>NW_008351958.1:3775579-3785133 GCF_000622305.1 Nannospalax galili | reverse complement strand
AAACCTCTGGGACACGCTGAAAGCGGTTCTTAGAGGGAAGTTTATAGCTCTAAGTGCCTACATCAAAAAATCAGAAAGAACACAAATAAATGACTTAACACTGCAACTCAACACACTTGAAAAGCAACAGCAAACAAAACCCAAACCCTGCAGACAAGAAGAAATAACAAAAATCAGGGCAGAAATCAACGAAATTGAGTCAAGGAAAACAATACAAAGAATCAACAATACCAAGAGCTGGTTCTTTGAAAAGATAAACAAGATTGACAGACCGCTAGCCCAAATAACCAAAAGAAAGAAAGAGCAAATGTCATTTTTAACTGGGAGCGATGCCCCGCTCTCTGCATCTGGATATTCAGGGTAGATTGGATGCCTACTGAAACTTGAGAGCTATTATTCCTGACTCTGATTTACAGTTTGAGAAGCTTGGACAGATAGCATCTCACCTGATCCTTAATGGGAGAGGTAGGGTGAGTAAGGATTGTCTTTTCCATCTGTCAGATGGGCAGATGAAGTGGAGAGCCATTTGGCCATGTGCCAGTGCATGGCAGACCAGAGATCTTTTGAAGTCCAAGGTGACAGCAAGCATTTACAACCCCTGACCCCATGCCACTTTTTAAGTCTTGTCATATGACAGTTTTGATAATGAAACGTTCCCCCTAAGGACCCAGAGAGTGATCCAAAGGGTTAATAAGCTGAGCCTCTAAAAAGCCAGATGGGAGATGGCTTTGTGACTTTACAGCAAGAATATTGCCACGGGCAGTGTGGCTCTTTCCAACAAAGTTTGATTTACAAAAGTAAGCAGAGGGCTGTGGAGAATGCTCCACTGGTAAAGTGCTTGCCGCACAACAATGAGGACCTGAATTTGGATCCCCATCACCCATGTAAAAAGCTGGATGTGGTGATACCTGCCTGTAATTCTAGTGTTGGGGAGGTAGAGGCAGGAGAGTCTCTGGAGCTTGTGAACTTCAGGTTCAGTGAGAGACTCTGCCTCAAAAAATAAGGCAGAGAACAAAAGAGAAGGGCATTTAACATCAATCTCTGGCCTCCACACTCACACACACACACACACACACACACACACACACACACACACCTATGCACCTGCACATACATGTGCACATGCAGGAGCACATTCACATTCAGAACACACACACACATAAAGTAGGTGGAGGGTCAGATCTGGGGTGGGACCAGGGTCCTGCTCTGGAGTAAAGTTCAGTCCAGGTCACAGTCTGGGTCCAGCCTCTGCTGAGTAGTACACTTTACTCTTCACAGACATTGTGTGGGGATCCCAGAAGGCCTTGCTGTGTAGTTGTCTATTAAGATTTGGATCTTAAGTGTCCCCCAAAGGCCCATAGACTGAAGGCATGGTCACTTCCTATTCTATTAGGAGGTAGGGCCCACTGAAAGTAAGTTAGGTCATTGTGGGCATGCTCTTAAAGAGGATATTGGGGCCTAGGCCCCTTCCTTTCTTCTCTGCTTCTCAGCCACCACAAGTTAAGCGTGTTTCCTCTGTCATGTTTCTACTATGATGCACTGCCTCCCTACAGGTTCCCAAACAATAAGGACAAGTAACCATGGACTGAAGCCTCTAAAACTGAGCCAAAAGCAACCTTTCTTTCTGTAAGTTGGTTTCCCCAGGTGTTTTATCATAGTGACAGAAAGCTAACTACCACATTGCTCAAGGATAGAAGGCAGACAGGGCTCAGACCAGCTAGAAGAAATGAAGATGGCTTGCTCTCCAAACCCAATGGCTCTTTCTCCTGGAATTGCATTCACGGAAAATTTGGAACCCTATAATGAAACCACTTGAATATGGAAAGAAAAAAATAACAACTAAGTGAGATGATTTGTGAGGAAGAGCCAGCAGAGGTGCCAATAGGCAGGCTCTTGACTAGGGGGAATATGCTCTATTTTAAACCCACAGAATAACTGCAGGATGCAAAATCCTGGGTACACTTAACCCGTGATTGCTAAGAAACAAAGCTCAGCACAACAGATAGTGACAGTAATCTGCAAATAATTTTTCTTTAAAATTTTTATCTCAGGGTTGGAGAGATGGCTCAGGAGTTAAGAACACTGGCTGCTCTTGCAGAGTATTGGACTTTGGTTCCCGGCTCCCACATGGCGGCTAACAATCATCTGTGACTCCAGTTCCAGGGGGTCACTGTCCTCTTCTGGCCTCTGTGGTCATTGCACAACACAGGTGCACTTACATGCTTGCAGACAAAACATTCATATGCAAAATAAAAACAAATAAATAAATAAAATTTATCATAAAAATAAATAAGATTTATCTTAAAAATATTTGTTTTGGGACTGGGGAGATGGTTCAGTGGGTAAGAGCACTTGCTCTGCAAGCATGAAGACCTGAGTTTGAATCTCTGGCACCTATATAAAAAGCCAGGCATGACTGCACATGCCTGTAATTCCAGCATTGAGAGACTGAGACAAGCAGATTCCGGGAGTTTGCTGGCTGGTCAGCTTAGCCACAATGGCAAGCTTCTGGTCCAGAGAGAGACCCTGCCTCAAGGCTGAGAATACCAGAGGAGACACCCAGCATCCTGCTCTGTGTGTGTGTGTGTGTGTGTGTGCGCACGCGCGCGTGTGCACACAGAGGCAAATATTCCCACACACTCACAAGTATGCACCACACACATACATACATACAATACACACACCTCATACCCTCTCCCACATAAAATATATTTGTTTAAATATATAAACATATATTATCTTAGTTTCTTTTTCTAAATAGATCAACAAAAAGCACCTTAGGGGAGAAATGGTTTACTTTAGCTCATGATTCCAGTTTAGCTCACAGTGGGTTACAGTCCAACGTTGTGGGAAGTTGGGATGGTGGGAACTTGAAACAGCTGGTTACATTACACCCATGGTCAAGAACAGAGAGCAATGCATGCTAGTGCGCAACTCACTTTCTCTCCTCTTACACAGTCTAGGACCCACACTTAAAGAATAATGCTACTCACAGAAGGCTGGGTCTTCACACATCACTTAGCATAATCAAGTCAGTCCTCTACATACATGCCCACAGGGCAACCTGATCCAGACAATTCCTCATTAAGACTGTCTTCCCAGGTGTCAAGTTGACAATAAAAACTAACCATCACATGCATCATGTGCATTTACATTACGAAGCTTTAAAAGCTGATGAAAACTCATTATCCAATGAACTAGGACACTGCTAATGGCACATGTACCTAACGATGCATGCATACTCACTAACATTGGGTGTCATGAACCGTTTCAATTATAGTGGGTAAATGGTGATTTTCATTACTATAAGTGGTTAATTGAGTTCAGTATAGTTTTCAATACTTGTTGGTCATTTTATACCTCTGATGAATACCTATTTAAACGTTTTGACAATTTTAAAATCTGGTTATTCATTCTCATACTATTTTTTTCAGTTTTTAAGAATTGTAGCCAGGTGCCTTTAACCTCAGCATTTGTAAACAGAGGCAGGTGTATATCTGTGAGTTTGAGGTCAGCTTGGCCTACATAGAGAGTTCCAGGCCAACCAGGGTGGCATAGTGAGACACTGTCTCAAATTTTTAAAAAGGAATCGTAAAATATTCATAACATTAAAGTTACCATTTTAGCCATTTCCAAATGTACAATTCTGTGTTATTAAGTACAACCACATTGCTGTACCACCATTACCATCAGCACCTCCAGAAGTTTTCCATCCTCCCCAACAGAAATCCTGTACCTATTAAACATGAACTTCTTATTATCTCATCCCAAATTTTGAATTGTCAATATTCCACCATATGATTATAGCACATTTTGTTTATTTAGTCATCCCAAACTAGACACTTGGGTTGTTTCTTCCATTGAGTTTTTTGTTTGCTTGTTTGTTGTGGTACCAGGGATCAAAATCAGTACCTTGCTCAAGCTAAGAAAGTGCTCTACCTCTGTACAACCACCAGCCTTTATTGAATTTAAAAATTCTTTTGCTGGGGTAGAAGAAGGTAGGCTAGAGAGATGATTCAATAATTAACAGAACTGACTGTTTTTGGAGAGAACCTGGGTTCAGTTTTCAGTACCCACATGGTGGCTAATATTCACCTGTAACTCCAGCTCCAGGGGATCCAGATGTACTTGCACACATAGGCAAAACACTCATACACATAAAATAAAAATAAATAAATCAAAAAATTTAAAGAGTTCTTTTGCTGGGGATGGTGGTATACACTAAAAATATCAACCTGAAAGGTGGAGGCAGGAGAATCAGGAGTTCAAGGTTGCCTTTGGCTATAGTAAGTTTGAGGCCAGCCTGGGTTACATGAATGAGACTCTATCTTAAAAATCTAAGAAACATAGCCAGGTGTGGTGGTGCACGTCTTTAATCCCAGCACTCGGGAGGCAGAGGCAGGCAGATCTCTGTGAGTTCAAGGCCAGTCTGGTCTACATAGTGAGTTCCAGGACAGCTGGGGCTACAGGGAGAGACTGTCTCAAAAAAACCAAAAAAAAAAAAAAAAAAACCTTAAGAAACAACAATAAATTTTTTCCCTATATTTTTCATATAGCCCAATTTGCCAGGGGCAAAGCCAATAACCATAGTCACGTCAGATTACCATAGTTAAACCAGACCAGGGGAAGGTCAGTTAACAAAGAGGTTTTCAGTTAACAAAAAGTTTTGGTTAGGAAAAAACAAGTTTCTCAGAATTGTAGAAACAATGAACTCCATGAAGATTCAGGTATAGCTGGGAGGGAGGATGTGCTACCTGGCTACTTGTTTTGGGGGGTTTTGTGGTCTTATTGAAACAGGGTCTCTCTCTAGCTCCAGCTGGGCTGGAGCTCACCATGTAGACCAGGCTGGCCTCAATCTCACAGAGATCAGCCTGTCTCTGCCTCTGAGGGCTGGGCTTAAAGGCATGAGCCACCATACCCAGCACTACCTGGCTACTTGTAAGTTCCCCAGTACTGTAGAATTAGTGTACTCCCTGAAACTGCCTGCATGACATGTTCTGCCTGGCTGGCTGCAGTGGGAATGGCTGGGCAAAAACACAGGGTAAAGCAAAAGTCAGCTAGAGAAAAATTGAGTACTTTTGCCATTTCAATTTTTCTTGCATGACTTTATTTACTCCAGTTGAATATAAATGATGAGAGCAGATATTCTTGTATTACTCCCAGTTTTAAAGGGAAACCATTCAGTCTTTGAAAACCAAGTATAGGGTTAACTGTGAGGTTTTGCTGATGCCCTTATCAAGTTGAGGAAGTTCCTTTCTCCACATGGTTTGTTGAGAGTTTTCAATATGAATAACATTGGATTTTTGTTAAATTCTCTTTCTGCATGTAAGAGGCTCATGCATTTTTGTCCTATTTTATACTTGCACAGAGATTATATTATTTGATTTTAGAATCTTAAGACACTCTCACATCCTAAGATATATTACACTTTGTTATGGCACATAATCCTTTCTTAAAAATTATATGTGGGTGTTTGCATGTGTGCATGCATGTGTACCATTGCATATACACATGGAGGTCAGAGGATAGCTTGTAGGAGTTGACTCTCTCCATCCATCATGTTCTGGGAATCAAACTCAGGTCATCAGGCTTGGTGCCAAGTGCTCTTACCTACTGAGCCATCTCAACAGTCTATATAACTCTTTCTATATGTCTGGGATTCAATTAGCCAATACTTTGTTAAATATTATTATATATATTCATAATGGATACTGATCTATAGTGCTTTTTCTTGTGATGTGTTTGTCTTGCTTTTATATCAGATTAATATTGCCACAAATGCATTAGTTGGAAACTGCTCCTTCTATAATTTTGAAAGATTTTCTATAGGACTAATACTATTTCTTTATTAAATGTTTGGTAAAAAATACCAATAAGGCCATCTGGGCTTGCACAGTATTCTTTTAGAGGATTTTTTTCTTTTCTTTTTTAAACATTTATTTTTATGTGGATGAGTGTTTGCCTGCATGTATGTATGTGCACCATATGTGTGCAGTGCCCACAGAGGCCAGAAGAGGGCAAAGGGTCCTTGAGAACTGGGGTTATAGTTCATTGTTAGCCACCATGTGGGGGTTGGGAATTGAACCTGCGTCCTCTGCAAGAACAGCTAGTGCTCTTAACCACTGAGCCATGTTTTCATCCCCTCTTGGAGGATTTTTAAAAACAGCTAATTCAATGTCTTTATTTATAGTTTTACTAATGATTTTCCTTGAGTTTGTTTTAGTAACTTGTCATTTTAGAAATATGACCATTTGTCAAAATCATTCTACTTGCATGCCTGAAATTGTCAGTTTATTACTTTTTAAGCCATTTAGTTTCTACTCTCATAGCTAGTTTGTATCTTTTTCCCCTTTATCAGTTTGCTTAAAGTTTTATACATTTTATAAATCTTTTAGAAAATCAACTTTTGATTTTATTGATTTCTTCTATTATTTTTTTCTTTTCTGCTAATTTCTACTCTGTTCTTTATTATTTCTTGTCATGTATATTTATATTTATTTAATGTTTGAACTAGTCTTTTATCCTTAGCTATTTGAGGTGAAAATTAATGATGATTTTAGATTAAATGCTGATTTCAGTATAAGTGCTCAAAACTATAAAGCATCCTTTTGCCAACTTTAGCTGCAACCAAAATTTTGATGTGGTATGTTGCCAGTTTGGTTCAGCTCAAGACATCTTCTAACATTCTTGTGATTCCTTCTTTGATTCATAGATATTATGTGTGTTGTTTGCTTTATTAGAGAAACATCCCAATTTTTCTGTTATTTCTAATTTAACTTTTTTTAGTCAGCAATATGCTTTTATGATTTAATATGTTTTAAACTTATTGAGACTTATTTTTGGCTAGCACATGATGTATGGAGAATATTGTAGGTACTTTAGAAAATAATGTATATTCTTCTGACTGAAGTGTGCTGTATCAATTAGATCAAGTTAGTTGATGGTATTATCCACATTTTCTATATCCTTACTGATTTTATGTCTAGTGACTCTATCAGTTAATGGAAGGATATTCTTAAAATTTCCAAATATAATTGATAAAATGCTTGGTTATTTCTTTTCAATTCTGTGAGGTTTTGCAACTGTATTTGGAAATTTATTTTAGTCATGTGTTATTTATAATTGTGTCATCTTGCTCTGTTTATACTTTTCTCAGTAGTATCTTTTTTTGTCTTCTATTGTATCTCAAACTACTGCAATTCTCTTATGTTACACTTTACATGTTTATGTGTATTTTCCATTTACTGGCATCTTCTTTGTAGTTCTGTATCTAAATTTTTTCCCTTACAGACATCATAGAGTTAGATCTTCCATTTTTAGTCCAATCTAGCAATCCTCTTTTGCTCTATATTCTGAGAACACGTTTTCATCTTCTTTCTCACAAATTTTTTCTGCTGCTTCATCTAACCTGGTCCTTAACCCACCCATTACATTTTATATTTCAAATTTTCTATTTTTTTTACTTTTGGAGGGTCCATATTTATTTTTAAATCTTCATGTCCCTGATAACCACTTTTACTTACTCATTTTTGTGACTGTGTTCTTTACTTTAAAAACCATTTTATACATTGTGTTGGTTGGTTTTTATTGTCAAGTTAACACAAGATAGAGTCATCTGGGAAGAAGAAACAACTGAGTGATTTCCCAGATCAAATTGGCCTGTGGTCATGTCTATAAGAGATTGTTTTGACTGATGATTAACGTGAGAAGGCCCAGCCCATTGTGGGTAGCACCATCCTTAGACAGGTAGGTCTAGGCTGTATAAGAAGGCTAGCTGAGCATGAGGTAGAGAGTGAGCTAACAAGAAGTTTTCCTCTGTGGTCTAAATTCTGCCTCCAGGGTCCTTCCTTGAGTTCCTGTCTTGACTTCCCTCAATGATGGATTGTGACCTAGAAGTGTAAGACAAATAAAGCCCTTTCCTACCCACATTGCTTTTGATCATAGTGTTTATCATAGCAACAGAAAAGCAAACTAGAACAGAACTATTTGGTGATTTCATTATCTTGAGTCTCTGGGGTCCAAAATCTGTTGTTGATTGTTTATATTTACTCTCA
Organism: Nannospalax galili; assembly: GCF_000622305.1. Taxonomy (NCBI): domain Eukaryota; kingdom Metazoa; phylum Chordata; class Mammalia; order Rodentia; family Spalacidae; genus Nannospalax; species Nannospalax galili. The sequence goes on along the minus strand of NW_008351958.1, from coordinate 3,777,079 downwards.
CTCAGATATTTGCCTTCAAATGTGCCTGTTGGCTTTTTATCGAGTTCATTGGTTGGCCAATTCTAAGGGAATCCTGTTGCCCAAAACTAAAAAATATTTCTTTGAGAGATTTTTCTCTACGGTGCACTCAGGGTAGTGAGCTTTTGGGGCCCTTCCTTTTCCTCCACTAACTCTCCTGTCTCCAGTGAGGCAGACCCCTCTGGTGACTTCTCTTTTCAAAAACCTTGTTCTGAAAACACCCAAAACTGAGTTTTGTGTTTGAAAATAGCCAAGACTTAGACTAAATAGTGAGAGTTAATAGTAAAATATTGGGTCTCAAGAAGGTGGTGGGCCTATTTCCTTACTGAGTTTTTTCTTCCTAGGACATAAATTCACATCAAAATTATCCACTTCACTTGGGCTTAACATTGTTATAACCCTGTGTCCATTAGACGTTATCGGTCTCAAAGCTAAACTCTGTCTCAGGTTTCTACAATTGCAACTGATAGTGCAGACTCCTCTTAGTAATTAATTATTTTGATGTTTAATCTTAGAGCTTACAAAGTGCTATCTCAAACATCACCATTCTTGATTGTTAACGCGAGTCTATAAAGGTGACATTTTAATGCCAGTTAATTTTTTAAAATTATTTTTTTAATCATTTTTTAAAAAAATTTTTAATAACTACATGATTAGAAGATGCATTTCACTACAGGTTTAACATATTTAGTAACACACTCCAGAGCAAGAGTACATCTCTTTCACAAGTGGGTTCTAGGTTCACAGTTAATACAGTTATACAATATTGAACTCAGTATAAGCCCTGTAAGACATAAAATTGAATGAGTTTTTAACGTTTAAAAAAGATCTCCATTTCATTTTAGAATATATTGTTCCTTGCAGAAAGACTCATCGTTTTTGCTACTAACACTGAGATGTTGGCACATGCATCTCTACTCTGTATGTATCTGATTATTACTAGTCATAATCGGTTACACTTGGCACCTTGGCGCCTGTGTGTGTCTATAAAGTCATCGGGTAGATTCAATGGTAATGTTTATCACCTCCACTAATTAACATGATGTAAATTTCCATGCTTCCTCCTCAAATATAATACATTTTAAAAAATTTGTTAATTTTTTTTTCTGTGTGTGTGTATATTACACAGAACATCCCAAATCATCTTATTCAGCTATACACCCACTTCCCAGATGGCACCCTCCCATAGCCTCCCTCCCCCGACTAGAGCCCTTATACTCTGATATCCCTGCTACTGTCTGCTGTCTTGTTGGCACCCCCAGCCATGCCCCACTACTTGCCCTTCTGGTGATCTAGTCAGCCTATCTAGAGGTCTTTGTTTTAGGAGGGTCAGCTGTTCCTCATCTAGCAGTAATCAGTTGTCAATATTCCTTTATATAAGATTGGGGTCTGGCACTCCTATCCTCAGGCCTCTAGGGGTAAGTCCATAGTGCAGCCCTCTGCACCTTAACTCACCCAGCCACATTCACCCTTCCATCTCCC
>NW_008351958.1:3770139-3770427 GCF_000622305.1 Nannospalax galili | reverse complement strand
AGAAAGGAGCCAGGGGCTCCTCCCAAGCCCATGGGACCCCTGAGGAACAAATCCTCTAACGACCTCAAGAGTAAAACCAAATCAGTTTATCTGGCCCAATTGTATGTCCTTAAACACCCAAAGGGGAAGTGTAACCAAAGATCAAAGGGGCCAATATAATTTCATAAGAGCATACATATATATAACTAAAAGTTACTTGACAAACAGCAAAGCCAAACAGGCGATACCTTCAGTCGAGTTGTTGGACAGGATGGATAAAGGCTCTTCCAGACAGTTCCAGGATACTAC
>NW_008351958.1:3768788-3768956 GCF_000622305.1 Nannospalax galili | reverse complement strand
TTTATTATTAATGTTTTTCCACTCACTATCTTTGCAATGCCAGAGGTTTATCTTTTCTAAAAGAAGTTGATAGATTATTAACATATGAACATCCGTAGAAACGTTTTTTATTTTTGAGACAGTATCTCATGTAGTTCAGGCTAGCCTCAAACAGTGTTGACTAGATGA
>NW_008351958.1:3767880-3768576 GCF_000622305.1 Nannospalax galili | reverse complement strand
AGTTGAGAGTTTCTTTGAAGTAAGACACCATGTCAACCTCTGGTTTCCACATGCATGCATACAGTTTATTTGGAGCATGTTATGAGAATCCCCAGCCCTCAAGTTGAAGAAAGTGATAATCATTCATTTAAAAAATTAAGAAATAGTAGCTGGAGAAATGGCTCAGTGCTTAAGAGCATTGACTGCCTGCTTTTGCAGAGGACCTGGGTTCGATTCCCAGCACCCACATGGTGGCTACGAACCATCCTTCACTCCAGTTCCAGGGGAATCCGAAACCCTCTTCTGACCCCTGCAGCATTGCATGACATGGGTGCATTCATATATATGCAGGCAATACACTCATACACATACAATAAAAATAGTAAATAAAGATATTTTTAGTTAAGAAAAATTTTTAAATAAAAAATGATTTTTTTATCTTAAAAACTTTTTTAATGTTTATTGATATGATTAATGTACTTGATTTCAATCTGATACTGTGTTGCTATGTGTTTTGCTTTGTGTTTTATTTTTAATTCTCTTTTAACAAATAAAAAGATCTATGCTTTAAAAAAAGAAAAAAGATTGGGGTCTGCTGTTCATTTTCCCAGTTCTATGCTGGGTTACTATCCGGGAGTCCCTTTGGCCACCCTGGCCAACAACTCAAAAGAAGGTTTCTCCTATCTGGCATTGTTGCTTGTTGTTGTGTAGCCTTTA
>NW_008351958.1:3763700-3767467 GCF_000622305.1 Nannospalax galili | reverse complement strand
ACCTAGGAGGGCAAGGAGCAAAAACTGTCCTTTATGTCCCTCTGACCAAATTATTATAGGCCTCAAAGTATGTATGTTAAACATCCAAGAAGGTTAGTTCCACCAGTCTGGTACTTTTAATTACTGTGTGTCATGTAGATAAATCTTGGGCAAAGACCAATTGTTCTCAGATAAACCTTACCTAGACATATATTTCTTGATCTGCTATGTATAATTTGTCAGTAGGTTGTAGGAATAATATGGTTTCCTCTGGTTTTTAAAACTAGCTAGGCATTGTTTATCTCTAGCATTGTCTCACCCCTCCATCATGGTTTTCCCACTTAAGGTGCCCCCATTTCCCCCCTTTCTCCCTTAATAATCCCCTTCTCCTATGATCCCACCTTTCTTGAGCTCCTTCTTTCCCTTTATCCTCTAGGTTCCTTGTATATTCCTCCCTCCTCCCTCCCTTAAACTAACCCAATTTTTATCCATATCTCCCTTATTAAAGCCTGTTTCCTACTGTTCTCTTTCAGGTTCTTTCTTTACCTCCCTGTTTCCTTTCCATTATTCTGGTTCCCGTAGTTATATCTAGAGACATACTCACTTACCAGGGTTTGGTTCTGCGGGTAGTGCAGGCCCAGGGAAGCAGAGAGCAATGCCATTTAAATTTTAAATTTTATTTTATTTTACCGACACCCCAAATCATGAAACGCTCTTGAGAGAGTATCAGAACCAAGTAGATTAGGCTATGGGAAAAGCAAGTGTTAAGAGAGAAGGGCCCGTTTACTCAGAATGCACTTGGAGTGGCTAGGATTTGAAAACTCATAGATGCTAAGAGAGAGACCTGTAGAGATGGGGCAAAGTGAAATACTCAGCATTAATGTTCAAAGGCAACTTTGTAGCTGTTATCAGGGTATGCAGGAGGAATAAAATGTAAGAATAAGATGCATTCTAAAGACTAAGGAAATGAAAACAGACACTGTAACAAAATATTATAGACTGAGCATCTTATAAACAACCAAAGTCCAAGATTAAGGTGGCAGTGTAGTTGGTCTGATAAGGGCCTGTTTCTGAGTTTCAGACAGCTGATTTCTTACTGTGTCCTTATAGGGTGATATAGGGACAAGGGATCTGTCTGGCATCTCTTTTACAAGATCACTATTTCTACTCATAAGGCCTTTGCCACATAACCTAATCACTTCCTAAGGGCCCCACCTCTTACCACAATGGTTATTAAGTTTCAACCTATGAATTTTAGAGGACACATTCAGACTACCACCCATCCCCAAATGCCTATGTTGAAATCCAAACCCCCAGGGTTAAATATCAGGAACACAGCATCCATCCCCTTTCACCTTTTCTGTTCCATTTTTATGTCGTGACATTTAAATAGTGTTATCTATCGGAAACTGACATTTAACTGACTGAATTTGCTGATACTTGATCTTGGACTTTCTGGCCTCCAGAACTGTGAGGTAAAAACATTCTGTTGTTGGTACGGTGATGCAAGCCTTTAATTCCAACACTCAAGAGGCAGAGGCCAGTGGATCTCTGTGAGCTTTGGTACAGCCAGGGCTATAGAGCAAGACACTGTCTCAAAAACAAAGAAACAACAACAAACAAAGCAAAAAATCCAAAAATCCTTATGCTGTTTATAAATTATGCCTCTTGGACTAGGGATGCAACTCAGTGATAAAAATATGTGCTTAGTGAGACCTTATGTGTTTATATGCTTATATGAGACCTTAGGTCTAAACCCTAGTACCACAAATAATAAATAAATATCCCCATCTCAGATACTTTGCTATAAAAACACTAAGGGACAAAGACAGGTGACACGTGCTCAGACTAAAGACAGATGACACAGTACTCAGATCAGTGCATCTTCAAGTCTTGGAATTAATTGGGGAGTTTTTACTGTAGGGGTTGCCACAGGTTCGGGGGTTCACTGAGGTGGTGTGGCTAGCCACTTCCTTATCTTTACAGATAATATCATCATTGACTTGAGCCTTTCCAGGAAAGCTGTACACACGGGGATCCATCCCCAGGAGTCTGGCTCTCTGGAGCACTTGGCAAGGCTGCGTGGACATTTCTAATCCTTGTCACTGACCAGCAGGGCTCTGACATAATGTTCTGTTACCTCCCCAGTGGACTGTTTTGCAAACCATAAATAGACTATTATTTTTGCCTTTTAATTTGTTTATTTCCTTACCTGGAACTGTAAATGCACAGAAACGATATAAATGGGTGAAAATATTTGGAATCTTAAAGAGGGTTTATGATGTCAGCTGTTCCCCTTCTCATAGTAAAATCGTGATAATCTAGCCTAGGATGGTTGGTGAGGAAGCACATTGTCTTATACACATTAGTTGATTATGTACACTGGGATAATTATTTGGTATTTTATTATGGATTTCAAGGGAAAGGTTGTATTTTTAAAATAACATGTTCTTTGCTTTCAGAGCTGCTCAACACATGCTTTAGGAAGAAATGAAGTAGGCAGCAGAGGATAAAGGATGAAGCAGGCAGCGGGGGTTGAAGGAGGTTCTCTGTCTTGACGGACAGTTTCTCTTGTTGTAGGTTCAGTGACAGGGAGCATAGCCTTGGAATATGAGCTCAGATTCAGAATCCAGGCAACTTTTTGTTTATCAGTGCTGGGGATTGAACCCAGGGCCTTGTTCATGCAAGGCAAGTGCTCTGTCACTGAACCACATCCCCAGGCCAAGACCATCTTTGTTCTTGGTTTTTCGAGGTAGGGTCTCACTAGGTATCCATGGCTGGTTTGAAATTTGTTATGTTGATCAGGCTGACCTTGAACTCAGAGATCTGCCTGCCTCTGCCTCCTGAGTTCTGGGATTAAAGGCACGTTCCACCATGCCTGGCATCAAGACCATCTTTTAAAATTCATCTAAATCCCATGTTGGCTTTATGACATTAAATAAGTTATTTCATCCTTTGTCCCCCACTTGCTTCATCTTATATTAGAGGGCTGCTACAGGAAACAATGGATCTCTCTCTCTCTCTCTCTCTCTCTCTCTCTCTCTTTCACACACACACACACAAATATATATTATTTTAGTTTGGTTCATAGGCTCTGTCTCTCTCTCTCTCTCTCTCTCTCTCTCTCTTTCACACACACACACACACAAATATATATTATTTTAGTTTGGTTCTTCAGCCCCTGCTCAGCCTGCTTTCTTATGCAACACAGGCCCACCTGCCCAGGGGTGGCACCACCCACAGTGGTCTGGGCCCTCCCACATCGCTCATCAAGAAGATGCCCCTCAGACATGGCCACGGGCCAGTCCAATAGACGCAATTCCCCAATTGAGGCTCCCTTAACCCTGGTGTGTCAAGTTGACACTAAAGCTATCCAGCGTATATGTATATATATATATATACGTATATGTATATATATACATATACACACATATATATGAATATATGGTATTTAGTGCCAGACACATTAGCAGTCTAAAGTGCTAGCTTGTTGAGAACAGAATCAAAAGAGTACCTCTTTAACTATGAATACTGGCCAGTGGCACTGGATAGAGGCAATTCTCCACACCTGAGATACAACGAGGCTCTGAGCTGTGAGACTCAGAGAGAAGAAAGCTCAGAGCTGAAACCAGCATTTCACTTTCTATGCAAATCACAAATGAATACAAGGATTTTAATTTTCTTAAAAATTTTAAATAGAGTAAATCCTAGCACTTGAGAGGCTGAGGCTAGAGGATAACTTTCATCCAAGAGCTTGAGACCAGCCTGGGAAACATAGTCATTTGGGG
>NW_008351958.1:3749326-3763664 GCF_000622305.1 Nannospalax galili | reverse complement strand
GAGAAATCTTCAACACATACAGTATATATGCACACAACACATATACGCACAATGACCCAGCATACACACACACACACACACACACACACACACACACACACAAACACATGCATCATCTTGTCTATATTTTATAACATGATTAATATAATGAAAATGCAAAGGACTGAGTCATTTTCAATTTTCCTTTGTGATGTCATCCAGTGTTTAAATATTTCTTCCTCCTGACTCTTGCCATTAAATAAATGACACTCAGTCTAATTGTTCATGTGCCTGTTTTACCATCAGCCTGTGAATTATTTAAGAGCAGAGACTGTAGCTTTTCATTGGCACCTGGGAGATTGTAGGTGCTCAATAAATGTTAACATATGAGTGTGAATGAATGAATAGTTACAGTGAACAGACTCCAATGTCATCCATGCTCCTGCAGGCCTATGTGGTATTTCCTTTCTCCTTGTTTCTTAGAGCAGTCAGTGAGGGAGATGTTTCCTTGTGGAAGGTGGAAATAGTCACTGTTGATTAATAGGATGAGGCAAATTTATGTGAGCCTTTGATATGTATGAATCTTCCTGTGGTATCTGGAAGAAAAATTATTTTCCAAAGCAAGCTCCTATTATAAAATGAAATGGTTGGCTACCCAAAGTCTGTTTGACCACAGATGATTAGTTTAAGCCTCTTAGTCTAAACCTACTGGTTTATTCCATCCTCATTGCCAATGACATGCAGAACTCGCCAAACACTTCTTCCTGATGAGGTGGAAAAGGATGGCTGCTAGGAGGCATCCAGGGAAGAGGCCTCTCCATTCAAGAGAGCTGTATGGAAAGTTAGTGTTCCACCATGTGTGCACCTTGTCTCATCTGGGTGTATCCCCCAGAATAGCTGTACCCACAGCCTCAGGAGGAGCCAGTTGAACAGATGGAACAAAAGAAAGAGCACATCTTGCTGGTGCTAGGCCCTGGCAAGTTGTTAAATCAGACACTTGGAATCTGCATCTTCCTAGTCTTTCTCTTCAGTGAGATAACACATTTCCTGAGCTGGGTGTAGTGGTAGAGGCCTCTTGTCCCTGGTACATGGGTGGTGAGGCAGGCAAATCTTTTTATTCTTAATTTTTAATTGAATGTTTATGATTTTCATACACTATAATTTGATGGTATTTAGATTCCTCTCCTATACCTGCACCTCCCCTTAGTGTCCCCACCCAATTTAATATACTCTATTATATATAAACATATAATCTATAACCTATAGAATCTGATTTGTGTCCCCCAAATGTCCCTCAGTGTGGGTCCATCCCCTGAACCTGCTTAACCTACCAAGAGTCCCACCCTGTAAGTAACTCTCTCCCCCTCCCAGCAGCCATCAGTTGCCAAAAGTTCCCTAGGCTGGGTTGGAATTTCTTACTCACTTTCCCATGTCTGTGCTGGGATTTTGTCTGGTTTGTGATCACATGGGACTTTTGCATGCTGTCACCATTACTGTGAGTTCATATGAGTAACTGACCACCTGTCTGAAAACTTTCCTTATGATCATCCACCACCTCTGGCTCTTACTATTCTTCCACCCCCTGTTCCACAATGATCCCTGAGGCAGCAGTTTGAAACAGGTGTCCTATTCAGGAATAAGTACTCTGCAGTCTCTTGTTCTCTGCACATTGGCTAGTTGTGGATTTCTCTGTTAATTACAATCTGCTGCATAAAGAAACTTCTCTGGTCAGAGTCGAGAGAGGCATTCATCCTATGTGTAGAGGTGGCACTGAAGATGTTCACTTATGGCTAAGCATCTCATACATATTTATTCTCTGCATTTGACCAGTTATGGAACTCTGTAATAGTCTCCATCTGTTGCAAAAAGAAGCTTTTTTGATGAGTAGTGAAAGGTACACTTGTCTGTAAATATGAGGATATATATTTAGAATACAGTAGGAAATTATGGGGGGGTAGAGAGATGGCTCAGTGGTTAAGAACACTGGCTGCTCTTGAAAAGGACCTGGGTTCAGTTCTCAATACTCATATAGCAGCTAACAACCATCCATAACTCCAGGTCCAGGGGATACAATGCCCTCTTCTGATCTCTGTGGGCACTGCACAACATGGGTGCACTTGCATACATGCAGGCAATACATTCATACACATAAAATAATAATAATAAATAAAATATCAAACAAAAGAAATTATGTTGGTCTAGGGATGTGGCAAAAATAGGTCTTTCTCCAGGATCTATGAATTCTCCAGCCATGTACATTTGGCTATGTTTACAGTACTGCACATAAGTTCCTACTGAATGGACTTTGATTCCAATTCAAAAGCTATTGATTACGCTCAAAATAAAAGTGCCACTACCTCACCAATATCAATAGTTTGCTCTGCCAGTTTTTGTTTATTAGGCTTTACAGCTGGGTAGGACCATTGATTGGTTTTCTCCCTTGGCAGCTTGTATAGTATCCTCAATACCATGAGAGCTAGTCTTCAGGGAGAAGGCTTCCAGGTCATTTCCAGCTCCATTACTCCAAGTCCTGTGTCCAAAGTGTGGCCTGTCTTCAACAACAGGATCTTACCTTCAAGTTCTGGGAGGCAATCAAGAGCCATGTACTAGCCTGTGTTATCTTGGGTGTCTCTTGGACTACCCTGACTAACAACTTAAAGGAAGGTTTCTCCTGGTAGGCAGACCATTTGAGTCCATGAGTTTGGGGCCATTCTGAGAGGCATTGTAAGACATTGTCTCAGAAAAGAGGAAAAAAAAATCAAGCTAGTTTAATTAGAAATTTTATGCACTTCAAATAATGACCTCTTCACAGAAGGAAAAATTATACAATCACAAACTGTTGTTACTGGAGAACTTGAGATAACCCTGCTTAAATTTCTCATTTTACAAGGAGGAAACTCATGCTAGCCAAGAAAGGTAGAGAAAGTGATTCGTGCAAAGCCATAGAGAGAAGGAAAACAAACCAGACCGGATCCAAGGTCCAGTTGCTTAGTCTCACTCTTTGACACTCTAACCATTGTAATTCTATGGGAAGAGGTGATTAGAAAACAGATATTTGGAGCACATTTACCTCACCTGCATTATGAAGTTTTGGGGACAGCTTTTACTGCTCTTCCACTTTTTTCTTCTTTTACCTTCTCCCCACTGGAAAGAATCATGATGTCTGGAAGTGCTGTAGCCATCATGCATTTATGAAACACAAACAGAGCTATTCAAATCTGCAGATTGTAAAGAGTTTGTCCCCCAGCTCCAGAATGGCTATGTGAGAGATGGGGATCTATATTTACATGTGTCAGTGTGTGTGAAACTTGAGGTCAAAGCATTCCTAGAGAATACTCTTTTAAGGATTACTTTCATGTCCCACACTCTCTATGGTGGACTGACTGACTGCAACAACAGGTACTCAGCATGGGCTTCTTGTGTTTCAAGGACTGCATGTTTTTCCCTCCCTGCATTTACTGTTGTTAAAATGCTTCTAGTTTAGGATTTTTGGTGGTCATTATTTTTTATTTTGAAAAAGCCTGTAACCTACCCAAAAGTTGTGACAATAGTACAATTGACTCCTCTGCATTTTTTTCATCTAAATTCACCAATTGTTAGCTCTTATTTTGCTATGTTTCTCACCCTAATGTGCTGGCTAATCTTGACTGCCATCTTTATTAGGGTGAGAAGCACCTGGGAGAGTTGTACAGCATACCTCTAGGTGTGTCTGTGAGGGTGTTTCCAGGGAGGATTGACAAAGGGAGAAGACCTACCTGAATTGGAGCATCACTATCTCCTAGGGAGAGAGCATGGATGGGATAAAAGCATAAAAGGAGAAGTCCCAGAAGGCAGGAGTGCTCCCTACCTGCTTCCTGGCCACTGTGATGTGAGCTGTTCTGTTCCACTATGGCTTCTTTGCCACAATGCACTGAACCCTCTGAAACCATGAGCCAAAATAAATGCTTTTGCCCCTAGAAGTTGTTTCTGTCAGGCATTTTGTCAATGTGAGAAAAAGCTTGATTAGCATATTGGATGTATTAATTTCTCTCTCTCTCTGTATCTCCCTTTCTCTCTCTCTCTCTCTCTGCCTCCATGTGTATGTGGAGGCTGGAAGTTAATGTTGAGTATCTTCTCCTATCACTTTCCACCTTACTTTTTGAGGCAGCTCTCTCACTGAAACTGGAGCTCACTAACTAGTTAGACTTGTTGGCCAGCAAACCACAGTGTCTTCCTGTCCCTACTTCCCAGCACTGTGATTACAGGTATGTGCCACACATGGCTTTTTACATGCATACTGGTGATCAAAACTTAGGTCCTCAGGTTTGTGCAGCAAGCACTGGATCCTTGAGTCATCTCTTCAGCCCATGAACTCTTTGAGTCTAAGGTGCAGATATCATCAATGTTAGCTCCCCAAATATTTCCACATGCATTCCATGCAAATTAGAATAGTATTTCATGGATTTGGGCCTATACCTCAATGGTAGAGTGCGTGCCTAGCAAGCATGAGGCCCTAGGTTCAATTCCCAGAACCCAAAACAAAACAGCAACAAAAATCCAAAAAAAGAGAACAAAACCTCTCTCACATAACTGCCATATAGTGACAAATTTCAAGACTGATAATTTACTCTTAATATTTCCTAAGTCATGAGGCATGTACATATTCTCTTACCTGTGCTAATCTGTTTATAACAGTACTTTTATATTCACAAGACTTCTGCCTAGTTAGGTTGTCATATCTTTTTAGTTTTCCTTAATCCAAAAATTGGCTTTTATAAGTGTATGAGATTGGCATTTTTCAAAATGAGAATAGGCCTCTTAGTGACATGCACTGCCATTTGGGTTTAACTGGTGGTTTCCTCATGATGAGACTCAGTCATGCAGTCTGGGCAGGAGCACGGCACTAGTGACATGTCTTCTCAAAGTACTGCATCAGTGGGCTGTGACTTGGACATCACTGCAGAACAAATATAATCAGTTGGGAAGTGGGGACCATCTCTGGCTCACCCTTTGAGCCTAATGTACCCTCTGTCAGGAGCAGAGAAGTATATTTCTTACGGGTCCCATGGGCTGTGTGGCATCATCCCCATGGTCTCCTGATTAGACTGAATCACAGGACCCTTTGGCAAATGGTAGGTTCAGAATGAACTCTGCCAGCTACATCTGGAATCAGTAGGGACCACTCTCTACCAGATACAGTCGGCTGACTGCCAGGCATCCTGGAAGCCAGTGAGAAAGGGTTAATAAGGACACAGGACATCTGGTTTTCTTTAAGGACTGCTCAGCCTCCCTAAATACCATTGCTTTACACCTGAAAAACTTGGAAGTACCATTCCCATGGAACCCACAACCAAAGAACCCTGACCTGTGATTTATATAAAAAGTAGCTGTCCCTTCATTTCCCCCACAATGGCCTCATTCTTACCTTATGAACCTGTTGTGTCAGTGCACCCTTTGATTTGTGGAAGAATTCCAACTCCCTAAATAACTATCCCTTTTCTTTTCATTAAAGTTAATCCCCACAAAGACACTTTCATCCGCTGATTAGTCATGCCCCAGTGAGCCCCACTAACCAGAGGCTAAATTATTGATGTGTTAAAGATGTAATCTCTAAGTCTTGGGACCACTGAAGAAACCCTAACATGTTATTTGACAGTCAGCCCTGCACAATGTATTGCCTCCTTTGAGCAGCCTTGGTCGCACGCGTTCCTTAGGGCTCATAAATTTCTTCAGCCCGACTGCCTGTGAGGGCTGAGTTTATTGTGGGGCTGAGATTCAGCTGCCAACACACACTGCTGGGCACCCCAGGATACGGCGGTGCCTTCTCCAGATTCCAGTTTCCATTCCCAAGAATCAGTGTCCAGCACAAATCTATCATGACAGCAGCTGCTGCCCAAGGTCTTAGGCCCTGTCCGCGGCCTCCCTCACAAAGTCTCAGTAACCCACAAGTCAACAGTACTGTAATTTGGATGTGCTGTGTGTCACCCGAGGCACTGTCTTTTCCCCTTCCCCATTGATTTGGAACATCTGAGTCTACTGGAGAACCCTCCAAGGAAATTTATGGTAGTCTCCCACCAACCAAGTTTGAATTAGTAGATTTTTTTAAAAGATGATGTGCTGAGGGGCTGGAGAGATGGCTCAGTGGTTAAGAACAATGACTGTTCTTGCAGAAGACCCAGGTTTGAATCCCAACACCCACATGGTAGCTAATAGCTGTTGGTAACTCCAGTTTCAGGGGGTCTAACAGTATCTTCTTTCTCTGCGGGCACTGCATTACACAGGTGCACTTACCTACAAGCAGGCAATATATGCATACACATAAAATAAAAATAATAAAAATTTTGTTTTTGGTCTTTTTGAGACAGGGTCTCCCTGTAGTCCCAGCTGTCCTGGATTCACTATGGAGACCAGGCTGGCCTTGAACTCACAGAGATCTGCCTATCTCTGCTTCCCAAGTGCTGGGATTAAAGGCGTGCACCACCACGCCTGGCAAAAAATAATTTTTTTAAAAAAGGTGATGTGCTAGGAAGATAACTTGGTAAAGTGCTCAGCACACAAGCATGAAGACCTGAATTCAATCCCCAAGACTCATGTAGAGAAAGCTAAAGTGCTTATAATCCCAGCTCTGGGGAGGTAGAAACAGCCAGATCCCTGAGGCTCACTGACCAGCCAGCCTAGCCTACTTGGCCAGCCCCAGGTCCCAGTGACAGATGTGTGAACAAACAAGGTAGATGGTGTCTTGGGGAATGATGACACATGAGATTGACTTCTGGTGTCCTCCTCACACATGCGTATGTGTCCACCCCATGCATGTACACACACACACACACACAACACACACACACACACATACCCCTATGTGAGGTTTATTTTGGTCCATAGGAGGCCAGTGTGTCTCACTGGCAGTCAGTCCAGCAACATGTGCCCTGTATTGTGGGACATTCAAGGTTGAACATCTTCAGAACTTACAGTAAATGCCTAGTCATTGCTATACTCTCAAATGCCTATAGGTTTTCAAAGTTGACCCCATGTTAGCAAATCCTTTGGTCTTTGATTTCTTATTCCTATTCCCCCCTCCTTAAACTTCATTGTATATATATTTTTATGTAACCTGCAAAAATTAATTAATCAATTAATTAAATTAAATAAAGAAGAATTTGGTTTTCCCAAAGCTATTTTTAACTGTCCCCTGAGAAGGCAGCACCAATATGCTGACATGTAGTTAAGAACCACACTTTTCAACAAAAGGTTACACCCAGAGCAAGAGTGGGTACCCACAGCCTAAAATACGGTTAGAAGACCCAGAAGATGCAGTCTTGCCCCCGGCACTTTACATAACTTTAGTGATTTTGTTGTTCAAATGACACACATTTACCAGCACCTGGTTCTGTGGCTCAGAAGATCAGGTGGCTTACACTTGGTGTCATAAGAAGAAATTAAGACATCACCTGGACTTATCCTGAACTCAGAGAAAGAATTGCTTCTAGATGCAGCAGTCTGGTGGGAGAATTGCGCTCCTTGTGGTTGTAGGACTGAAGTCCCCTTCTCTTGCTGTCAGTTGGCACCTCCTCAGCTTTAGAGGCCAGTCACCCTCTTTTCATGTGGACACCCGCAGTGCACGGAAACCATCTCTTACTTGGAATCACTCTACCTTTCTCTTTCACTCCCAGCTGGAAAAAACTCTTGTTGAGCTGAGCAATTGGCCCGTACTCTATTGTGATAGACTCTATTGTGATAGGTGTGACCATGACTTGTTTTCTGGGGCAATATCAAATTGCTGTAAAATCCACTAGCTTCTTCTTAATTTCTGTGTCTAACTCAATGAGTTTAGTCTCTTAAATGACAATTATTTTTTAAGTTACTTTATTTATGCCTTTTGGTGGGGGTGTTCCACAGTACATGTGGAGGTAGGAGAACTCTGAGCAGTTTGTTCTTACCTTCAACCTTGTTGAAGTGGAGTCTCTCTTGTTCTTCCCTGTCTCCACCTCCCATCTCTGTAAGAGTGCTGGAGTACAGATGTGTACCACCACATCTGTTTTTTTAAGTGGGTTCTGGAGATTGAATTCAGGTCATCAGGCTTATGTGGTAAGCACTTTTACCCACTGAACCACCTTCTTGGTCCAACAATTATTATTTTAATGATACCAGAGACAGACATGCTTTGAAATACACAAGACTCTACAGATAGCTAATACCCCCTCAGCTAAATGCCACAATCTTCCCAGTCTTCCCTTTTTCCTAGAGAGAACCATGGTTAGGGATGGATGGTGTTTACCATCTTACAAACATAAATTTATGCCCCTTGAATACATATAAGATTTATTTTTATGTGTACGAGTGTATTGCCTGCATGTATGTGAGTGCACCCGTGTCATGCAATGCCATGGACATCAGAAGAGGGCTTCAGATTCCCCTGGAACTGGGGTTAAGGACGGTTCATAGCTGCCATGTGGGTGCTGGGAATTGAACCCAGATCCTCTGCAAGAGCAGTCAGTGCTCTTAACCTCTGAGCCATCTCTCCAGCCCACTTTAGAGAAGATATTGAGAAGTGTAATTGCTGGATCACAACTAAGAACTCAAGAGTCATTAACGGCTGCAATTACGTTGCTTCCCCCAAAGGAGTAGGTTATACTAATTTATCCTAAGTGTGAACTAAGTAGGACCTTTTTTTAAAATTTGCATTTCCCTCTTTATTAATGAGACTGAGTATAACTTTTTTCAAAAGACAGGCTATGTATCCCTGGCTGTCCTTGAATTTTTGATCCTCCTACCTCTTAGTAGACTCCTAAGTACTGGGATCACAGGTATGTATCACCATGCCTGACTGAGACTATAACTTCTCATGTTTATTGGTTATTTATAGTTCCTCTTTTATTTATTTATTTGGTCTTTTTGAGACTGGATCTCCCTGGAGTCCCAGCTGGCCTGGAATTCACTATGTAGACCACGGGCACTTGCATATATGTGGAAGACACAGAGCCTTACATGTACAAACGAACTATGTATATTCTTTGACCATTTTAAAAAATTTTATTATTTTTATTTTATGTGTATGCGTGTATTGCCTGCATGTAGGTAAGTGCACCCATGTCGTGCAATGCCCGCGGAGGTCAGAAGAGACTGTTGGATCCCCTGGGACTGGAGTTACGGACAGTTGTTACCTGCCATGTGGGTTCTGCAAGAACAACCAGTGTTCTTAACCACCGAGCCATCTCTCCAGCCCTCTTTGACCATTTTTAAATTGAAGTACTTGACTCTTTTGAATTTATAAACATTGTTTATATGTCTTAAGTACTCTATTGATGTATACAGTGTAATTGTTCTTATTTTCATATTGCTAAAAGTTTAACATTATCAATGATGTTTTATTGTACAGGAGACTTAATTTTGATATCAAATCTATCATTTTTTTTCTTCCACAGTTTTCATTTTTTTGGGATCTTTAGGTTTATAAGCTATATGAACCTAAGTTTGTAATTTCTATATTTTCTTCTAATTTTAATGACTTTTCCACAAAATATATATTTTCTTAGATAATGACTAATAACCACTCCCACAGAACTTACAGACCATGCAGTGAGAGGAAGATACTGTTCTTATCATGTACAATACATGCACTGGTCCTCTGCAGGGGCAGCATGTACTCTTAACTGCTGAGCCATTTCTCTGGCTCCACAAACTGTTTCTTTGCTTATGTTACCAGGGGTGAGATTAATTTAAATGTTGAACCAGGTATTTAGCACAGGGCTTCCTTGAACTGAAAGTGACTAGGCTGCCTCCACCTCTAAAATGCTGGAATTACAGGCTCATGCCAGCATACAAAGCTAAAAAATACTGACAATTACCAACAGTTACTCTTTCAGCCCTCAAATCTAGAGAAGCACTTGTTCACAGTAAATTTAATTTTGTTTTCTTATGTAAAATCATTTTGATTTTTTCACAGCTGAGCTGGGAATATATAACTTTCTCCTAAAAATTAAAAATGGCATTATCTCTTAGCATTCTCTGATTTTCTTCTCAGCTTGCTTTAGGGATATCCACGTGTTCGATATGCTTTCTCCCTGTTTGGCCCATATCAAATGGTTGTTTAACCCAAATATTTGAGCAGCAAACTGAACTGATCCTTCTGGACAAAGTATGGTCGAACAGCCAAAACCGCTGGGTAGTTGAAGAGATGACCACGCATCCTGAGCTCCCCAGTCTGGTGTGATGGGAGGACAGCTGGTAACTGGATATGCAGCACTGCCAGACTTCACTGGTCCCACACCATTGCTTCTGCCTGCCACTGCCACAAACACAGAGGGACCGCCATCCCCTCCAGACTCTGCTTTAATCCTTAGAGTTTCATCTGGTCTTTCATGGGCAGATGTTACCTGAAATTAACATGGAATCCCCGAATATCCAAAAGCCTTCTTGATTTTCTCACAGTGACTAAGATCAGAAGTTGAATCCATCAATACTACAACTCTGCACTGATTTTCTGATTTCAGAAGGAACTCTTATCTGCAACCCAAAGTTTTTCTTTACCATCTGTAGCTCTTCAGGAGTTACTGTTTGTCCTTCTGCCGGCTTCCATCTCCAGATGGCCAGAGTCTCCAGGAATCATTATCAATAACACCAGCAAGAACAATCTCTTTGGTAGTTACATCGACACCAACTTCAATCTTTAGTGTACAGTTCTGGGGCAACCACGATTTTTCCAGTATCTCAAAAATGGCTTGTGTCGCATGACACGTGATATCCACTTCAGTCTGGCCTATAACAAGTCCAGCCAAACAGAATCTTGCAGAAACCAGTTGTTCCTCCAACCACTGAGAGTCGTAATTGGCATTATCTTTAAAAAAAAAAATCTCCACTTTAGGTGGGTAAAACTTATATCCTTCCTTGACACCAGGATTTCTTTTGGAAAAAGGAGACAGTTGCTATTCTTTGGCAAATTCATTCCACTGGAATCATTTCACATCGGGGGTGGGGGGGGCGAGGAAAGCTATCCCCACATTTTCTAGTGAAAGCAGTTTTAATACCTGCTTCCTGTAAAAATTGAAAGATACAGCTGGTGGTTTTATTGGAGATGGCAGCTTTGCCTTTGAGGTGGTTCTTTCTGGCTGCATTTCCTGCTGTGATCTGGTCCTCAGTAGCAGGATGACTCTTCCTGGATTAGATAGTTCATAGACTTGTTTTACCTTCCTAGAGCTTTTACCAATGTTCAATACCTCGGCTGTTACTGTTACCTCCAGCACTGCTGCAATTATCCTGAGCTGGATGGAGGTGGTAAGATGCACGAAAGAGAGGCTGCATTTGACATTTTGTTTTTTGCTTAGTTGTTTTTTTTTGACATTTGAATCATAAACCATCTGGTGTGTGTGTGTGCGTGTGTGTGCGCGTGTGTGCGTGCGTGCGTGCCTGCCTGCCTGCCTGCCCGCCTGATGCAAAGTGACAATCTCAGGTTCTCGTACACAGGTAGACAATTGTCTCAATTATATTTATCAAATAATCTGCCCTTTCCCCACTGATTTGAAATGCCAACTCTATCTACTACGCCCTGAAATTCCATATCTACACACCAATCTTCTTTTTTTTTTTGTCTTTTTAAGACAGGGTGTCCTTGTAGTCCGAGCTGATCTCGAACTCATTTTATAGTCCACGCTGGCCTTGAACTCACAGAGATCGGGCTGCCTCTGTCTCCCGACTGCTGGGACTAAAGATGTGTGCTACTGTGCCGGGCACACCAATCTATTTTTTTAAAAAAAATTGTCTTTGTGTCAATACCATACCTTCTTAACTACCTTGACTTTGTGATACATCTCCAGCTAGCTCTTGTGGAATGAATCTTGCCTGCTCCATTTCCCTTTGGGACAATTATCTTGGTTATTCTTAAACATGTTCTATGTGAGTTTTACAATCAGCTTGTCAAATGCTAAGGAAGATCATTTTAAGATTTTGGTTGAAATCATTTTAAAGTTACAGGTTAATTTAGGGAACTTCACACAGTCATTGTCAAAGACATAAAAATGAGATAAAATCAAATATAAGTACAAAGATGTAAAATTCAGACCTGGAGCTCCTCATGATAAAATGCAATTCTCTCCATGTTTACCCAGAACCAGTGCAGAGGTTTTCCACTTACTGATTTTATTTAACCCTGTTTTCCTTGAGGGTTTACGTTCCCCCATCCACTGTTTCAGTTTCAGTAGAATCTTATATTTCTGGTTCATTATAACAAATTGTTCTCACACATATAAAAAAAAAAAAACCCAAAACTCAAGCTAGTGAGGGTTGATTTAAAAACTTTAAAAAAGGGCCAGAGAGATGGCTCAGCTGCCAGGTAAAAGGGCTTGCATCCAGACCTCATGACATGAGTCCTGTCCCTGAGATCCACATGGTAACAGGAGAGAACTGACTTCCACTAATTGTCCTCACACGTTTCCACATGTACGACATGCCCACACACATACATAAATAAATGGAATTAAAACTTTTTAAACTTAAAAATAGGCAGAGATTGCAGAACATTAAACAGATGGGAAAACCTCTGTCATTCAACCAATCGATTTTTTTTGGAAGATTTTATTCTTATTTTTAATCATATGTGTATGTGAGTGTTGGTATGGGTACATGTGTGCAGGTGACTATGGGGGCCAGAAGATGATGTCAGATCCCCCGAGCTCTAGTTACAGGCAGTTGTGAGCCCCTCCCAATAATGTGCTGGGAACTGAACTTAGGTCCTCTGGAAGAACAGCAAGTTCATTTAATGGATGAGCCATCTCTCCAGTCTCTCAAACAACAGTCTTTGAATGCCTTTTATGACTAAGACAACTATGTTCACCCTCCCATATACTTCAACTCATCTCTAGATTGCCTAAAATACCTAGCACAATGCAAATGCTCTTTACACAGTTGTTACAGTATATTTTTAAGGAATAATGACCTAAAATATGTACATGTTCAGAACAGATGCATTTTTTTTACCCAGATATTTTAAATCTGCAATTCGTTGACTCTGTGGATAACGGAACACACAGATAGAGGAGCAGCTAGCTCTGCTGGGAAGGAAGACAGTTGAGGATAGTAAGGGAGGGAAGGAGAGAGGGCAGGAAGCCTTCATCAAACTTCTGGGGTCACATGCAGCATGGTGGACAGATTTTATTCTACTTGTGAGAAGCCTGGAAGTGGTGAGATGAGGGGAGAGTTATGTGTTGGAGATGGTTCTGAAGAGCAACTAATTTGGAAGTGGATGTCTTCTAGAACTTCTAGACTCATTTCCCATGTTTTAAGAAACATTTTAATATTTTCCCCTTACTTTTCAATCTCAACCTTTGCAGGAACGTAATCTCAGACTAGCAAAAGACTGCATTGCCTTGCCTTTCTTGAAATAAATGGATAAAAACCAGAAAACTCAAAGCAAAATGCAGTTCTCACTTCTGCCTAGCAGTAGTTTTGTAATGCTGCTTAGTTGAGAAAGTTGAGCATCTGAGAAAGGGTTCTTTTCTCTTCCTCTTCACTGTGAAGTAGACTCTGCCTTGAACTGATGAGTGTACAGTCTGCTGAAACTCAGAGGGTCCATTGCCACCTTGGGGAGCATTTAGTCTTTCTTGAAAGGATTTGCCCTCAGATCATCAAGGGAGGTGCTTTGCCACAGACTGGGCTTTGACTCTGGATATTCAACTGCTCCAAGCCTAGGTCACCTGTTCAGGCTCTGGAGGTTCCCCTCAGGGTGAATAAATTCTCAGGAGACACAGTTTATTTCTCATAGCTTATCAAAAGCCTTGGCCAGGCTCCAGAGCAACTGGCAATAAAAATATTCAGTTATCCTACAGACCTACCTCTCTTGAGCTCCTTCTTTCCCTTTATCCCCTAGGTTCCTTTATTATTAAGGGGGAAAGGGGGGAAATGGGAGCACCCTAATTGGGGAAACCATGATAGAGGGGTGATGTAATGCGAGAGATAAATAATGCCTAGCTAGTTTTAAAAACCAGAGAGAACCATATTACTCCAACAACCTACTGACAAATTATACATAGCAGATCAAGAAATATATGTCTAGGTAAGGTTTATCTGAGAACAATTGGTCTTTGCCCAAGCTTTAGCTACATAGCACATGGTAATTAAAAGTACCAGACTTGTAGAACTAACGTTCTTGAATGTTTAACAGTAATACTTTGAGGCCTATACTAATCTGGTCATAGGGACTTAAAGGACAGTGTTTGATCCTTGCCCTCCAAGGTCTATTAAGTTCCAGAGGACTATGAGCATCTCTCAAAATTTCCTGTAACTGTGGTAAATCACCTGTATTCTTGATCAAGGAAGCCATGAAGACGCAACCAAATGGACCTTAACCCGTGTCCAGTCTACAAAGAGGAGGGTCAACACAGAGGAATGA
>NW_008351958.1:3700018-3749064 GCF_000622305.1 Nannospalax galili | reverse complement strand
GTGGTGCAAGAGACTCCCAGACAGTAACCCAGCATAGAACTGGGAAAATGAACAGCAGACCCCAATTTTATCTAAAGAAATATTGATAACTGATTGCTGCTAGATGAGGAACAGCTGACCTTCCTAAAACAAAGACCTCTAGATAGGCTGATTAGATTCACCTGCTAGACAAGTAGTGGGGAATGGCTGGGGTGCCGACAACACAGCAGACATTAGCAGGGATATCAGAGTATAAGGGCTCTAGTGGGGGGAGGGAGGCTACTGGAGGGTGCCATCTGGGAAGTGGGCGTATAGTTGAATAAGATGGTTTGGGATGTTCTGTGTGATATACACACACACAAAATCAACAAATTAAAAAAATGTATTATATTTGAGGAGGAAGTGTGGAAATTTACATCATGTTAATTAGTAGAGGTGATAAACATTACCATTGAAAATCTACCCAATGACTTTATAGACATACACACGCACCAAGGATCCAAGTGCAAATTATTATGACTGACTAGTAATAGATACATACAGATTAGAGATGCATGCTAGGTATACAAAGAGTTATGAGTATGAAAGAGCTAGCTGTGCCTGAATGAAATGGAGATCTTTTTTAAAGGTTAAAAACTCATTCAATTTTGTGTCTTATAAGGTTTATACTGAGTTCAATATTGTATAACTGGATAAATTCAAGTATGAACCTAAAAATTTTATAGCCACTTTTGAAAGAGATGTACCTTTGTTTTGGAAATTTTTACTGAATATGTCAAAGCTGTAATGAAATGCTTCTTCTAATCATGTAGTTATGAAAAATTTTAGAAAAAAAATGTACTTCATGTTAAATAGTAGAGGTGATACACATTACCAGTGAAATCTACCTGATGACTTTACATCCATACTCAGGTACTAAGAATCCAAGTGTAACTGACTATGACTAGCTAAGGAATGGAGGTCGCAATTGATCAACTTACCCAGGAAAGAGGCCTGTGGTCCTGCAGGCCAAGGAAGCAGAGCAAATGGAAATCTTTTTTAAAGGTTAAAACCTCATTCAATTTTGTGTCTTATAAGGTTTATACTGAGTTCAATATTGTGTATCTGTATTAATTCAACTGTGAAAATTACAGCCATCTTTGAAAGAGATGTATCCTTGCTCTGGAATGTGTTATTGAATATGTTAAAGCTGTAATGAAATGCTGCTTCTAATCATGTGGTTATTAAATTAAAAAAATAAAATAAACTTAAAAAAATTCAGTTATCATACATGGGATTAAGTGCAATGTTTCAGGAACTAACTCTGAAACAGGAAGCAAAGGGGAAAAAGAAACTGGTAGAAACACCCAGACAATGGGCCTTCCACTATCTGTAGCCAGGAGTGGCCTTTTAAACACCACATTGCAATTCATCATCTACAAAAGGCAGTGTTAGGACTCCAGAGTCTGACAGGTATTTTCCTTGAGTGAAGCTCATTTTAATGATCTGTAAAACGGAAATAACTGCCCTTCTCACTGGATGGTGAGAATAAATGTGGTAATGCCTCTTAGCTTAGTGTCTAGGATTGCTCTGCTACAACGATTCATTTCTCCTTGTTGTGACTGAATACATGACAGAAGCAACTTAAGGGAGAAGAATTTGTTTTTGGCTCACAGCTGGAGGAAATGCAGTCCATGTTAGCGGAGAAGGCAAGGCAGTGTGGGGCTGAGGGAAGTGGGGCTGGGCCATAAACTTTAAGGGCCCCACCCCAGCAGCCTACTTCCCCAGCAAGACTTTACCTCCTAAAGAGTCCACAACCTCCTTAAAGAGGGCCACCAGTTGAGGTCCAAGTGTTCAAATGTGCAAGCCTGTGGGGGGGGAATTTTATGTCTTAACGATAACAAACTGTTAGTCTTATTTTTCAGAGGAAACATCAACCAGATGAGACAGACTACAGACTACCTCAGGGGAACTATTTAAGGAGTATGTGGAACCTGTGTCCCAGGCACTTACCATCCCTGCTGGACTGGCTGCCCTGTGCTTCTTCCAGTGTGGGTCTCATCTGCTGGTGTCCAGTGTGTTGGGGTTATCCTCTCTCCTCCATCCTCATCTCACCCAATCTACTCTTTAATGCCATCTCTTAGCATCTGACAGCTTTTGTCCCTGCCTTACAGCCATTGGTTTATACTAGAAATGAGCAAACTTCCTATGGAAAGCATCAGATAGCTACATATATTGCCAGCCACACCATTTCTGTCGCAAATTACAGCTACCCCTTGGCCTTGGCTTAGGGTTAGAGATTAGTTCCAGGGCCTGCCCCCCAAACCTCTTACCAGAACTTGTGGGTATTCAAGCTTATATAAATATAGCCTAGTATTGGCATACAACCTCACATATTGTGGTGGTTTGAATGAGAAGTGTTCTCCGTAGGCTCCAAATATTTGAACATTTGCTCAGTTGCTGGGAAGGGTCATGGAACCTTTAGGCGGTATGGCCATACTGAAGGAAGCTCAGCACTGTTTTCTGCCTCCTGAGAGTGCCTAAAGATGTGAGTGCAAGGGGCTGGAGAGATGGTTCAGCAGTTAAGAACAATGGCTACTCTTCTAGGGGACCCAGGTTTGGTTTCCAGTAACCACATGACAGCTAACAACTGTCCATAACTCCAGTTCTAGGGGATTTGACACCTTCTTCTGGCTTCCACGGGCATTGCATGCTCATGGGACTCTTACATACATGCAGGCAAAACATTCATGCACATAACATAAAAACAAATTAAAAATTGTTAAAAAAACCCTTTCATAGCTTCCCACTATTTTTTTACATGGTGACACTGGATCATATAATTAGAAAATCAGGAGTTGCCTTCTTAAATAGAGAGTTTTGTGTTCCTCTTCAGGACCCCTAAAACAACATTGCAACTGGAGTATTAGGGCAAGACTTGGTTCTGACAGTCCCAACAAGCTAGGTTTGACTACTTGGCCCAATAGGTCACTTAAAGAGACAAGTAATGGTGAAAGCAGAGGGAGGAGATTTTATCAGTACATATTGGGAAGAAGAACCTATAGAAGGGTCTAGTGACCTCAAATCTGTTCTGGGGATACTAACACGAACCTTAGGTTTCAATAGAAGAAGAACTGAGGCAGATGTGGCATGTGATACTCATAATTAAACAGTCCTGGTCAAGGTGGGTCTGGTTGATACTGGCTTGGTTCTGGGTCTACAAAATGGTCAGAGAGGGTTGTTGTCCTCATTGCTTGAAGCAATCAATCTGGTTCCCAAAAGGTGATTCTCTTTCTCTAGGTTGTGACCTCACCATCATAGATAATTGTTCTCGTCTAGTGGGTGACTGCATTTTTAGGACAATGACTCACCTTTGCACCTCCAATCTTGAAGGGGGATGAGTTAAGTTAGGTAGACAGGCATCCTTAGTGATCATCATACTTAGAGTCAAGCAGGAATCTGAGTATAAGACAGATACAGGATGGAGGCAGAGCTGCCAGGCTTTCATCTTGCTCTTAGTAACTTCATGAGCCCAAGGGAGGAGTCCATGCTTTTTAGCAAAATTAGCTTCTAAGAGCCTGTTGTGGCCTCACTAGAGTAGGGCTGGGGAGCTGGAACTTCATGAGCTCCCAGTGAGTTCTAATGCAATAGTTCTCAAAGTGGGGTCCCAGGACCTCTGAGGAATCTCCACCTGCTTTAAGGGAGGTTTGCAAAGCAAGAAAGAATAATAGAGTGTGCTGTGGGGGGCTGGGGAGGCAGGAAAGTCTCACAGAGAAGTGACAGTCCAGGCAAGGCCTGAAGGAGGCAGGAAACACTCTGAGCAGGTGTCTGGGGTGGGCGGTGGGGTTACTGCAGAGGAGCAGCAAGTTCAAGGCTCCAGAGGCTGGTGTGACTGGCAACAGGCCAGAGTAGCCGATGTGAGGGAGGGAGAGATCTCACAGGGAGAGAGGGGGAGATGAGGCAGCAGAGGAAAGAAGCCAGGCAGTTGGAGCAGGGCCTTCGAGGCTTGTGAAAGATGTTAACTTTTCCTTAGAACGAGACAGGAGTCTTGGCGTGTTTGAGCAGGTTGGACTGTGCAAGTTATTCCAAGAATGCAGCTGTCTCTTCCTTCCTGACATGCTTCTTCCTATTCTTCCTCATGAGTTGCATTCCCCATAAGCTCTGAGACTCAGGCTTTGTCCTATGTACAGTTATCCTCAGTACTTATGATGTCCAGTCCATACAGGTGTTCAGCAAACACTGATGAAGGTAAGAAGGCCACCATCTCCCTCTGAGGCATGGCTCTGATTTGAGCTGGATAGAACTTCTTGGGGAAAATTCAAAGATTTTTCTTCTTTTTTAATAAACAATAGAAAAAAATGTTTCCTGTGAGTGACTTAGTAAATGATGTGTTGTCTTAAAAAAAAAAAAATCCATCGTCAAAAGCCCAGCACTTCATCGGAGATCCAGAAATCAACATGCTTTTCCTTTGCAACTGGAAATAAATCTGAATAAAAAATAAGTATTTTCTGGATGCAATTCCAGGGCATGGGGGAAGCAAATTCCTCTTTTTTTGCATTGGGTCTTTGGCGTATTTCAAAATTCTTTCTGCTCTCCACAGAATGTAGCTGGCCTGCGCTGGTGTGGCCTGCGCCTCTCCATGGGGACCTTTCTGGGCAGTGTTTCCTCAGTACCCTAAACCCAGCCCCCAGGTGCTCTGTAGTGTGGTTTCCTCTCTTTCTTGTTCTTCACCCTTATTTTCCCCTCAGAGTTGACCCTTGTCACCACCCTGAAAGACTGGAAGTCTGAAACTGAGGCATGGATATCTATGGGAGGCTGTTGGACCCATCCTTGAATCCTGTACTGAGAGCACCTTGGGGAAGCCAAAAGACCTCATTCTTCACCACAGCTTGAAGTGTTGGGAACTATAGTGGAATTGTATTGTAATCTGTTCTATGTTGCTAAAGCAGAATGCTACAGACTGGGTAATTTATTATGTAAAGAACAGAAGCTCATTTGGTTCATAGATCTGGAGGCTGAGAAGTATAACATCAAGATGTCACATCTGGTGAGGGCCTTCCTGCTGTGACATTCCATGGCCAAAGGCATCATACGGAGACAGAGGCCCTAAGAGAGCAGGAGACCCAAGGCATAGTTCATCCTCAAAGCCTCTATAGAGGATATTAATCTACTCACAAGGGCGGAGCCCTCTTGACCTCAACACCTCCCATGGGCCCCAGCTTCCCACATGGCCACACTGGGAATGAAGTTTCTAACACACTCAAACCACAGTAAGGGGATTTGAGTAAGAAGAATGTCACTGCTTAAAGAAATGAGTGTTCTGGGCTGGAGAAATAGCTCAGCAGTTAAGAATACTGGCTGTTTTTGAGGAAGACCCAGGTTCGAAACCCAGTACCCACATGGTGGCTAACAACCATCCACAACTCCAGTTCCAGGGGATCTGATGCCCTCTTTTGTCTTCTGTGAGCATTGCACAACATGGGGGCCTACATACATGCAGGCATAATACTCATACACATAAAATAAAAATAAATTAATTAATCAAATTTAAAAAAGAAATGGGTGTTCCATTTTTCCTTGTATTTGCGTGTGCCTTTCATTACATCATAACTGTGGTCTACATAATGCTTCATCTCCTCCTATGAATGTGTCTTTTCTATTTGCCTTTTTCTTAGGAAACAAAGTTGAGTTTATTAAGAAAAAACTTTTAATATAGATTTAAGCAGAAAGAGAGAAAGCAGAGGGGGGATGGTGTGGACTTGGGCTTCTCAGGAAAGAGTTACCTGCATCTGCATAGACCATAGGGTTTCTTCAGCACAGGAGGAATTGTGGCTGCTTCCTCCACACTGCACACTCTGCTCCACAGGGCAGCAGCTGTTACCATTTTGTTTCTGTGGTTGGCCCAGCAGCAGTACAGTGTCTGGAAGACATGGTCAGTTAATATTTGTTAAACAGATGAGTGAGACGTGTAATTTGAAAACATTAATCTTTGCCCTTCCTGGCATTTCCTTCTACCCCACACTCTGCTCCTGTCAGGATAGGCAGCCATGGGGAGACCTTCATTGCTTTCTGGAATGAATGACTGGAAAGCAGGGGCTTGCTTGTGAGGAAACTCAGCACAAAACCTCAGCTTAGACAGTGTCTGGCGAGTGAGTTGTGCACAATTAATGGCAAATAAGTGGGGGCTGAGGAGACAGTGAAGATGTCGCCAGTCCAGTCTCCTCTGTCATTATGCTACTTCCTAGGTAGAGATGGTGGCAGAACCCCCGGATGTGTCTGAGGAGAGAAACAGGACCTGCATCCTAGCCTCTGGCTGAGATCAGGAGGAGACAGATGCCAGGACTCCAGGATACGTGACATGGTGCTGGCCTCCCTCAGTCATGGAGCACTCCCCCATGAGCCTGAGGGTGGTGTCCAATGGTGACAGGCTGCCTCTGAGGGCCCAGCCACAGCTATTGCCAAAGCTGTGCATGGCCTCCAAATAGCACGGAGCCTGCAGACACAAAGAGGCCTTGAAGTTGGAAAAGAGGAAGGTGAGGTTAAAGAGTAGGGAGACTCAACTGTGACAGGAGTAGGCAGCAGCCACAGAAGCCAGGGCTTTAGCTGGGTCCTTGTGGAGGTTCAAGGCCTCCTAAGACCAGGCCTCCCACATGCCTCCCTAGCCTTCATGCTCCCAGATGTGAACTTGAGCTTGGGGAAATGAAAGAGAAGCCCTGAGCTAAGAGCTAGTAAGTTGCTCCTGCCTAGGGGACTTTGGACTGACATTCAGCTCAGCTATAGGAAAGTGAATACATTTCTCTCATAACTGAGCCTATGGAAAAAGAGTCATGCTCACAACAACGAGGACATAAGCCAGCCCTAGGGAGATGTGTCTCTGGTGCCTTTTGCTTCATCCTTTTCGGCGCTATTCTGATAAGACACCTAAAGTGGCTATGAATTAGGAGGATCCTCATCCTTGGACATCTGCCCTCTGCCCAAAGAGCAGGGCTTGCAAGCTGCCCCCACAGCGGGAGGCAGATTCAATCCCTGAGCTGTGTAGCTTGGATGCTCAGAGGGATTAGGGCCTACAGGGATGAGAATAGAAAGTATGTTTGTTGTCTGAGAGTAGGCAGCGAGGTGGCTCAGTTTGGGGAGATAATACCTTGAGTTATGATGGTTGATTTTACCCTTATTGCTGTTTATTTACCCAAGCTTTGAATATACCAGGCATTCTAAGCCCTTCATAAGCATTAGTTCATCTAGTCCCTAAAAAAAAAACAACAAAAAAACCCTATGGGGTAAGCTCATTTTTTATTGTGTCAAATTATACATAAACTTTTACCATTTAAATCATTTTTAAGTATATAATTAAATGACTATTCTAGGCACTTCATGTAAGTGGAATCATATGATATTTGTCTTTTCACTGATTTGTTTTACTTACAACCAAAGGTCATTGTTTTTTAGAGCTGAGTAATAGTCCAAGGTGTGCATATGTTATGTTTTGCTTATCCATTTATTCATTGGTAAACATCTGAGTTGCTTGCAGTTTGGGGCTATTTTGAACTTACACTGCTGTCCCAGTTAGTTTCCTCTGTCAATTTAACACAGCCCAGAGACACTGGAGAATTTCAAGTAGGGGAGATGAGATTGACCTATGGCCATGTCTTTGAGAAATTATCTTGATTGATGATTGATGTAGGAGGGCCTCACCCACTGTGGGTAGCATCTTTCCAGGCAGGTGGGCTTGGGATATATAAGAAAGCTAGCGGAGCCAGAAAGCAAGCCGGTAAGCAGCATTGCTCCATGGTTCCTGCTTCGGTTCCTCCTGGAGTTCCTGCCCTCATTTCTCTCAGTGACGGACTGTGACCTGGAAGTGTAAACCAAATAAATCCATTTACTCCACAAGTTGCTTTTGTGTTTTATAACAGCAGCCGAAAGCAAACTAAAGCAACTACTATTCATGTATCTGTTCAAACATCTTGAGTTCCTGCGTTCAAATGCCCTTTGGGGCATATACTCAGAAAAGAGACTTCTAGAAAGTATAGTAATTCTATGATTCACTTTTGGGGAGTACCATACTGTTTTTCAGTGGTGATGCTATTCTGCATTCCCGCTAGCAAAATACAACATGGACTTTTCTTTCTTTACATTCTCACCAATATTCCTATCTTCTACTGAATGAATATTTCATCATGGTTTTCATTTCTAATTCCCTGATGACTAGTGATTTTGGCTATCTTTTATAGGCCTGCTGGCCACTTATGTATCTTCCTTAGAAATGTCTATTCAAAGTCTTTGCCCAATCTCCCCTATCTCTGTCTGTCTCTGCCTCTCCCCAGCCCCATAAGGATTAAATTCAGGGCCTTGTACATGCTGGGCAAGCACTTTCTCACTGAGCAATACCTCCAGCCCTCTTTGCCTAGTGTTGAATTTAGTTTGGTTTTTTGTTGTTGAATTACAGAGATTGTTATATACTCTGGATATTAATCCTTTGTCCTATTTGCAAATCCTACATTTAAAGGATTTGCAAATATTTCTTCCCATTCTGAGCATTGTCTTTTTGAAAACTCTGTTAATAGTATCCTCTGATGCATAAAAGTTCTTTATTTTGGGGAAGTGTATTTTTTTTCTCTTGTCATCTGAACTTTTGGTGTCTTTATCCCCATTTTTCATTTATAAAAATTATAGAACATAGGCATAAAGTAACTTGTACAAGATCACACTGTTGTTGAGGCTGAAGCTATAGCCGTGAACAGAAGCCATTTGGCTGTAGACCGACTGTGGCTACTCTACCAGCTGCCTCTCTATTGCTTAGAGAGGAGCAGTGCCTGGCACAAAGCAGGCATTCAAAAAGTATTTATTGAATTAATATAAAGAGGTGCTCAATGACGATTTCCAGCTTTCTACACTTCACCAGAGCCAAGTTGTAACCCAGTGATGTCTGTGACTCATCTGTGAAGTGGAGACATCTTAACACCCCAGCTAGAGACAGCACGGGAAATAGCTGATCCATTGGTTATCAACCCTGCATCCTGTGAGGCTGTAGTGATGATGCTGACACATGAGGCATGGCCCAAACCCACATATTCGCTGATTGGGAGGACAAGACGCAGGTAGTAAAAGGAAGTTTATTAGCAAAATAAACATAAAAGCCAGATGAGGTTGACATAATTGCCAGGGGAATGGAGTGCAGAGAGAGATCACGGGGGATGAGGACGGTGAAATACAAGCAGGATAGAAAGGAGCGGTAGGGGGACGCATGCCTTATGTGGAGTAACCAGCCTTAGTGTTGCTGAATGGTAGATGAGTTCAGTGCCTCCAAGAAATGTCCAGCTAACAGCTCACGATGAAGAAGAAAACTCAGAGCTGGGAGTGGTAACCCATGCCTGGAACCCTAATGTGAAGGAGGCTGAAACAGGAGCATTCAGAGGTTGAGGTCAGCCTGGGTTGCATAGTGAGTTGGCTATATGGAAAGGCTCTTCTTAAAAGACAAAAGAAGGAAAAAGAGGAAGAAGAAAAGGAAAAGAGGAAGAGGAGGAGGAGGAAAGGGAAGAAGGAGGAGGAGGAGGAATAAGGTTGGTTGTGTAGCATAACAAAACTGTTCTGATCTCTCAGTGCTAAAACATGGTTTTGAAAAAGGATGTCAGAATATTGGTAAAAACTTACCATCATTAACTGTCAAAGGGTTCTTCTAGCAGGTTCCTCAGCCCCCCTTCCCTTCCTTTTCCTCACTTTTTAATGATCCATTTATTTTCCAGGCAATTCTTTCAGGAATTTGAGAGTTTAAGCAGGGGTTACATGGAGCACTAACAGGAAATGTCTCATCTTTCCAAGTTTATTGTTGAGAGTGGCCAGATGTCATTTGTTTGTGAGTGGGAAATGGGAAGTTAGATCACAGAATGTGAAATTTAAAACTTTTTTTTTTTTTTTTTTTTTGAAGAAAGGGGGAGTGGAGCAGAGGAAAGCACATTGGGGAAGCCACTTTGACTGCTCAGGCTGTGTTAACATTGTAGGGACAATGCTCAAGAGAAAGACGCCACATGAGAACATGTTGACTGTCTGACTTCGAGCTCTCCAAGGTCTGTGGTGAACAGCTGGTCTCAGCCTGGCCGGGGCAGGGTGTCGGGAGCTCTCTATGGATCTGCTGTAATTATAAGCTCCACGGAGGGCCAGAAATGGAGGCCAATGCTCTTATTGGTTGTCATGCTCCAGAATGAAGAATCAGAATTTAACTTACGAAGAGTTCTTTGATTTATTAAGAGTAGTTAGAAATGCAACGCCATCGATTTTTAAAAATTATATTTTCAGTCTCTGTGGTTTAAACTCTGCGTCAAACACTTCCAAGCTGTTGGGTCTTGCTGGCTAAAATCTGGCCCTTGTCTCTAAATTGCTTTGCTGACAGTCCCGGAAATACCCTCTCTGTCCCTTGCTGTTGTTATAGTAGGCTTTGGCATGCTCCTGCTTAGCCAGGTGCTGTCCCTAGCCATCACCATGACAACAGTGTACAACAAAGACTCTGAAAGGCTTGGAATTGACAAGCCGAAAATGGGGCCTGGATTCCTGTTCTAGATCACAGTTTGCTGATCCATCTGTCTTGGGGGTGGGAAGATTGGGCTTCTTTGGAAGATGGTGGGCTCTAGGCCAGACAAACAGATGAAATCTTGGACTTTGCTTTTGTATCGCTGGGCCAAACATGGGACACTTAGCTGAATGGGAGGAAACAGAGCAAAGGGAGCCAGGAGAAGCTATGAGGGTTAGAATTTCCAGTTTTGCAAAGAAAAAGGAAAAAGAAAGCCTCCACCTGCTTGCTGGACATTCAAGGACAAAGACGAGATTCTCTCTCTTTCCATTTCCTTCTCTGTTCAAGGCTGCTCAGCACTTTTGTGTTTCCTGGATCCTGCCTACAATCCTCAACATTCATCTCTTCTCAAAGTTAAATTCTCAAGGCTCTGTTTTTGCATAAGTACTGAGCTGAGCAAGTCATCCCATCACCGAGCTGGCTTTGTCATTTTCTGTAAGAGTGCCCTTGGGTGGAAAACAACAGAAAGGTTTTTTTTTCGTTTGAGATAGGGTCTCGCTATATAGTCCATGTTGTCCTCAAAACCCTAGATCCTTCTGCCTTAGCTTCTTGAGTTCCTAGATTACAGACCTGGGCCTGTATATGTTTATAGCAATACGTATAATTTTAACCGTCTTCAAGCATTACAATTCGGTGTTATTAAGTACATCACTGTGTTGTACAGCCATCGCCACTATTTTCAGAACTTTTTTGTTTTCCCAAACAAAAATTTTACCTATTAAATAGTAATCCTTCAGGGCTGGAGAGATTGCTCAGTGGTTAAGAGCACTGGCTGCTCTTGCCAAGGACCCAAGTTTGATTCCCAGCTGACAACCATCCATAACTCCAGTTCCAGGGGAATCCAATGCCCTCTTCTGACCTCCAAGGGCACTGCATGACACAGGAGCACTACACACATGCAGGCAATACACTCATATACAGAAAATAAATAAATAAATAAATAGCAATTTTCAATCCCCTCATCCTTTGATAACCTCTATTCTCCTTCCTGTCTACATGAATTTTGCCTTGTCTAGATATCAGCAGATATATAATTATTATTATTATTGTTTTGTGAAAATAATGCAGACATTTTAATATATACTCAAGGAACAAGGAAAGTACAAAGAAAATCAAAAGAAAATTACATCATAGCATTTCATGGCCAACATCTGCTGAACATTTTTATAGACACCTTTCTCTGTATTTAGATGTATAGGATCATAATAGGAAAAATGCATAGCCAGCTAGAGAAACCAAAATGAGCTCATTTGGAACACAGGTATTTTAAGATTTTAATTTGGAGGTAATTTAACAGAAGAAAAAGTGATCCAAGCATCGCTGAGCTCTAGCCAAATGATTCTTTGCAACAAAAATATTAGCTGTAGAAAAAAAATTCCTCTTTGTTAGTGAAACAATGAAGATGTTTGACTCCTTCATTTGTTGTTGATGGTTTTAATGGCATTATTAGATGTATCACTGAAGCGAGGAGCAGTAATGTTCAAGCACTCAGCCCTGATGGCTTCATGGCACCGGGATCTCCTTCATTATCAAGGCCAGACATAATGCCAAAGAAGAGGTGACTTGAGAGATCCCACTAGGCCAAACAGGATGCTAACTCACCACGTTCCATGAATTAAGTCTCTTCATCCTTATAATCAACTGTGATCAGTGCTACTAAGCAGAGATCATCATTTTTTTACTGTATGAGTGAACTATGGAGGCTCAGCAAAGAAACATGCTCAAAGTTCCAAAATCATAGGACATGGAGCCCAAGCAGGCTGACTGCAGCCAACAGCCTCTCAAATTAACAGTGGGCTTTCCCTAGCAGGGCTCAATGTGGGTAACAGAGGTGGTGTGAGACAGGGAAGAACCACAACAAGCAGACCAAAGGCAAAGGAGGGTCAGGGATATAGCTCAATGTGTAGAGTGCTTGTCTAGCAAGGATGAGACTCAGGTTAGACTCCCCAAATGGCATAAAACCAAGAATATTGGCTCATATCTGTAATCCTAACACTTGGAAGATGGAAGCAGGATGACCAGAAATTCAAGGTCATCCTAAACCATCTAGTGACTTTGGGACCAGCCTGGGCTATATGAGACCCTGTTTTCAAAATAATTTTTTTTAAAAAGGCAAATAAGCTCTGGGTTCTTTTTTTTTTAAAGTTTTATTTTACTTTTAATTGTATGTGTGGGGTGGGGTAGGGAGGCATGTACATGAGTGCGAGTGCCCACGGAGGCCAGAAGAGAGCTATGGATCTCCTGAAGCTGGGGTTATGGGCACTTGTGTGTCATTGATATGGATGCTGGGAACTGAACTCTGATCCTCTGCAACAGTAGTATGCACCCTTAGCTGCTGAGCCAAACTCTGGGCTCTTAACCTGTGATAAGTTAAAAGCATGATGTGCGATTTCTTCTGCCTCCATCCCTGTCTGTTCTTAACAGCTCTACAATAAACACCAGATTAGGCCACAAAGCCAGAATGTTTACAGGCTAGGAGACTCTTAAGACTAGACCAAACTACAATGGCTACACAAATGACAATGACAAGGAGAAATTATTACTGAAGAAAAACCTTAATAAGTCCTCTGAACTTACCTGCCTAGTTGTCTTAAAAGTCTCTAAATTTGGAAAACATATAGCTGAGCCATACATTATTAGCTGCCCATTCATGTGTATAAAATAATGCATCTGAGCCAGGCATGTGTATAAAATAATGCATCTGAGCCAGGCATGATTAAAAGAAAAAAAAAGTATCTGATGTGTAGGTGTAGGTTATGATAACAGTTGCCTAGGTAACTTTACAGACACTTTCTCCACATTTTTTGTTTGTTTATTTCTGAGACAGAGTCTCCCTGTAGCCCTGGTGGGCCTATAACTCATTATGTAGATCCGGCTGGCCTTGATCTCATAGAGATATGCCTGTTTCTGCCTCTCAAGTGCTGGGATTAAAGGTGTGTGCCACCACAGCTGGATGCTTTGCAGAAATTTAAAGGTGAAAAAAAATTGACTCTTTACAAATGAATGACTAAAAGGGGATAAAAGGCTTGGCATCTCTGTCTTAATAACCCATTTGTTCCATTTTTATCTCAGCCTTTGAGTCAGACTCTATGCAACTTTGCATGTGGACACGGGATTAACGTGGTCTACTTCATGTTGGAGTGAATGTGGGTTTATTTTAACCCATCCTCGTACTATCTCAGCAGCCCAAGCACCTCCAGTCCGAGCTCTATCACAAGGCCAAAGCATTTATGTGATATGATGATGTCAGCTTTGTTCCTGAATGGAGTTGACCCCCTTTAGCCTATGAAGTACAAAGCCAGGATGTTTGTGCACAATAAGATGCCCAAGACTAATGGACAACTACTAAATTTTAGCCTATCACTCAAAAAGAATCAATAAACCATGCTGCTATCCTTGTTCAAGTGAGCATCTAGGCTTTCTCTGTTCAGTACTGGTTCTCTCCAGCTTGAAATCAGCAGCTCAAGTTGACTCTAATGGTTAGATTGTTGTTAGCACAAACTAGAGTCATCTGGGATGAAGGAACCTTGACTGAAGAATTTTCTCCAATAGACCAGCCTGTGGCCATATCTGTGAGGCATTTTCTTGTTTTTAAAAAACATTTTACTTATTATTATTTATTTTACATGTATGAGTGTATTGCCTGCATGTATGTAAGTGCAACTGCATCATGTAACACCTGCAGAGGACAGAAGAGGAAGTCAAATTCCTCTGAACTGGAGTTACAGACGGTTGTTAGCCAGTATGTAAGTGCTGGAATCAAACTCAGGTACTCTGCAAGAGCAGTCAGTACTCTTAATTGCTGAGCCACATCTTCAGTCCCCATTTTCTTAATTGTTAATTGCTAGAAGAGGGCTCAGCCCATTATAGGTAGTGCCATCTTAAACAGTTCATGATCTTTGTTTCAGCTCCTCCCTCTAGGCTCCTGCCCTGCTTAAGTGCTTGCCTTGGCTTCCTCCGGTGATCAGAATGTGCATCAGAATGTGCAAGCCAAAAAACCTTTTGACTCCCAGCTTGGTTTTGCTCATGGTGTTTATTCACAGCAACAGAAAGCAAACTAGGGCAAACTCCTAATAAAGACCTTGCTTGACTTATTAGCAATGCACACCTTAGTCTGAGTTCTACTGTCTCCATGCTACAAGCTCCTGCTGTCCAGTATCTACAGGGCCCAGCCAGCCCTGTGCGCTGACATGGTGCAGTACCATGAGAGATCTCATTGCTTTCTCCATCAGACTCCCAACTGACAGAGGACCCAGCACAAACATGACTCCTCCAGGCACGTAACTCCAAGTCAGCTTTTGCCTCTGCTTTCTGTACTGTTCCTCTCACCTCAGCCCAATGTGCTCTCACCCTGAAGCTGGCACTTGGCAAACTTAACTGGAGGAAAGGAGTTTCCTTTTAAAAATAAAAGATTCCCTTTTGAATGAACACTTCCTGTTAGATCCAATATAAATTAAAATCACAGTTACCAGTAACAAATTTCCACAAACTCAATGTTTAAGAATGACCTTACAGTCATGCATAGTTTGGGGATACTTGTGAAAAAAGCATCAGTTGATATAGATCATAGAGTGTTCTTATACAAACTAAGGCACTGGTGACATCACTAGGCAATACAAAGTTAGTTGTGATCTATTACTGAAACACTGGTACATAGCATATGACTGTATTCTCTCACAGTTCTGGAGATGAGATGTCCAAAATCAAGGTATCAAATGGTCTTCACTAACCTGTGAAGGCTTGAGGGAAGAGCCCTTCCTGACTCCAAACTCCTACTGGCTTGTGCTAATCTGAAATTTCTTGGCTTGTTGGTACCAGACTAATCTCCATCTTCTTCACATCACCTTCTCTCTTTCAAAGACATTTGCCATTGGATTTAGGGCCCACACTAATTTACCATAATCTTACTTCTAGATGTTTAATTATATCTACAAATACCACTCTTCCAAATAGAGTCACATCCCAGGTTCTGATTGGGCGTGTTTTTTGAGAGGCTATTCAACTCTAGGCTTCATTGTGAACGGATGAATGCTTCAAGCCCATTAACAGTGGACAAAAAACCCCCACAGCAGATAAAACCAGTTCTGTCTCAAACATGGAGCCATTGGGGGCTGTGTGGAGTTGAATTCTACCTCCCAGAACCATCAGCATCCAGGCAACCATAAATGTCCCTACATTTTGTCACTGCATTGAAGTTCTCTTTGGGGGCTAGAAATGCACAGCCACAATTTGTGGATACAAAAAAGGAAGAAAGAAAAAGCAGCAAAGCTCAAACCCCACTAGGCTGTGTCACAAGTCTATATATAATGTTCTCCTGTGGATCACACAAACGTCCCATGAAGAAGCCTCATTGTGCAATTTGCACAGCTCCCAAGATTTATAGGACATGGGATGGGGTTGGAACATCTGACACATTATTAAATCTTGTTGAGAACATATATTGAAAACTGAAACATTGTTTGACTTTGGCTGTGCCCAGTGGGCATGGTGGTCTGAGGCATGATGCCTCCCGATCAAAGGAAGCAATCACCAACAGATAGATCAGATAGATCTTGGTCCCATGCTGGGCAGGAGGTCTTGACCACTAATGCTCTGCTGAACAAATCTTCCTCCTCTTTCCTTTCTAGCACATCTCATATCAAAGCTAAGGAGGCTTCTTTGGTCCCAAACATCTTCCCTAGAAGGGAGGCTCATTTCTCATCAGCCTGACTCACAGCCTACTCCTTCCCTGAATCCTTCTCTACTTTGTTGAGACCTTACAACTCAGGCTCCCCTCTGAAATCCTGAAGGCCTCACCACTGACTTCCCTCATCTGCCTCTTTGCTGATGCAGGAAAGTAGATGATGCCAATTTCTTGCCTCTCCTTATCTATATGGAGGATTAGCATGACTTGATGTGATGTCAATGTTCTTTGACTGGCACTGGAAGCCTCTGGTTTTCCTGGAATGCCCCCAGCCCCCACCCCAGGCCAGTAGTGAGATACTAAGTTTTACAGAACTCATACACTTAATTCATTTTAGAATAGATGTCTTTCATTAATGTTTAGATAGCCTCAAAAGTAGTTAGTTGTATAGGCCCTTAGCTTTGATCCTTCAAAAGGATTCATTATTAATTTTATTATTTAGCAAAAAAAAAAAGCACTGCATCATATTCTGTGATCTGACCACTTTTACCTATGACTAATGCTGTCATCAGCAAATTCTTGTGACAGGAACTACCAGGCATGCATTCTCCATGGCTGCCTCCCCAGAAAATGTCTCTTGCATCCTGCTCACTGTTGAGTGCTTGATTCTGTGGTAGAAGTCCTCTGCCTCTTCTCCATGGTCCTGGCCATTAGCGGCACACAGGGCAATTGGAGTCAGGCACCATCACCTGCTATTCTAACTGAATCCTCTTACAGGCCTATGCAGAGAATTTCATTATCATCTCCACTTTATAACAAGAAAACTGGGGTCCTGAGCAGTTAAGTAACCCACCATGGCCATAAACTTGGACCTTGGCTGGATTCAGCTTGTGCATCTGACCACTGTAGCCATTTGTTGTGTCATGGGACTGGAGAGTCCTGGTCACAAAGCCATACTGCTGCCTTCGAGGGGAAACAGTGCAGACCTTAATAACACTCTTCTAGGACATTTCAGTGTGGAAAGGAAGCCACAGCATGACAAGAATCCCATGGGTAGGTATGAAGGCAGTGCATTTGTATTTTATATGTGAGAAACGTGAGGGAGAGAAGACCGAGTCTGGTTCTCCTTCTTCCACCTTAGGTCAGTTCCTCAGAACATACCTTTCCCCAGATGCCAATGTGGTACCTACTGGGTCTTTTGGTCTTACTGAGAAAAGCCACTTCCCAGAAAGCATCTTTCACATCAGTCTGCCACCTTGTCTGGTCTATTTACAGCTCTGCCTCTATCAAGTCCAACTCTTCGTGGTGTTCTCTAACAGTAGAGCTTGGGGTTATTCCCAGCACCTGGTCCATTCATTTCCAGTAAGTTTTCCCCAGGAAAATTCAAGGTAAAAAGAAAATGTGTTGCCTGGCAGAGAGATCTGGAATTTGTTTATTGGTTTCCTTCCAGAAAACACGGTTTGGAGGAGTGAAACATGCTAGGGTAAAAGGATATAGAGAGGGGAAGGCCTTGAAGGACAGTAGAATTCAAGTAGAGACAAGGAAGCCAGAGCATCAGGAAAGAGAGAAGAGAAACAGTCCTGGTCCTGGGGAGGGACGTGGATCAGACAAGGCCTACTCTCTTCAGTTTCACCCTGGGCCACCTGGCCCCTGGGTACAGTGAACCTTGATATTTAATGTGCCATTTCCCCCACCTCTTACATGATGGCTAGTCACTAGTGGAGTCCAAAGCTGTATCCTCCTCAGTCCTGAGAAAGGGCAGAAAAGTAGGCTCCCCAAAGAAGGTCCTGGGTCCTGAGAAATGCCTAGCCTCCCACTCCTCCTCTCAGGGTCTGCCTTCTCACAGAACAGCAAATGGAGAGAGGAGAGGGAGCGTCATCTCTCATCTCACTTCATAGTCAAGCTCATCAAGGAACCCTGCTCCCCATCCCCCAAAGTCAAGCTCTCTCTCAGACCTTCACTGTACATCAATACACAGATGTATATTGTGCCCAATAACGTACCTCACTCAACATGGCTCTGTGGCTTATCTGTTCCAAACATATTGGGCATCTCACTGTCGATGGCCAGTAACTTTATATGTATGCCATCATACCACAAACCCAATGGACACCAATATCCTGAGCCTATCTCCCTCCTGAACAAGGCATTTTTTTTTTTTTTGGTCTTGTGAATATCACTGCCAGCAGCATTTGTGCACCAGTGTCTATGTATGAGCAACAACTATACTTCAGAGATTTCACAGTTCACTGTGCATTTTTTCTGTGGTCTGTACTTAAGAAGGGAGAGAACAGGAACTTGTCCCTCCCAGACTGGGCTTTAGAAACCCAGCTCCAGGCTTCCCTTTGAACTGTGGGGCAGCCGCTGAATCATTCCACCCAGTGTCTGAGCCAACATCAGTGACACTGATCATGAGTGAGAATCCTGACCCCACAGTCACCACCTAGGTGGCCTCTGGCCTCCCATTCCGGGGAACAGAGGTTCTCCTACATCATTTTCTGTAATGCCAGAGGAAATCCCCAGAGAAGGTGGACTCCCTCCTGCCTCCCAGAAGGCACTCCCACGGAGATAACCGGATGAGCTTTCCTCATCGCTGCTCACAGTTTTCAGTGGCCTCTGCCTGCCAAAAACCCTCTTAGTTCACTTCCGCCACTGCTGCCAGACACAGCACTTCCTAGAAAACCCTCAGTCCATTTACCGTCTATTGTTGGGGCGATTCACCGTTTCCCATAAGCTCTTGCATCCCAAAGGTAGATTTTTGGTAAATCTCACCAGGTGAGGTGCTGTGTATTCCACACCTCCTTGATATTTAATGTGCCAGAGCAAAGGAAACAAGGGCCCATTTTAGTTTATGAAAACAGCAACAATGAGCAATTCTAACTACAGAACCCAATGCTGTTTTACCTACATTCTCTTTCCCCATTTGGAAAGTTCCTGCATTACCTACGTATGAAAAAGAACAGAAGGATTGTTTTACACAATCCTTTACACAACCCATCACACAATGGAGTGTACAAATTTCTCATTTGACATTGAACCCTGATTTTTGTCAATCTGTGAACCACCTATACAATGAATTTCTTACAACATTCAATGGCATTTTTAGTTGATATAGCCTCATTCTCATTAATATCTTATATAATGGATTTGGTGTGTTAATTGTATCTTTAATGCATCTTGAGAGATTTAAAATGTTGCCTCACACCTAAAGTGCTCTGGAGCCCAGAAGAGTGGCACATTGCCAAACACTGCACCTTGTGTGATCCAGATTCAAGCCTTCTACGAGGAAGAAGCAGGCATTGCCTGACTGATCACTGTTCAGACATGGAGAGATGCTGCCATTTCTCTTTGCATTTCATATACCATAGATCCAGATTGGGAAGGATGGAGAAATGGCCTTCTTTCTGAAAGGCAGAGCAGCTTAATGGAAAACACATGGGCTTTGAATCAGATCAAGGTACCCATGTGGGTGACAGTAGGTAAGGGTCCTCCTTTGAAAAGGGGCCATGTCAAAAGACACTTTCTAAAGTGGAGCAAAGAGTGAATGAAATAATAGGTAGAAAGTACTTGTTGAGGGGGGGTGTCCAGACTTCACAGAAGCCAGCATGGCCTTCAGCACAAGTGTCAACGTGGCAAACACTCAAGTGTGGACAAGCCTACCCCATGGCAGGGCAGACCTACCAGGGCAGGACCCCTGAGGATGAAACAAAACTCAACAGAAAGAAGTTTCAAGTGATGGGAGAGTCAAGTTCCCTCAGAGTTAAGATAAGGAACTAGAACTCCACTATGGACCCATCAGGAGTGCCCTTGGGAGCATCCTGGGATTACTGGAAAGGCAGCAGGAAGGCTCTTCTAGATGTCTTGGGCTTCTGTATCTCAAGGTGCAGCCAACAAATGACTTAGGGGTTAGAATTAAGGTGAACTTTCAGGTGTCTCTTCTGAAAACCTCCTCCGAATGGGAAAAGGCAGCATGATGATGATGCCATGGTGAAGGATGTGGACCCTGACCATGGTGCCTGAATTGGAATCCTGCATGTCTGAACTAGAGCAGCAAATGCAAAGTGTGTGAGGCAGGCATGTAGTTGAGGAGTTGGGGACAGCAAAGAGGCTGACACGGCTATAGTGGACTGGAGAAGGGGTTGCAGCATCTTGTGCTCATACCTTCTCCCCTCCTCAAGGTGGAACCCTTGGAGGAGACAGTTCAAGTCTTTGAAGGAAGTTCTGAGAACCTCAACTAATATTATGAGCTGAGAAGACATTTGAGGGTCTTTGAGTAGAGGCCAGATTCATCTGGGCTACTCCATTTTGCTTCGTTTATATTAGCCATATATTAAAGCTCATGTTTATTCCTCTACGTTTGAGATAGAAGCTACGGTAAGCAGTTTTAATACTGTAATAGCAATGCTATTTATCCAATTTGTTGTTTCTAAAAGGAGAAGAAAATCCTACATTACAGACATGCTGGTCCTAAGTCAGGGGTTCACCGAACAGAGGGCTCTCCCTGCAGCCAGGGTGAGGGACAGTCACAGCTGGTCTAGTTTCAGTCCTGATTCTGCTTCTTGCCAGCCATGTGATCATGGCCCAAAGACTTACCCAACAGAGCTCCCAGTGTCTTCATGGGTACAGTAGGGATACCAATGCCTATCCACAGAACCACTGAGATCAAAGAAAGAACACAGACAAGCACCCCAGGTTCATGGTAGGGCCGGCTGGTGCTTCGTGCTTTGAGCTGTGTGCCAGGTTAGCAGGCCTCTTGGTACTGAAAATCTGGGTCCCTTCTCTCATTGTCTTCTGGAGTTAGAGGGCACAGACAGGGAGTCCTGACAATAAATAGTATTTCTAGTACTCTAAATGACCATTCTGGACTCATGACCACACTGATGGAAGGTTGTTCGTTCTTGGGGGCTGCTAAAACTGACCCAAGTATAATGAGAGCGATTTACTGTCCCTATGAGTAGGAGATAGGGAGGAAGAAATGGTTAGGAAAACATACCCACCACAAGCCTCACCTGCCTTTGTGCTGGGTCGGGTGTGCCTTAGCAGCTCCCACATAGTGTGGGGTCCGACCCTCCCCAGCCAATGCACAGAGAACAGTGTCAGGCTGCGGGAAGGCGTGCTCCAGCTGACTTCCTGCAGTGAGATCTCATGCTGTCCAGCCCCCTCTTAGAAGATGCGCTCAGATGTGCTGCTGAGAAAACAACTCTGCTTCCTGTGGAGACTTCAAAAGCCCACGCCCGGTCTACCGCGGCACATTTTTGCAGCTGAAGAAGAAGCTGCTGGAAATAGGAGTTTTTCTGATGTCATTGGGGAGGCCGACTGTGTTCTCCAGAGACACCAGGGAGTTGGTTCAGGAAGGGCTGGGTGGGAAGGGATGTAGCTTCGAGCAAAGGCGCTGGGCTCTTCCCAAAGGGAGGTGAGCTCCCCACTTGGCTAAACTTTGACCTGCCCTTAATGGCAGTTCTGGTCCTGAGCTAAGAAGAGGAGGGCAGGTAGGCCATGCCCCAAGCTCTGAAACCTTCCAGTCTCTCCCATCCTACACATCCCCCACCAAAAAAGAAACCTTTATTTGGTAGACCCTCTTGGTTATAATTCCTGTTCTTCTCTTCTCCTGGGGTTGTGGCAGCATTAGAGGCACCTAGAGTGACTGGAGAAAAGCTCAGTAGTCGAGAAACTCTTGATTTGGATCCGCAGCACTGCAACAGAACGAAAAAGAAACAAAAATACGGAGGGAGCAGGGAGGACAGATGATCCAGCGGGTAAAGGCGCTTACTGCACAAGGCTGACCATCTGAGTTTGATCCCCAGAATCTGCAGGGTGGAAGTTGTCCGGTGACCTCAGCTCTGTGGCACGCACCCCCCTCCTCCAATAAATAAATATGTGTAAGAAACATCAAATAGTGGTCATTGTTACAGGTTTTTGGGACGCCACATTTCTCTGGACATTGGCAGAGAGAAGAATAAGCATATTTCCCCCATTTGTGAGAATTGCATTTTAGAGTATCCAAGGCCCTTGATTACTTGGAGTTCATTTTTCGTGTAAGAAGTCCAAGCTGGGCCTGGCCTCACACACCTGTAAACCCAGCACTCTAGAGGCTGAGTTAGCAGGGTCTTGAGGTCAAGACTAGCCTGTACTTTATAGTGAGACCCTGTCTAAAAAAAATAATAAATGCCACTAACAAATGGAGAAGAAATCATGGAATTAGAAAACCATGGTTTTGCAATC
Organism: Nannospalax galili; assembly: GCF_000622305.1. Lineage (NCBI taxonomy): Eukaryota > Metazoa > Chordata > Mammalia > Rodentia > Spalacidae > Nannospalax > Nannospalax galili. The sequence goes on along the minus strand of NW_008351958.1, from coordinate 3,726,700 downwards.
TCTGATAAAATATTGGATTTAGAAGTGATTTATCAATGAATGCTAAAACAGTGAGGGGAACTTCACAGGAAAGGTTGGCAGGGAACTGTTTTTTGTTGTTGGTTTTGGTTTGGTTGCTTTTGAGGTATCATCTCAGCCGAGGCTGGCCTGGCTTTGGATCCTACTGCCTCAGCCTCCCGAGTAGCTAGAATTACAGCCCAGTGACACAGAACTTTAAAACAGGAAATATAAAACAACCTCAGTCAGGTGCACTGTGTGTGTCTACACCCCCACCCAGTCAGGAGGCTGAAGCAGAGTTCAGTTCAACCTGGGCAGCATTATGAGACCCTCTGCTTCACAAGAGCGGAAGGAAAACCTCCTCAATAACAGCAAACTCGGTGAGGTATTTGTTATATAAAAAAGTGTGCACCCAGATGTTTAACAGCCATACTTTGAGGCCTATACTAATTTGGTCAGAGGGACTTAAAGGACAGTTTTTTGCTCCTTGCCCTCTAAGGTCGACTAAGTTCCAGGGGACTATGAAGCATCTCTCACAATGTCCTATAACTGTGCTGAGTCACCTGTCCTCCTGTTCAGGGAGGCCATGGAGACCCCACAAGATGGACTTGAACCAGTGTCCAGTCTACAAAGAGGAGGGTCAACTCAGAGGAAGCATTTCCTCCATGCTTCCAAGTGAAGCCAGCCATGGTCAAGTAGGACCTTTGACTTATCTTCACATAGATGGAACTGGTAAAAGAAGGGAGCCAGGGGCTCCTCCCAAGCCCATGTGACTCCTGAGGAATAGATCCTCAAATAACCTTAAGAGTTCAAATAAACTGGATTATTTGTGCCAACTGTATTATCTTAAACACCCAAAAAGAAAGTATAACCAAAGATTAAAGTGATGAGTATGTTTCTTTAAGAGTTCCAGGGCTTACACTTCCCAGACAGGAGGCTTAATAAGTCCATATAAAATGTTATTTGAACAATTATTTCTCATCGATGATTTTGTTTCTCAGCAGAAAGTGCTTCTCAGATGTAAGACTTCAAATCTTGGTCTGCAATACTGTAGTGCCCACCTGTAGCTAAGGGAGACAACCCACTATTGTTCTAAAATGATGGCTAAATTTGTTTTCTCCCCCTATCTAGAAGCCTTTGAGAGGGAACTGACACTGACTGTAGCCACTCCAACAGCTATCAAAGTGCCTGAAAACAAATCCTGAGTCTATTGAGTCCAGCCTTGGCAGACGAAAGAAAAATGAGGAGAACACAATAGAGGGATGCTTTTGGAAGCTCTTGTCAAGAAATTCCAATGGACTCTCATATGAACATTTGACAATTGCCCTGTTCTGACTTTTTTTCTAGTTCCCTGTCTATAAGTTGTAATGCTAATTACTCTTACCTTTACTTCTCCTTCACATCTCCTATTCACCAGTCAAAGATGTTCTTTTCTCCCTATAGATAAGAGTTATGCAATTTGGGAGTCTTTTAGATAGACCCACTGAAGGGGTACCCCCATTGCCTCATCTGTTCAGTGTGGAGGAAGCCAGGGCAGTCTGCGTCCCGATTCCCTATCCTCAATTTGGGTAACCTCTTCAGAGGATGGTGTGATAGAATAGGAGGTAGGAGTTGGCTAGGCAGTTACGGTAAAAAGACCACTAAGAAATGTAGCCAGTAAACATAAGTAGCCAGTTTCTTGGCTAAAAGTCAAAATGTCCTTGGGCCTCTTAGCAACATACTCTGTTCCAAAGGCCAGAAATGTCAAAAGTATTCGGGGGCTCTTATCTAATCCCTAAAAGATTTTAGGGTGACCTCTTCAGAGGGGGGATATTAGAGTAGCAAAAAATCCATAAAAATAAGAAAGAGTACATGAAGTTGTCAGGAAAAAGTGATAGGGTGATATGGGAAAAGTTGGAAGGGGCAGGAGAGGGCATGGATTTGATCAAAACACCTTATATGCATGTATAAAATTCTCAATAAATTTTTAAAGTTAAAAAAAAAGTGTTCACCAGGGCAAGTGAGATAAGTGAGTGGGTAAAAGAAAGCCTCATAACCTGAGTTCCATCTCTAGAAATCACAGTGGAAGCAAAGAACCAACTCCCAAAGGCTGTCCTCTGAACTTCCACATGCGTGCTGTAGCCTATGTGCACCCACACTCACACACACATAACACACATATATACACTAATAATAATAATAATAATAATAATAATGATAATAATAATGATTATAAAGTTTTTGACTTTTTCTGAGACAGCCCTGGCTGTCTGGAACATCATATAGCCCTGGCTGACCTTGAACTCCCTATGTAGACTAGGCTGGCCTCAAATTCACAGAGAAGCTCATGCTTCTGCCTTCTCTGAGTGTTGGAATTAAAGGCGTGTGTCACCATGACCAGTTGATATTCAAGTTTGAAATGGAATATATGCCTCCAGCTCTGCACTATTCAATATGGTATCCACAGTGGGCCTTGAATACTCGAAATGTGATATTCTAATGGAGCTGTACTTTAATATTTAATGCATATCTGATTTTGAATATTATTAAAAAGAATATAAAATACCTTATAATGTTTTTATTAATCACTTTTTGAAATGATGTTTTGACTATTTTACATTAAATAAAATATATTATTAAAAGTAATTTTGTTTGTTTTGTTTAACTTTTTAGATATGGCTGCAGGGATGTTTAAAATTAAATATGTGGCTGGGATTCTATTTCCATTGGACAGCTCCACTTCAACCCTAATTTCACAGTTTACAGAAAGTTCTGACCACAGTAGAATTAACTAAACCATGCCAGAATGTGGGGGAATTCTACCAGTCTACAAATGACTTGCTTTTCACAACAGGTCAATGGATCAATGGCTCTAGAACAAATAGGGAAGGCAGTGGCTTTGGATCTTAGCTTCTTAAACCAGGTCCTAACCAAATATGGAAATATCATGTGGGTGGGCTGTGAAAAGTCTGGCAATGGAAAAAGGTTTCCAAACACATGACCAAAAATAATTCAAAATCTAATCCATAGCACACTCCTTTAATCTTAGCACTCCAGAGGCAGAGGCTGGTGGTCTCTGTGAGTTCAAGGCCAGCCTGGTGTACATAAGGAGTTCCAGGTCAGCTGGGGCTACAGGGAAATCCATAAGGAAGCAGAAGTTTTCTGTCAATGTTCACCCATGCTACATTGCATGACTTCACTGCGACCTTGATTCTGAATGTACAACGTGACCCACACATGCCATCACTCTATGAACAACAAACACTGCCAGGAACACCCCAAATTGGATTTGAGGCTGTTGTACATTATATTCTCTGACATCCACATGCACACTGTGGTATAGGTGCACATGCACACGCACGTGCACACACACATACACACACATGCACACACACACATAAATAATGCAGTGTTTTTACTGTACAAAGTTTTTGCCCTCATAGATACATATGGTTTAATTACATACTAAAAAGGAACTTTAATATTTCCCTACCACCATTCATCAACATGTAAGTATCAAATTATAGCATGTGCTTATACCCCTACCCAGTTAAGAGAATGAGGCAGGAGGAGCTCTTGATTCTAAGTATACCCTTGGATTGGATTGCAAAGTACTTGCTGTGCGATCATGAGATCTAAGTTCAATCCCCAGAACCCACATATAAAGGGTAGGTATGATGGTGCATGCTTATGATTCCTAACACTAGGAAGGAAAGGTAGAGACAAGCAGATTCCTGGAGCTCACTGGTCAGCCAGCCTAGCAAAATTGGTGAATTCCAGGTTCAGTGAGAGACCTTGTTTCAAAAAACAAGGTGGGACAGGAGAGGTGGCTCATTGGTTAAGGGCACTTTGTACAGAGGACCCAGGTTTCATTCCCAGCACCCACATGGCCACTAACACCTGTCTTTAACTCCAGTTCTAGTGGATCCAGTGCCTTCTTCTGGCCTCTGCTGGCACTGCATACATGTGATGCACTTACATACATGCAGACAAAATATTCATACACATAAAAATATAAGTAAATAAATAAATAGTTTATTTATTTATACCTGCACACAGGTACAAACACAGAAACACACACACACACATGCATATGTACACAATAAATTGTTGATTGTAATTGCTGGTTTGAGTTTCAGTCTAAGAAACTATTAAAAGAATTGTAGCTTAGAAGTAGGACAGAATTCCCAACAGTTTCTGAAATGGCTCTGAACATACTCTGTCATTTGTACTATGTGTTTGTGCAAAATGTCATTCTTAGCATTAACAATTTTTAAAATCAAAATGTCAATCAGCCTTAAAACCAGTTAAAGATGATCTAAGACTTTTAGTACCAAATACTAAGCTAATATTTAATTCTTTATATGTTTGGTCTCATAAATAGGACATCTATGTCACCTCCCCTGAGACTCAGGGAACAGGGAGGAAGGGGCACAAAAATGTAAGAGCCAGAGGAAGGAGCGGAGAGGTGTGGAACAGTGATTTTATGGCATGACATGGCTGTTGCACTCTTGAGCTTACAGCTATAATCACCTGCATAAAACCCGGCCTGTTAACTTTCTTTCCTTTTTTTTTTTTTTTTTTTTAATCTCTGTAGGCTTGGCTGGCCTGAAACTGACTATATAGACCAGGCTGGTCTTGATCTCACTGAGATCTGCCTGCCTCTCTGCCTCCTGAGTGCTGGGATTAAAAGCGTGCACCAGCATCCTGGTACCCATCAATATGGAATGGAGAGATTCATGGGGCCCATCCCTCTTTAAGGATTTATAGGCAGTTAATTTTCACTGGGAGAGGGAGAGATGTTTTCGTCAGTGGTATAGCTACTGGTAAGTTGCTTTCCCAGGCTCCTATAAACAAAAGCAGGATAAGGATGGAGGATAACATGGTAAATGTGATCAAAATACATTATGTACGTGAATGAAAATGTCATAAGAAGGCTGGAGAGATGGCTCAGTGGTTAAGAACACTGACTGTTCTTGCAGAAGACCCAGGTTTGAACCCACATGGCAGCTAACAACTGTCCGTAACTCCAGTCCCAGGGGATCTGACAGTCTCTTCTGTCCTCTGCGAGCATTGCACGACATGGGTGCACTTATCTACATGCAGGCAATACACGCATACACATAAAATTTAAAAAAATTAAAAAATAAATAAAAATAAAATGTCCTAAGGAGATCTATTATTATGCTCAATTAATATATGATAATGAAAATACTTTAAAATGATTTAATTCTTCATGTAAAAATAAGCAAGCAAGGGGCTGGAGAGATGGCTCAGTGATTAAGGGCACTGGCTGCTCTTGCAGAGGACTGGGGTTCAGTATCCAGTACTCACATGGTGGCTAACAATTGTTCTTTACTCCAGGCCCAGGGGATCCAATGCCCTCTTCTAACCTCTGTGGGCATAGCACAACATGAGTGCACTTACATACATGTAGGCAATACACTCATACACATAATAAGTAAAAATTTAAAAATACATTAAAAAATAAACCAGCACATCTATCTCATTAGTATGCAAGTTGACTTTCATTTTACCAAATGGAAAAATTATATGTATACTATTGAATTCTTTTTAAACAATTTCCTTTTTTATTTTTTGTAAATTTTTAATTGAATTTTTGAGTATTTCATACAGAACATCTTAATCCATCTTAATCCTCTTTATACCTCCTTCCCCACTGGCACCCTCCCATAGTCCCCCACCCCACTGGAATTCAGACATTCTGTCATTTGTGTTAAGGCCTGTCATGTCAAGTTAGTATCTCCAGACATTCTTCAATGCAAGTTCATTCACTGGGATCTAGGCAGCCTATCTAGAGTCCCTTTAAGAAGATCAGCTCTTCCTCACCCAGCAGTTATCAGCTGCCAATAACTCTTCGACTAAAATTGGGGCTTGTTGCCCATTTCCACACTTCTGTGCCGGGGTTTTGTCTGCGTGAGTTTGCATAGATCTTGTGCATGCTGACACCATTGCTGTAGGTTCATATGTACAAGGTCCTAGGAGCTTATAGGACTCTATTTCCATATGGTCATGTACCTCCTCCCTGGCTCTTACAATCTTTCTACCTCCTCTTCCTCAATGGTCCCTGAGCACTGGGTGGTGGGGTTTAATATAAGAGTCCTGTCTAGCCAGGCATGGTGGCATGTGGCTTTAATCCCAGCACTTGGGAGGCAGAGGCAGGAGGGTATTTGTGAGTTTGAGTCTAGCCTGGTCTACATAGTGAGTTCCAGGTCAGCTGAGGTTATAGGGAGACCCTGTCTCAAAAAGACAAAAAAAAAAAGTCTTTGGTCGTTTGTGACTTTTGTGTTCCTGGCCCTCTGTTGCATGAAGGAGCTACATTGATAAGAACTGAGAGATGCCTTGCTGTCCTCTTTATCCTTTGTTCTATGTTCCATGGGTCTTAGGTGTAGAGTTTGCATTGATGTGTCACTTAGGCCTGAGCAATTCACAGACAATGTCTGTGTGTGACCAGTTGTGGAACTCTGTAATAGTCTCCATCTCTTGCAAAAGAAGCTTCTTTGATGAGTGGTGACTGGAATACTTGTCTGTAAATGTAAGGATCCAAATTTTGCACATAGTAAGAAAGTGCATTTGTCTAGGGATGTGACATCCTCGTTTTCTCTAAGGTCTAAAGCCTTTCCAGCCATGCGTATTTGGCTATGTTTACAGTACCACACATGAGTTTAAGTCCAATTAGGTAGCTGTTGATTACCCCCAAGATAAAAGTGCCACTACTGCATCAATGTTGTTTGCTGTGCCAGTCATTGATGTGGTTTATTAGGCCTTGAAGCTGGGGTTGGACCACTGATTGATGTTCTCCCCTAACAGTTTACACAGTGCTCTCCAAAACTATGAGAGTTAGCATTCAGGAAAGGTGGCTTCCAGGTCAGTTCCAGCTCCATTGCTCCAAATCCTGTGTTCAAAGAATGTCCTGTCTTCAGCAATAGAGTCTTACCTTCAAGTTCTGGGAGACAATCAAGGGCTGTGACAATAGCCTGTGTACTTTGAGGAGTCTCTTGGACTACCCTGACCAACAACTCAAAGAAAGGTTTCTCCTGTTTGGTACTGTTTCTTGTTATTTAGCCTTCAACTATACACAAGGACTCATGTAGCAATACTGCATGTGTAATTTGTCAGTAAGTTTTTGGACTAATATGATTCCCTCTGAGTTTTCACACTAGCTATGCATTATTTATCTCTCCTCTCTCTCTCCCTATCTTACCCTCCCTCCATGCCTTCCCCCTTTAAAGTGTCCCCATTTTCCCCATTTCTCTGTTGATAATACCAGTCTCCTATGGTTCTACCTCCGTTGAACTCCTTCTTCCCCTTTATCCTCATAGTTCCTTGTATAACCTCCCCCAAATTAAGTACCCTCATTTTGCCCATTTCTCCTTTAGTAACATCTGTCTCCTACTGCTCTTCTCTCTCAGGTTCCTTCTTTCCCTTTATCTCCCTGGTTCTCTTCCATTTTCCTTGTTCCTGCAGTTACAGTAGGATATATACGCACATATAAGGATTTTGTGCTAGAATCCACAAATGAGGGAGAACACATGCCATTTATTAAGCCAATTTTCTTTATAATCTATTATGATTAATGATTGATTTATATATATAGTCTATATATCTATATACCCACCTGGTGTTGCACAAAAATTTCTCAGGAGGAAGAAGGTGGGGTGGATAAAATTTAAGAAACCCCATATTAGGTGAAAACAGATGTCAGTCAGGTACAAGAAGCACAGGATCCTTGTAAGCTTCCTGAGCAACCAGTAATAAGAAGAGACTTCTCAAACAATCTGCAGAACCTGAATGTTGGGGCTGGCTCTTAGATCAGATTAAGTTTTATTGCTTATTTTTTGGAAGCCTTATGGTTATGTTTTTGAATATGTGCTTATCTAGAGCTAAGGTACAATTCATTGGCATAGTACCTGCCTAGCATTCATGAGGACACACACACACACACACACACACACACACACACACACACGGTGTATTTGTTAGGGTTCTGAATAGACATCATGATAAAGTGTTATTAAAATGGAGTGATGAGGGATGGTGAGCTGTTGGGAGTTCAGTACATTTTTTTACCTCTACTTCTGTGTTTGACTGTTTTACTTTGTTTCTTTCCAGACAGTGCTTCATGTAGCTAAGGATGGCCTTGAACTATTCAACCTTCTGCTTCCACCTCCTACAAGCTGGGCTTACAAGCTTGTGCCACCAAGCCAGGCTCTCTTCACTCTACTTTTTTATATGTCGAAAATCTCTAGAACTTAATTTTTACAATTGTATATTACATCTAGAATCTAATTATGTATAATATGTAGTTATACTTAATATTATTAAAACATATTTTACATAATCAATTATAATGAATTTTGATGTCTCTGAAATTATTTTGATTCTTTGACTCTTTTTGATGCAGAGCTTGAACCTAGCTCTTTATGCTTGTTAAGCACACACTTTATCATTGAGATACACCCCTGGTCCTGCTCTTTTTATTTTTAATTTCTAGGAAAGGTAGTGTGATTGGTACGATCATTCGTGGTACATTAAGCCTTAGCATGTAGCATACAGAGCTGAGTATAGTGGCTCACACCATTTGGAAGGCTGAGGCAGGAGGATTGCCATGAGTTTGAGAGCTGCCTAGGTGACATAGTTCTGGGCTAGCCTGGGCCACAGTGACCCTATAGCAAAGGAGAGAGAGAGAGAGAGAGAGAGAGAGAGAGAGAGAGAGAGAGAGACAGGAAGAAAGAAAAGAAAAAAAAGAGGGGTTCGGGTGGGGAAGAAGAAGCCTGAAAGAATCACCTTGGCCTCCAGCCCCATGGTATCAGGTCTTGCCTATATTATCATGAAGAACCCAGGCTGCCTAGGGAGCAGCTCAAAAGTCTCAGATTCCTAGGGAGCAAGGGGTTGGCAGGGTCTGTAGTCATCTAAAGAGGCCTGAAAGGTGTCTAAGGGTTAGCCTGGGGCAGGCTGAATCAACACCCAGGCTGGTCACACAGGGGGTGCCTTGGCCTGTGTTGTGGCCTATTAGTGATGTATCCAGAAGCAGTGGACAGGGGGATGAGTGCTCACAGTCCCAGTGTGTGAACTCACCGTGAGCTACAGCCACTGCCAGTGAGCAGTCAGAAAAGAGAAGAATCCCAAAGGCAGTGGTGGCTAGTGTTATCAGGCTGTGGAAATGCCCAGTGTACCTAGCTCTGCTAGGGAGTAAAACAGTTCTACAGACTCACATGACTTGCTTTGGGATATGAAGAGGAGAGGGTCAAACCAGATGAATGTACCTGGATTCCACCTCTATGGAGTCCTGACTGATGCCCCAGCATCCTTGCTCTACCTTCAATCAGCTTGTTGAGATATTCTGTCTCTGTAGAGTAACTCATTCTATTACAAATCAACCTGTTCCTCACGTTCTGATGGATCTTAGTCTGTGCTGCTACAACAAAACACTACAGACAGGGTAATTAACCAACAACAGAAGCTTGTTTCTCGCTGTCCTGGATGCTGCAAAATCCAAGCTCAAGGCGCTGATGGGCTCTGTGTCAGATGAGGGCTGCTCTCTGCTTCCTGTGTTTTCACATGGTGGAAGGGGGGGACAGTAGAAAGGGATAAATGCTGCAGAGGTCCCTTTTAGGTGTGTGTGTGTGTGTGTGTGTTTATGTATGTGTGTGTATGTGTGTGTTTTTGTGTGTGTGTATATGTGTGTGTGTATGTGTGTGTTTATGTGTGTATGTGTGTATGTGTGTGTGTATGTGTGTGTATATGTGTGTGTGTGTGAGTGTGTGTGTGTCCTGTTTGTTTTTGAGACAGGGTCTCACTGTGTTGTCCCTGCTGGCCTGGAACTTTCCATTCTCTTACCTCAGCCTCTAGAGTGCTGTAGAACCCTCTTTTATAAGGCATTAGTCCTTCTGAAGGCCCCACTTTCTACTACTGAGGATTAAGTTTCCACAGGAATTTTGGAGTAACACAAACAGTCAAAACATAGCAGATGGGACCCCTCAGTTACCCTTTCAGGGTACAGACAAGGGACAGAACACATCCAAGATGTGCAAGGCCTAACCATGTGGAACAAGGTCCTGGAGCTGCATGTGCTAGGATTTCATTTAATCCCACTGCATCTGTTGAGCAATTGTATGACCGTGAGCAAAAAATCCCTCTAAACCTTGGTTCCTTAAAAATGTGTGTCCGTAATATTAGTGGGAAAACACTATCCCAATCAGCATATGGCACAATACTGGCGCCTTGTAAGTACTTCATAAATGACAGCTGTGGCTGTTATGTTACTGCCATTGTCCAAGCATGGAGTCGTTCCCTGACTAAATGAGTTTTACAGACATCAAAGTATACGCTCAAACCGGAAGCTTAAAACTGCTCCCGCCCTCCCCAGGCAAATTTAGGCTCTTCTTCCTTTCTTTTCCTTTTCTTTGTCTTTTCGTCTTGTTTTATTTTGGCATAGCATCTTGCTCTACAGGCCAGGCTGGTCTCAGACTTATAATGCTCCTGCCTCAGCCTCCCCAGTTCTGGGATTAAAGGACATTACCACCACATCCCACTTACTCGTCTTTTTCCCAGAACAATTTGTATCCCTGCTAGGACCCCAGCCACACAGCTCCCTTCTTCCTTAGCAAGGAGAATTCCTTGGGAAGAATGCTGAATGATGGATAAAGCTTGCAGCTTACCTTCAAAGGAATGTCTGCCTTTGTTGACTTGTTTGCTTGTTTAGTGTTTTTAAAACAGAGTTTTCATATATAGCCCAGGCTGTTCTCAGGCCACTTTGGCCTCCCAAGTGCTGAGATTACAGTCATGCGCTACCATGCCCAGCTCGAATATTTGTTTGCTTAAGAGTTCAGTATGAAGCCTGAGTCAGCTCAAAAATCACAAACCTGTAAGAATTCCTGTGAAATGTCCTAAGTGCCTGGCACCTAATAGGTATTCAATAAATATTTGTTAAGTGATGAATGGAGGGGATTTTAGGCAGTGTTGTAGATTGCTGAGGGGCATCCTTTAGGCTTGGGGACTTTCCTGACACCATTCTAATCACTCCACAGAGGGTGGTTTCCTGTTTTAGTTATCCAGAAGGCCAGCCCTGGGCAAGGGCCCCTGACCAGCATGTCTGTAAGGACTGAGGGTGACCATAGTGGGAGTTGGGGCCACTTCCCCCTCACTCGTACCTCAGATCCATTAAGGTCTGCTTGGGTGGGATGACTTCTCAAGGGCGGGGGGAAGAGGAAGGGAGAAAGCTCACCACTTAAGTCATTTATGCTCCGGCTGTTCAGGTCTGAAAAAAAAAGGCCCTTGGGAGCAATACTGAAGTGTGGGAGGATACGTTAAACGGCTTAATAGATCCTGGCAGCTTCGGAAAGGACTAATGGCTCAGCATTAATTGAAGAGGGATTTCAGATTTGCACGTTCAGCTCTCAGTGGCTTCAAAGCATCACGGCCTCCAAACCTACACTGATTATGACAGAAGTAGGAACTCTGGATTCCCACACTGACCTTCCTACTCTGGATGGCCCTGCTTGTCACCCTAGCAACACACTGTGTACCTCTGATGTAGCCAGCACTGGGAGTGGGTTCTAGAGATGAAGTTTCTTAACCTGTCCCCATGAGCATGCATTCTGGAGACCAGAGACTGAACATTAGAAATAGTAACACAGATGATGGTCTGAGTCTACCAGCGGAAGGCATAGGAGAAGGGTGGATCACAGCTGTGCCATCAGAGGGAACTTTCAGGGGAAGCTTCTTGGTTTGGATGAGGATGGGAGGAAGGTAATAAGTCTCTGAGGCGGGCAAATAGGCTCCACGCCAAGGAAGCTTTGTGTGACTCATGCTGGGAGTGACACAGGAACATTCATGAGCCATGGGGAGGAGCATGTGGGCAGGAAAGGTAGGTAGGTACCAGGTCCTGAAAGGCCCAGGCACCCTCAGGAATATCTGCATAAACTCTGATGTGCCTATGAATCACAAGAGAATGGGGGCTGGTGGCTAGAGAGATGGCTCAGTGGTTAAGAGCACTTACTGCTCATCCAGAGGATCTGAATTCAGTTCCCAGTATCCACATCAAGTGGCACTCCAGCTCCATTATCTGATCTCCTATTCTGGTCTCTTCAAGTACCCACACACATACATGCACAGACACAGACACATTATAAATAAATAAATAAATAAATAAATAAATATGTCACAGTGAGAGATCTCCAGATCAGTTATTTAAGATGCTCCATGGTGGTGAAGTTAGCCATATTGGATTAATGAAACGCAGACATCAATGAAAATTATTTTAAACTGGGAGTTTTAACGAAAATTACCATTGTTTTTAAAAAGGGTGTTTTGGCCAGGCGTGGTGGCACACACCTTTAATCCCAGCACTCGGGAGGCAGAGGCAGGTGGATCTCGGTGAGTTCAAGGCCAGCCTGGTCTACATAGTACCAGGACAGCTGGGGCCACAGGGAGACCCTGTCTCAAAAAGACCAAAAATGAATGAATAAATAAATAAATAAATAAATAAATAAATAAATGAAAACAAACAAGCAAACAGAAAAACAAGAGGATGGGAACACGGATCCGGTGTGTGTGTAGCTACGGGCTGTGGGAAAGGACCGGAGCAGGGAGATCTTTTAAGAGTCCTGATGGGAGCCATGGTCTGAAGTGGTACCGGAAATTTTGCTGCTCTCTCTGTAGCAGTGGGATGTCAGGCAGCTCAGTTAGTTGCCCTGAGCTCCTTCCGCAAGCTAAGCAACAAATACAAGGATATATGAAAAGGAATGTCTAGGGAGCTGGGAAGATGGCTCAGGGGTCAAAGTGCCTGTTGGCCAAGTACAAGGACCTGACTGAGTTCAGATCTCCAGAGTCTATGTAAGAGCCAGGTGAGTGGCAAGCTAGTATAACCCCAGCACTGGGATGGGGTTTGAAGGGGGCAAGAGCAGCAAGTGTTTTAGTTGCTGGGCCATCTCACTAGCCCCATAAAAGTATTTCTTAAGAGGATGAGTTCAAGGGGATGGTTACGAGCAAGATATTTTTTGCTCCTGCTTCTCCCTAGTCCACAGGATTGAAGCTCTAACTGTAGCATGATGATATTTGAAGGTGGGGCTTTAGGTGATAATAAGGTTTAGATCAGGTCATAAGGATGGGCTCCTCATGATGGGATTAGTGGCCTCATTGAAAAAGGAAGGCAGAATTTTTTCATCTGTACTGATCAACAGTAAAAAGGTGTCTACCTGCCAGGAAGAGGATTCTCAAGGAACCACGTTTTCAAGTACCTGTGCCTTGAAAATTTCAGTCTCCAGAACTCAGAAATGAATGTGTATTCTTTAAGCCAGTCAGAATATGGTATTTTGTTATAGAACCTCAAGTAAAAATGGCATGCAGTCCCAGAAAAAGCTGGTGGTACACTAGACAGTGCTACAAAATACTTCACAGGCATATAAAGTCTTACAAAGATAGCATTCACACTTAGAGAGAGCTGCTGCTTGAGATTCATGTCTAATTTTGGGGCACAGGACAGTTCCTGGCCCATGGTAGGGACTTCACCAGACATGGTGCTGTGTTAGTGGATGCCATAGATCGAGTGAGTGGATAGCATAACACACAAGGGGGCCCAAGGTTCTGAAGTTTTCATGGACAGTGGAAATAACAATCAGTATAATTCTTGAAACTTCCCTGGGCAGGCCATGTTGAAAATCAAGCTACCATCATCGCTCAGCAAACATGAACCATGTTGCCTGGAGGGAACACTTTGCCCTTCCCTTTATTTGAACACTAGCTGAAGCAGGTGGCTCTCAGTAGAGGGTGATACTGTATGAGAAAATGTTACCATATGAATCGCGCTGAATATAGTGCGACGCTGAGGAGAGACTGGTTGGTTCACTCTACCATCTGTCTCTCTGCAATGCAATCTCACTGAGTGGACTGAAAGGTGGGACAGTTTGCCTTCTTCACTCTGCCATTTTTCGCTTACACTGCTGAACAAACAGTTGAAATTGGGTGAGCCAAATAGGCCTGGAGTGTCACAAGCTCTTGTTTGTTTGTATAGTGCCTGATGTTCATCTTCTAGAATGTACATTCAATGAGCTCTATCACCTTGGACTCCCCAGAGCCCGTGCCTGGCACATAGTAGGCCTTCCACAGCTGTGAGTTGAGGAAATAGTTTCATTGCACAAGGTGATGAAGGGGTGGGACAAGGAGAAGGGTAAGATTGGCCCTCCTCTTGGCCTACTAAGGGAGAGGAGACATGAAAAACCTCAAAATACATGGGAAGACCATACTACCAAGATGGAAGAACAACTGCCAATGAGTAATAACAGAAAATGTGGCCAGCACGGAATGCATTAGTTAAATTTCTTTGTAACGCAATACCTGAGATAATCACCTTAAGGAGAGGAATGTTTATTTCAGAGGTCTCAGTGTAATGGTTGGTTGGCCATGTTTCTTTGGGCCCGCTGAGCATTGTGACTGGAAGAGGAAGGGCTGTAGGTCTTGTGTCCCCTTCAAGGGCATGCCCCATGACAGATTTTTAGGGAGGGAGAAGAGTGGAGGTTCAAAGAGACACAGAGGGGGATTGTCTTTCTAGCAAGAGCTTGATTAAGAGAATTATTAACTCCACAGGCAGCATGGTGGGATCTGACAGAAGAGGCTTCAGTCCCCCAGGCAAGTGGGGCCCCATCCTTACAGGTTTCTGAGGGAGGAGGGAGGTAGAATGGCACGAGGCACCAGACTCGGTTAATATGTGATCTATGCTACCAACAAGAAGTCACAGAGGCTCTGGATAGGGGAGTGCGGTAAGTTAATATGTGCCACAGTCAGACTGCCTTGGACCCCCTCAGGCAAGAGGGGGAAAGGACCTGGCTCTCTGTGAGAACAGTGGGTGGCCTATCAGCTTTTCCTAGCAATACCAGAGGGGAGAGACTGCAGAGGGTTGTGGGATCTGTGAGGCAGCATTGAATGGTCTGGGTTCTAACAATGACGGACTTTCTTCCACAAGCCCTAGATTCCTGAAAGTTCCATCACCTCCCAATAGCCAGGGTGGAGACCCAGCCTTCAACACCTAGGTCTTTGGGGGACATTTAAATTTCAAATCGTAACAGGAAGTGGAACCTGTGTTTAGGGACAGTCCTCTAGACTTCTCCCCAAACCCCAATCTATTTGGTTCCCTATCCATTCAGACAGCTTTCCTTTCCTGAAGCCTGGGGCAAGTTCAAGCTCAAGGTATTACTTTGGATTGGATTGGTTACCTGGAGCTCACCTCTTTGGGAACTCTTTTTGGGGGGCAGATGTGTTTTTTCCTATAGGAGGAATTCCAGAGGAGCCACCTGGTGTCAATCAATACCTAAGGTTCTATCAGGTTTCTCTTATGTGCACCTGGGAAATCCAGGTGTTGCAAGAACTAGTGTTCATGAGGTGACCCCAGGGAGAAGTGATCCTGCACTCACGCTGTTCCAACTGTCATGAATGTGGGACTCCAATTCCAGAGTATGGATGCTGGGGACAGTGCCCTTCTCCATCCTCCCAAACATGTCCATCTGAAGAGTAGGTTCACTGATCTCACAGAAGAAAGGAAAATGCCCATTGCCTTGTCTGACCTGCTCTGGGCTGGGAAGAGTTTCTCTGCTGATGGCCTAAGCTCACATCCTGATGAGGCTAGGCCGTGGGTGGGGGTAGCCAGGAGCCACAGAGGGAAGCAGCCACCTGGTTCACAGTCAGCTCACTTATAGCCCATGTGAAATGCAAAATATATTTTGCTGCAGAACAATTAAAGTAGCATAAAATTCCCTATGCATCTAAAGGGACTTAAAATTTCTCTATGTGCAGAGATTATAGATAAAATAGATGACATATACTTAAGCCTGTTTGGACTATACCAAAAAGGTCATAGACTGAGTAGCTTATGAACAACAGAAACTTATTCTTCACGGTTCTGTAGGCTTGGAAATCCAGTGTCAAAATACAAACAGATTCAGTGTCTGTGAGGGCCCTCTTCCTCATAGATGACATGTTAGTCAGCTTTCTGTCACTGTGACAAAATACTTAAGAGAAACAACTTATACGGAAGAAAGGTTCACTTTGGCTCATGGGTTCAGAGGTTTCAGACCATAGTCATATCTCCATTTCCTTTGTACCTGTGGGACACTGTGCACCATGGGAAGAGGTGTAACAGAGGAAGCTATTCACATCAGAGTGGCCAGGAAACAAAAAAGAAGTGGAGGGGCCAAATTCCTAATATCTCCTTCAAGGGCAAGATATAATGGCCTACTTGTTTCTACTAGGCCTCACCTTCTAAAAGCTCTTCACCTCCCAAGACTGTCATAGTCCCTCAGCTAAGCAGTCAACACAGGAGCCCTTAGAGGACATCCAAGGTTCATACTATATGGCAGAGGGACAGATGATCTCTCTGGTGCTAATACCATTCATGAGGACAACAACCTCACCACTTAACCACCGGTTAGGATTGCAGCATATGAATTCAGGGGTCGGGTAAACAAGTACTCAATCTACAGCAACATACAAATACAATGATAGAATTGTGTCATTTTATAACCTGATCTTTTTTTCACTCTTAGCACATTACGAATATCTTTCAGTAAAGAGAAATGCAGATTTGTCACACATTTTAAGACCATGTATGGATTTGCCATAATTATTCAATAGCATCCTGTGATTAAGCACACTGAATTGCTTGCCATTATTTGTAATGGCTATGGGCAATGCTGTAGTAAATGCTTTTTTGCATAATCACATTTGTTTGATAATTTCTTAAAATAATTTCCTTGAATTGAAGGGTGTTGAATCAATTTAGATCCTTCCAGCAATGGTCAGAAAGTCACCAATAGACATATACATTATTTTTTGTCTTTACCACTTGTGATTTTTATATCGTTCTAGTTTTCAATTTGGACGGCAAAAGAGTTTGGATTTTTTTCTCCCATGTGTCTAATGTCAGTTTGAATTTATCTTGGAGATTTCTTATTTGTGGAAGATTTAAAAAATTGTATTTTATAGCTGAGCATGGTGGCACATATCTTTTATCCCAGCACTTGTACAGCAGAGGCAGGAGGATCTCTGTGAGATCGAGGCCAGCCTGGTCTACATAATGAGTTCCAGGCCAGCTGGGGCTACAGGAGACCCTCTAAAATAATTAGATTGTATTTATATTTATTTATTTATTTATTATTTATTTATTATTTATTTATTTATTTATTTTTATTTGTGTGTGCATGCATGTATGCCACTGTGCATGTGTGTAGAGAACAGAGGGCTACTTACAGAACTGAATTCTGTAATTATTCTACGGTGTAGGTCCCAGAGATTGAACTCAGGTAGACAGCCTTGGCAGTAATCACCTTTACCTGTTGAACCATTTCGCCAGCCCACTGTAGAAGATTTTTGACTGAGAAGCAGACTCTAGGTTAGGTCCTACACAAGACATGAGACTTTTGGATTTCCACTTTCTCCTTCCTGTCTTGTCCACTCTTCCTGGCTCTAACCTCTAACAGACTGCACAATCAGCCAGCTGGTCTGCGACCAGGATAGTGCCCCCTCCCTTGTGGCCTCACATTCAGGGAAGATTTCACCAGGTGAGGATCCCTATATGCCAGGGCCTGAGCTGAGACCCGAGGGTTAAAATTAATAAACCATGAGACTCCTCTCAGGACTGAGCATGGAGAGTCAGCATGCCACAACCACTGTGGCAAGGTCCCCTCACCCAAGGTTCCTCCACCAGCAGAGAGATGGTGATGGAGATGCTCATCAGATTTCTCCCACAAGTTCACGTTTGAGGAGAGGCATTTCAGGCAGTACAAACACTGTGATTCTGAGAGCATCTTCTCAAGTAACAGAATAGGCCAGGGCAGTGTGTAACTGCTGATGCTCCAAGTGTACTAATTCATACCTGAGGAAGGTTTAGCAAGGTCCAACAACTGGCCCATGACCTCTAGTTAGTGTTGCAGGAAGGCTAGAACCTGGAGTCAGCTAAAACAGGAAGCAAGACAATTAGGACAAATCTCCCAGAGACCTGGTCCGCAGTGAGGAGCTGTTGGGAGGTGGTAGAATCATTAGGAGGTAGAGCTAGTGGGAGGTCCTTAGGCCACGAGAGACCCTGGTTCCTCCCTCCTTGCCTCTTCTTTCTGGCCATGAGGTGAGCAATGGGCTTCACCATACCTCCCTGTCATTGCCACCCCAGAGCCCACCAGAGGCTCAAAGCAGCAGATATTGGACTGCAGCCTTCAAGCCTAAGCCCGAATAACCTTTTTCTCTCCATAAGTTAATTAGCTCAGGCACTTTGTTATAGCAACAAAGAACTTACACACAGATCATTTGTTTCATGCTCTGACAATGACTGTTGAACAAAAGTTGCAAGCAGACAGTGTGAGAAGTGTAGGGGATTTCTGGGGGCTCAGGCCCATGGGAAGAGTCAGGACCAAACTGCAGAGCCCATTGTCCCCAGCTAAGGTCCACTTTCCTGTCTGTCTTATGGGTCTCAGTCCAGGCCTCACCTCCTCCAGGAGCTCTATCTTGAGATCATCTAGCTGTCCACCACCTCCCCCACCACTTCTCTGTGCAATAATTTGCCTTTTTTTTTCTCGTGGGTTCATTCACTGCCTCTTACCTGCTACTATCTGTCTGCCAAGGGCGGGGCCCATTGGGTCACACTCACATTCCCAATGAATGAGTAAGAGAAAAATAAACGTCAGAGGGCACTGGGTGTGGGGAAGAGGGAAGCAATGGGTACCAGGCCCCTGGCAGGACCTTGCCACAGGTAATGGGCTTAGGTAGGCAAACAGAAAGCTTTGAGGATTTGATATGATGGGAAGGGAAGCAGGGTCAGACAGGTAATGCGGTCCTGAGGACAGATACCTTGGCTCTGGTGTAGGATTATCTGAGTGTAAATTCCAGTTCTAATCCCTGACCCCTTAGGACATTTGACAAGCTGTCTGTGCCTTGACTTTCCTCATTGGCAGAAAGGGCTGTCTATCATGCTGGCTCCCAGGCTGGGCTAGGGGAGGAACTAGCATCATTATCATCTCCTCTTTGGGCATCTCTTGTTTTCTTGAGACTCTGTTGGAAATGTGGAATGCGCACAGCACAGGTGTGCTGCCAATACTATAGAATTCCCAGCCTAGGAATCACGGGGCTTTGGTTAGTAAGACATCTGCTGTGGCCTCTGCAACTGAACAATTCAGCTCAAGTCTCACCTCTGAACTTAATACCTGGAGAATCTTGAATTTGTTACTGAACCACCCTGAGCCTCTGATTCTGAGGATAGCAAAGCTGGGGTAATAACAATGAGTGCCTCCTGGGGTTGTTTATGGTAAATGAGGTAGTGCACGGCTTCTTATCAGACACAGTAACTTCACAGCCTCTCTGTGGCCTGTGAGACCCATGCACTGCAACTTGCACTCAGAGCGCTGAGCTCTGCAGCCTCCCCTAACTTTATTTCCTACAGTATCAGCTACTTTGTTTACTGCTGTTACCAAACACCATTCTTTCTTGTATGAACCGATCTGCTCTGAATACTTCACAGGATGGAACCACACAATATGTGGCTGTTTCTGACTGGCTTCTTTCTCTTAATTTGAGGGGGTTTTTTGTTCTGCATTTTGAGACAGGGTCTCCTGCTGCCCAGGCTGGTCTCAAACTTACCATGTAGCTGAGGCTGACCCTGAACTTTTTATCCTTATGTTCCTGGATAGAAAGAGTAGGATAACAATTTAAGACTTATCATTGTGTCATTTAAAACTGAATTAGCCAAGCTTGGTGGCATATGCCTTCAAGTCTATTACTCCCAAGGCAGAGGCAGGGGGATCTTCATCAGATCAAGGTCAGCCTCCTCTACATAGTAAGTTTCAGGCCAGTTGAGGCTACAGGGAGATGTTGTCTCAAAAAGACAAAAATAAACAAAACCCCCCAAAATTTCTGAATTGACGGGGTGTGGTGATGCACACCTTTAATTCAAGCATTTGAGAGGCAGAGGCAGGCAAATCTCTGTGAGTTGGAGGCCAACCTAGTCAACATGGCAAGTTCCAGGTCAGGGCTACTTTGTCTCAAACAAACAAACAAACAAACAAACAAACAAACAAACGCAACAACAAAAAACTTCTGAATTTTTTACTTGTAGAATTTTCATTCAGTATTTCCCATCAAGATTGACCTTGGGTAACTGAAACACAGTACAGATAAGGGAGGTATACTGTGCAGATTTTTGTCTGAACATCATTTTTCAGATTCTTCTGGGTATGTGTGGGAATTGCTGGATTATATGATAACTGGACATTTGACTCTGAGATTCTGTCTGCCTGCCTCTAACGTGCTGGTATCATTGTATATTCCAACCAGAGATGTGAAGAGTTTGGTTTCTCTACATTATGATACTTGCTATTTTCTAGTGGTTTTGTTAGTGTTTGTTTAATGTTTTTGCAATGACTCTGATAGTCTTACTGTCAATCTGACTGGATTAAGAGATGCCCAGGACTAGTAAAGTGCATCTCTGGGTGCGTCTGTCAGGGAATTTCCAGAGATGACTGACAGGTTGGACAGTACCTAAGGAAGGGAGATCCACCCTGAATGTGGGTGGCAGCATTCAATGGACTGGAGTCCTAGACTGAGGAACACAAGTGGAGAAGAGAGAGCCAGGCCGCATGTGCAAACTCTGCTCTGCCTGAACTAGGGCATCAGTGGCTGCCACCATCACCCCTGGACACCAGATTCCAGTTTCTTCCACCTCTCACAGCATTCACACCAGCAGGACTCCACAGAGCCTCCAGGCCTTCAGCCTCAGACTGCAACTGCATCACTACTGCCCCTTATTCTGAGCTTCCTGCACTGAGACAGCTACAGGGTTCTCAGCCTCTCCAATGTTGGGTCAGCCATTGCTGGACTACACAGGATCCAGTCATATAAACCAATACAATAAATAAATACACATAATTCCCTATTGGCTCGATTCCTTTGGAGAACCAGAGCACTTACAATAGCTGCCTAGAGGGCGTGAACAGGCATCTCACTGCTGTATTGATTTGCATTTCCCTAATGACTAACAGGCTTAGCTTCTCACACATTGTTCAATCAAGGCAGGTCTCTGTTTGATAGTCGTGTCCAAAGCACTACTGTCCAAAGTGGTACTGTACAGGGAAATGTCTTTGGAGAATGCATTGCCAGGGTGTGGAATTGCCTGCCTGCATCCTGTTTTATTCCAGGAGTGGCCACCCTGTGGTGTTAAGCAGGGCCAGTGGCACCTGGCTCAGACTGAAAGCACCTGGCTCAGACTGAAGTAGCTGGGAGTGTGGGGACTCTGAAACCAGATCACAGGACTACCTGGAGCTGTGACCTTGGCCTGTGAGGGTCAAGGGCTCTGACTCTTGTCTGTGACTGATTTTAATAACAGAGCCTGCCTCACAGAGTTGTGGAGATGGGCTGAGTCGACACCCGAAAGCAAACACTCAGTGTGGCAGGCTGCTGCCATCCTGGCCTTCTGTATTACAGCTCCCTGTAGACACAGCGCTCGGCTCCTGTTTGTTCTGCCCTGCTCTTGGCCTCCTTGGAGGTCTTTAACCACTGTCTTCATTTGAACTACATAAGGACTCTCATCTCTGTTATTTGTCTGTGCCAGTCTTCAAAGCAAGAGTGTGGCTTCGTGTGATAGTCCATCCTATGTCTAAGCAAGACTTTGATGGAAGCCTGGACAAAAGGACTGGAGAACACAGAGTGGGAGAAATGGAATTAGAAATGCCATTCCCACTCCACAGTGTCCAGGCACCACAAGACAGAGGACAGCCTTTCTCTTTCTAGCCTGCCTTCTGCAGTCCACCTCTACACACCACCCCAGGCCCTGTGGCATGCTCTGGGCCATCCTATCTGAACATTCTAGAAAGAAGGTCCTCTAGAGGAATCCACCTTGACCTTGCCCATTCCCAAATACAGCTTCCTCTGCCCCACCTGGGATTCCCTCAGCTCTCACATCTGGTCTGAAACATCTTAGACAGGAAAGCTCTTAACTTGGGAGAAGACAAGAAAGTCATTTTGAACTTCTTCTTGAACTAGCCCTTTGAAGCCTTTTTCCTTCCTACCGGCAATGAACAAAAACCATTTTAGATGGTAGAAAACATTTTGCTCCTTTTTTCTTTTCTTTTCCCCCTTCTGCAGTCCTAGGGAATAAACTTAGGCCTCCCACTTGCAAGGGAAGTGTTTTACCACTGGGCTGACCCACAGTGGAAAAAAATCATTCCTGTAGCAAAGCAGCAATCAGATTCTGAGTGGACCGTGAGGAGGACAGGCTAACACCTGGCCTCCATTATCAGTGTCAGCCCTCAGTGGGGGCAGGCTAGGCCCCAGGGTTCCCTTTCAGCCAGCTGTGCAGCTCCAGGCTCAGGCCCAGGGCATCTTTGACCCCTGCCCTCATTTGTACAGTGGGTCTGATGGCTTTGTCTGTGGCCAGCATGGTGCTAATGCCAGCTCTGACTGATTCCATGGGTTTTGAAACAGATATCGCCATGTTCCCCATTCAATAGAAAGGTTATAAATTCAACCTACAGCATCCTCACCCATGGCAAGAGGACTCCTGGGCACTTCCAGGAGGCTCAAGCTCCCTGCTTTACTTGAAGGAGTTCCAGGGCTGTTTCTAGTATGCCCAGCTTACCTGTCAGTCTCCCCAGTAGGCTGTGGGTCTGCAGGCCCAGAAAACCCAGGTCTTCCCAGCTTCTATCACCAGGCCTCACCTCCCAATGAGTGAGTTGCTTTGCTGATTGTTACCATCCTGGGAGGTTTAAATTTCTGCTTCTGGTAGGCATGGCTTCCTAACTCCTCGGACAATATACGAGGATCTGGCAGTAAAAAGCTACAGACTAAGTTGGGGCAAATTGACATTATGGCCCAGGGTGGGCATTCCATGGAGAGGCCTCGGGGCCTAAGGGGACGGGCCCAGGTCCTGTGTATACAATCAGGCCCAATGCTCTGACATGCTTTGAGCCTCCAAATCTGTGCACATCTCCTTGGCTCTGCTGTATGGTGATGTTCTCTACCATTGGTCTCCTTTGTTTACCCTTTCACCAAAATCTAGCTCTAGAGGTCCCCCCCCCATTTCTACCCATACTATGTAATCCTGCCTTGGTGGGGAAGGGGGCTTTTGGACAAGTTGGCTCACAGATGTGCCTCTGGGTATGTGAGGACCTACACATGAACTCTTAAAGAAGCAAAGGAATGCATCCATATAGCAGCTCCACACCTGCCTGTGGATCAGCTGCAATGGATCTCTGTTAGGCTCAGGATGGGAGTTACAGGGACTGCTCCGCAATGTTCCTTGGATATGCATGTCAGGCCCCTGCCTTAGAGCCATTGTCCTGACTGTCTTCTTGCTTGGACCAATTCTCTTCAGATTTTTCCAAGGCTTATCTTCTTGCCGCCAGCAAATTTTTGCTAAAAAATTTCCTTCTCAGGTTGGATATATAGTGGTACTCACCTTTAGCTTCTGTACTTGGGAGGCGGAGGCACGCAAATTTATGTGAGATCAAGACTAGCCTGGTATACATAGCAAGTTCCAAGCCAGTTAGAGTTACAGGGAGACCCTGTCTAAACAAAACAAACCAACAAATGAACAAATTTCCTTCTCGGTGAGACCCATCAGCCTGATTCTTATTTTCCTCCAAGTCACGTAGCATCTTCTATAATATCTTGTATTTTCTGCCTGGCTCATTCCACTATAATGTAGGCGGTTCAAAGACGTGTTTGTCAGTACAGAGCCTGGGGCAATGCATGATAATCTCATAGCAGGCTTTCCTTAAGTATTTGCTGAGTAAACTCATAAATGAATAAGCGACTTGTAGCTTTGGGAAGGCAGAATTTTGAATTGTGAAAGGAAAGATGGTTGGATGTCCAATCAGAAGGTCTGGATTTAAGTCCTACTTCTGTCCCTCCAAAGCTAGGTTATCTGAAGAACTTAGGTGGAAACATAAGCGTCTCCATTCCCTCATCTGTGAAATGAGGTGAATAACAGAATAACAGCTATTTTTCTTGAGTCTGTTGTGTTCCAGGCACTTCTCAAGTATCCTACCTCTGTGGTGGGACCATATGATACTGTGTCTCTTGAAGCCATGCAGTATTCAATCCACAGCACCACCTATGAAGAATTTTTTTTGGCAAAAAATATTTAACCTGAACACAGACAAATCATTTGACCTAACTTCTAATTAATAAGAAAGTCAGAGCCAAATTAAATGACAGACACCATGAGGGAAAACAAGCAACTTTGGAATTTGGAGTTTCTCTCTTCTTCAAGACACCACTGCAAGAACACTGGTGCTATGAAAGTAATTAAATGGGTAAAGGGCTGTTCCAGATTAAAATAATATTAGGAGGTGTGACGGTTAATATTGATGGTCAACTGGATAAGATCTAGAGTCACTCAAGATACAAACCTTTGGGCATGTTAGTAAGGAATTATCTAGGTTAAGTTGAGGTGGGAAGACCCTCTCGAAATGTGACAGAGTTTCCTGGGCTGGAGTCCAGGAGTGCATAAGAAGGAGAAAGCAAGCTGAGTAACAGCATCATCTCTCTGCTTCCTGACTGTGGCTACTATGTGACCAGCAGCCTCACATTCCCACTGCCAGGCCTTCCCTGCCATGACAGAAAGAGAGCAGCCTGGAACTATGTGTGAAAACAAACCCTTTCTCCCTTAAGTTGCTTGCGTCGGGGTATTTCATCACAGCAACAGCAGAGTCGCCAATACAAGAAGCATGAAGTGCACGATCCTTGCTTGGAATGTGGCCAAAAACATCATTTGGCCCAGCATAGGGGCCTGTCATGCCAGTACTTCGGAGGCTGTGGCAGGAGGATTGCTGTGGGTTGGATGCCAACGTGGGCTGCACAATGAGTTGTCATCTCCCAACAACACAAAGATGGCTCGATTGGCAAAGTGCTTGAGGACCCGAGTTCAATCCTCAGCACCCATGGAAAAAAAAGCCAGGTGTGGTGGCATATACCTGTAATCCCAGCACCAAGGAGGTCAAGACAGGCACATCCTGGGACTCTATGGTCAATCTAGACAAATTGGTAAGCCTCGGGTCCCACTGAGAGACCCTGGTTCGATAAATTAGGTGAAGGGTGGCTGAGGAAAAATACCTGAAGTTAAACCCTGACCTTCACATGCACATGCACACATACACAAATTGTGGTACATTTATTTAAGTCATACATTGAAAAAACCTTTTTCATTTCCTTTAAACTTTCAACTTCAACTGAAAATTTTCATTTTATTTATGAACATTACGAACTTTTGCTTGTTTTTGTTTTTTTGCGACAGGATCTCCCCATAGCCCTAGCTGGCCTGGAACTCAGTATCAATCTCATAGCCATCTGCCTACCTCTGCCTTCCAAGTAAGGAGATTAAATTGCACCACCACACCCAGCAATGTAGCCCCAACTAACCTGGAACTCACTGTGTAGACCAAGCTAACCTTGATCTCACAGATCAAGGACGCCTGCCTGTGCACCCTGAGTGCTGGGATTAAGGCGTGCACCACCTCGCCCGGCCCTACTAAATTTTAACGATTGCTTTTAAGGGCCATTTTATGTTTCACTTAATTAAATACCCTTCTATATTTTAAACTGGATTTATAAATGTAGTATATTTGAGCTTATTTATAAGGACTTCAAATGCCTGACAATCAGAACATTCCCAAACATTTAAACAATTCTAATAAGGATAATAAATTACACTTAAAAATAAAGTGCATCTCAAGTACTCATAAACATTCCAATATTGTTTACAAATCTAGTAAAATCACAAATATAAACAATTACTCAATTACACATTTTAAATTGGAATCATGAGGCTCATAGATTCTTTAATAGTGACTCCTCTTAAACATTACACACACTGAAAATACCCAATATACACAGATGGTTGCTAAACCTCATAGGCAACTATTCATACTCAATTTGAACCCTTCCCAAGGTCAACAGACACTTACGCACCAAGGAAACAATTAAGTTGAGCCCAGCAACTTCCAGTTTCCACCACAAGTGACTGGGCAATTCAGCAAATTCCGTTTTCTTTGACACTCACTAACAAGAGGAACCATTGTAACCAGAACTCAATGTCTGTGGAGGGGCTGGAGCTCAAGATGCTCCATTGCCTAAGCGTCCCATCAGTACTGAGTCTCTGTCTCTTGATTCTCAAATAGCTTTGTTGTGTTTATTTGTTGCCTTATTCTGTTTGGAATCTACTCCTCATACTTCACCCATATGTAGCCTTCCTATGTAGTGGGGTGACCGTTTCTAGCTGTTGAATGACACCCAGATGAAATCTGAATTTCTCTAATGGCTTTGTTTAGCTCCCCACTCAGAACACAGAAATCATGCTGGAGGCTGAACTGGCGCCCAGAATGTCCTGACTACCTCAGTACCAGGCTGAGGCCTCGGGTACAAGCCACGCCTCTGAGAGAGGTGCAGGCCTCAGCTACTACAGTTCCCAGAACCTGCCTGGGCAAGGCCAAAGCTGTCCTTTGCCCTAACTGTGCGAGAATATTCCTGGTAGGAAAGTGAAGCATCATTTCAAATCTCATGAACCAAGAACTTAGTCTATATTTTGCCTTTTCCCAAAGTTTTTTAAGCTCTTAGAGTTTTAGAAGGCAAACAGATTTCCAGATTCCCTTTCTCCCTCCCTCCCTCCCTCCCTCCCTCCCTTCCTTTCTCTCTTTCTTCCTCCCATTTTCTTTC
>NW_008351958.1:3662646-3699855 GCF_000622305.1 Nannospalax galili | reverse complement strand
TCCCTCTCTTCCTGCCCCTTTTCTTTCCTTCCTTTCTTTTTTATCTTTTCAATTTTAGAAAACTATGAAATATTTCAATAATGCAAAAAGGAAGTGACACCCAGTTAGTTATCTACCACTCAGTGTTAGAATTTAGCCTTTTATCGTGTTTGCCTTATCTATTTAGGAAGCAAAGCATTTGCTACTGAAGTCCTTACACGCACCCCGCCCCATCTGATTGTACTCTTCCCTTTATGAATGTAAGCACTATTTGGAGTTGGTGGTTAGCATTTTATGTGTGCCTTTATGCTTTTATTTAATATGTATGTCCATTATAAATAAAAAAAGCTCTACATCTTCTGAATTGTAAATAAATAACATCATATAGTATCTTATCACCATTTTCTTTTTATATTCAACAATCTGTTAGTTTATATAGAACCAGGTCATTCCTTTTTTCTTGGCTTTGGGACTGAGCATACCACAATGGGTCCATTCTCTTGATGCACAGGTTGCTTGCAGTTTATCTAGCCAAGCATACTAGAAAGCCGTTCTTGCTACATCCTCTGGGGTGCATGTGTGAACACTTCCCTAGGCATTCCTTGTAGGAGTGGGTTGTTGGGTAACATGGCACATGCTTCTTTTTCAGGGAGTGGGAGGTCCAATACTCCCACTAGCAAGGATGAGAATGCTCTTGCTCCACACCCTGGAGAACCATTCAGACTGTCAGACTTTGATAGCTGTAAAATGCTATCTCTCTTTGTGGTTTTAAATTGCATTTCTCTGATTGACAGTGAGACTGGGCATTTATTTTATTGACCTTTCACCACAGGGTTTCCTAAGCTGTGGTCTCCCTACCCTGCAGTCTTGAGGAGAACTAGTCTGGTTGTTTTAGAAGGAAAGAAAGGAATGAATAGTTTCAACACTGTCTTTCATTCTGAGGTGCTGGGGATTGAACCCAGGGTCTTGCACTCCCTAGGCAGGTGCTCTACCACTTAGCTACCCCTCAGTTCCCACATGCTTGCTTTGCTATTCTGTAGACAGTGGGTGTGCCAGTGGCTGCAAGAGAGCCATTCTGCAGTCCCATCATCTTGACTTGCCTGACAATCTTCCTTTTGTAACCCTCACTTCCCCACCAGCAAAGATCCCTCCCCTAACTGTCCTTAAATAGCAGCTAAACCAATACTTTAGGTAAAGTTTGTTTACCCAGGGCCAGTCTCTCCTTGACCCCAAAGGCTTGGTAGCTGTTTGGAAAGTTCTTTGCTTCCTGACAGTGTGTTTTGTTTGATACCAGCTTGGACCACATTCACAGAACAAGCACTGCACATCTCAGTGTTGAGTCTTTGGATATCTGATCACTTCCTCTCTCACTGGAGGCCAGGATTCCCAATACACAAGACTGGGTATTTCCCAGAAGAACTCAAAAGCTTTGGTGGTATTCTAAGCGAGTGAACAGCGTCAGGTCTATGATACCTATTGACTTTATGTCCCTTTCATTTTTTTTTCCACAAAGAAAATCACATTAGAGTTTTCATCATTTCTCTTTGACAGTAATTTATAAAGATCATTCAAGCCACCAAGCAGAAGGCACGGCTGGTATCCAGTCTCCCTGCTGGGTCCAGGGACTCTGTAGGTATTGCCCTCTCTTGGTTTGTGGACTTCAAATTGCATCTGAGCACATTTGAAACACTAGCATGCCATGTACCCTTGGGGTAGTCTATGAATTCTCTTGATCATTAATGCATTTGACTGTTAGAAGTTTATTAAATGTGTTCATTCATTCTTTATATTTTATTTATCATTTTATTTAAAATCACGATTGGAATATAATTTGCTATCATACAATTTACCAACTTGAAATGTATGGTTAAATGTTTTTTAGTGTCTCCAGAGTTTTATGCAACCACTACCACAGTCCATTTCAAATCATTTCATCACTCTAAAAAGAGACTCTGTACCCTTTAGCTATCCCTCTCTCATCTTGCCACTCATACCCTCAGCCCTAAGTAATTACTGATCTTCTTTCTCTACCCTTTGATTTTCTGGACATTTCATACAAACAAGAATCCTATGTCTGGTATGTTAGGACTGGCTTCTTTCACTTAGCACATTGTTTTCAAGGCTTCTCTTGCTATAGCATGTACAACACTTCATTCCTTCCTTGGGTCAAATACTATTCCATCATATGGATATACCACATTGTGTTTGTCCCCCCATAATCCTTTGATATGAGTTTGGATTGCCTTTCCTTCTTACATATTTGGACTAGTGTGTCTCTGAACATTCATGGATATGTTTTTGTTAGAATGCCTATTTTATTTATCTTTAATTTTTATTTATTTGTTTTGAGACAGGTTCTCATTATGTAACCACACTCCTCCCTTGGCTTCCTGAGTTCTGAGATAACACTCATGTGCCACCATACTGAGATCACAACTATTTTTAATCCTTTTGAGTATAATTCCTAATTCATATGGTAATTCTACATTTAGTTTTTATTTGGGGGGAGGAACTTCCAAACTGTTTTCCACAGCGGTTGGTTGCTCCATTGATCTCCTTTTCTGTCCTGGTAAATTTGCCTCTTCTGGGCATTTCATACACATGGTGTTGTAGAATCAATGGACAATGTTCTAGTTTTCCCATGTTCTCACAAGCATTTATTTTCTGCTAAAAAATATTGTTGATAGCCAGGCTTGGTGGCACATGCCTTTAATCTCAGCACTTGGGAGGCAGAGGCAGGTGGATCTCTGTGAGTTCAAAGCCACCCTGGTCTACACAGTGAGTTCCAAGCCAGGTAGGGCTACAGGGAGACCCTGTCCCAAAAAGACAAAAAAAAAAAAAAATCGTTGTAGGGGCTGGAGAGATGGCTCGGCAGTTAAGAGTACTGGCTGCTCTTGCAAAAGACCTAGGTTCAGTTCCCAGCACCCACATGGCAGCTAACAACCATCCATATTCAGTTCCAGGGATCTGTCGCCCTCTGCTGGCCACTCTGGGCACTGCACATGCATGGTACACAATATATGCACACAGAAAACACTTATATGCATAAAATAAATTAATTAAAATATTATTATGGGTGGACAAGAGACAATAATGGAGGGAGTTTAAAAGTATTATTGCTGCCATCCTCATGGGTATGAAATGATTCCATGTTATGGTTTTGATTTGAGTTTCTCTGATGACTATAATGCTGAGCATCTATATTATGAGCTTATTGGCAATTTATGTATGTTTTTGAGAGAAATGTTTATTCAAGTCTTTCATCTTTATTTTAATTGGGCTGTTTAACCTTGTGGGATGAGCTTCTTGTATTCTTTCAATTAATATTTTCCCAGCACAAATTATGTGCCAGCTATTGGGCTATGGCAGTTAGGAGGAGAATATCAAGATAAATAAGGTAAGCTCTTTCCTTGTGGTTCCTTTCAGCTGTTGTGTGAACAGTGTGTGCCCCCAGGGAGCCTTCCCTCTGAGAATTCCATGCAGAGCAGGTGGGCTCACTTCCAGCAAGACTATCCTGGAGCCCCTGTGGAAGGGGCAAGACCTGAACTGGGCCCAGAGAAATGGAGCTGAGTAAACTTGGGAGCCACTGATGGAGTTGGGGAAATGGTAAGAATGCCTAGCCAGAGTTCAGGGATCCCCGAGGAGCTATTGAGCCCAGAACGCTGAGTGGAGTTGGAGGAAGGCATGCAAGTGGGAGGGAAAATATGAATGAAGAGATATACAATTAAAAACTGACAAGGTTGGGCTGGGGAGATGTCTCAGTCAGTAAAGCACTTATCATTCAAGCATGAACCTGAGCCAGGCACGGTGGCACATGCTTGGTAAGTGGGGTTAGACATATCCCTGGGGCTTGCTGCCCAGCTAGCCTGGCAGAATAAGTGAGCCCCAGGTCAGTGAAGATCTTTTCTCAATAAACCCAAGATGCACAGCTCCTGAGGAACAACACCAGAAGTTGACCTGGGTTCCACACATACAAGCATGCACTTGAATACACACACAGACACACATATACACACACACACGAACATGCACCTCCCCTACACAAACATGTATACACAAATACACAGACACATACACACACACACACACACACACACAAAATTGATAAGGTAGGCTAGGTTTGTAGCTCAGTGGTAGAACATTTGCCTAACGCATGCAAGTCTTTAGGTTTGATCTCCGGCACTATAAAAATCAAATCAAATCAAATAAAAACAAAACTAAAACTAAAAAATTGACAAGGGAAAGATATAAAATTCAAAAAACAATAAAAACTATGATTGGGAAATTTCATCCATGGCTGTAAGTACTGGGATCAACAGTAGCAACCTGGCAAGGAACTTCCCAACTGTTTCCCAGAGCAGCCACACTACTGTACATTCCCAACAGCAATGTACAGGCTTCCAATAGATTTGCCCACAAAGGTGACAAGCTTCAGTAGAAGCAGCAATGGTGAAATGTGCTGGTTTGTGGTTTGCTGTATTGCTCAGGCTTATGTGAGTGTAGGTAAGAAATGAACCCAGGTTATCCTGGCTCCTAATAAGGAGTACCAGCGTCAACCTCTGGGCTGGACTACAGGGCCTTGGATGGTGTGTGGCCTCAGTCCCTGTTCGGAGGTCACTGCTCAGTTGCTTGGGAGCTACAGTTGGCTCTGCAGGCTGCCTACAAACCCTTGGGTGCCCGCCAGTGCCTCAGCCTTGTGGCTTTTCCTCATACCTTAGACCATCGGCTATAAAGGGAAAAGATCAGAAGATTCGGGGTGTTGGTGGTAAAGCTCCATTTCTGTCTATCAGAAGCCAGACAACCAGCTAATTCCCAACTGCGTAAGTGCCTTCCTTGGAGCTGGTAGGAAGCTACACAGTGCAGTAGCTTCTGTGCTCTGCAGCATTGTGTGCCAAGAACTCTAGTGGGAGGAAGCAAGCCAGGATCAAGCTTGAATCAACAAGATACCTGGTCCAGTCACGATCAGATGCATTGTGAAGTGTGAAAAACAGCTGCCTTCCCAGCACTGTTCAGAACCAAGTGCCCTCCCCTACTGAGGCCTACGGATGGGGTGTTGCTGGGGGTGGCCTTTGGTCTTAGAGCACCTTTCTAGGAGCACCTCATGAGGCTCATGTTCCAAGTACATAGCTAGGGAAAGGTTGACTATGGTCGCTTGAATGTACTTGACGTTGTGTCTGGGTAAGCCTATGAGTGATTGAAAAAGTGAATAGAAAAGCCATAGGAAGCCAGGGCGGACCCTGAGAGGTCACCATGGCAGAAGTCTTTGTAGAACTCACAGAGGTAGGATTCCATCCAAATATTTTGGGCTGAGACCAGAGGACTAATATGCCCTGGTCATCCTCAGTGCCTCAATTATCCTTAGTAACAAGAAAGTGGCATCTGCTTACAAACTGTGTGTTTGTTCTGTAATTTCTTCCTTTCTTGTCACAGGCAAGGGTGACATTGGCTTGGGAGAACAAGAGTTGTGGCTACTTATGGATGTAAATCTGTCCTCTCAAATATGGCCCCACACAAGCCATATTAGTCTAGAATTTGTGTGGATACATCCACAGGAACTTAAGACACTTTATGGTGTGGTGGTGCCCACCTACAATTTACACTGAGGCATGAGGAACACATGAGCCTAGGAGTTTAGGACCATCCTGGGCAACACAGTGAGACCCTTGTCTCTTAAAAATAAAAATAATATTATTTTGGCAGGGAACTCAATGGTAGAACATGCACCTAGCATGTACAAGGTCATGGATTCAATCCCCAGAACTTAAAGGTCACATTTGCCATCCTGGTAATATTTACCATCTTGACAATTTTAAGTATATTGTCACTGTGCAACAACCAGCGTCCAACTCTTTGTATTCTAAACTGAAACACTATGCCCACTAAGCAATATTATTTCTCACCCCTCACCAGCTCTCCCAAACCCCTATTTCTGTCTTTGTTATTTCAAAAATTCTAGGTGTTTCATTTAAGTGGAATCATATATACCATACACCATGTGTGTCCTTTTGTGACTGGTTTATTTTACTCAATGTATAAGCCCTCAAGGTCGATCCATGCTAGAGCATCTTTTTCTTTGCTTCTTTCTTTCTTTCTTTCTTTCTTTCTTTCTTTCTTTCTTTCTTTCTTTCTTTCTTTCTTTCTTTCTTTCTTCTTCCTTTCCCTCCTCCTTTTACTTTTTCTCCTTCCTTCCTTTCTTTTTTAAATTTATTTTTATTTTTTATTTTTTGGTCTTTTTGAGACAGGGTCTCCCTGTAGCCCTGGAACTCGCTATGAGGAACTAGCCTTGAATTCACAGAGATCCGCCTGCCTCTGCCTCCCAACTGCTGGGATTAAAGGCATATGTCATCACACCTAGCCTTTCCTTTCTCTCTCTCTTTCTTTCTCTCTTTCTTTCTCTCTCTTTCTCTTTCTCACTTTCTCTCTTTCTCCTTCCTTCCTTCCTTCCTTCCTTCCTTCCTTCCTTCCTTCCTTCCTTCCTTCCTTCCTTTCTTTCTAGACATGGTCTTGCTATGTTGCCTAGGCTGGCTTCAAACTACAAACAATCCTCTTGCCTCAGCCTCCGGAGAAGCTGGGACTGCAGATATACACTATGAGACACACTCCAAGTACTTGACTAATTTCTTTTCCTCTGTGTGTGTGTGTGTGTGCACGCATACGCGTGTGTGTGGTGTGTATGTTTGTGTGCATATGCACCTGAGTGCCTGTGTGTGTGGAGGAGAGAGGTAGATGTCAGATGTCTTCCTGGATTACTATCTACCTTATCTTTTGAGACATGGTCTCTTACTAAACTGGAGCTCACAGCTTTGGCTAGTAGCTGGCTAGCAAGGCTCAGGGATCTTACTGTCTCCACCTCCTCAGCACTGGAGTTACAGGTATGACATACAGTACCTGGCTTTTTGCCCTCTATGGCTTTTTACATGGGTGCTGGAATTCAAACTCAGGTCCTCAGGCTTGTGCATACTTTACCAGCTGAACCATCACCTTCATTTATTTCCTTTTTAAAGTTGAATGATATCTGTGAGCAAGGCTCAGGGATCTTACTGTCTCCACCTCCTCAGCACTGGAGTTACAGGTATGACATACAGTACCTGGCTTTTTGCCCTCTATGGCTTTTTACATGGGTGCTGGAATTCAAACTCAGGTCCTCAGGCTTGTGCATACTTTACCAGCTGAACCATCACCTTCATTTATTTCCTTTTTAAAGTTGAATGATATCTGTGAGTGTGAGTGTGTGTGTGTGTGTGTGTGTGTGTTTTTCCTTAGAGTTGAGCAAAATTCCACTGTGTGTGTGTGTGTGTGTGTGTGTGTGTGTGTGTGTGTGTGTGTGTGTGTGTATCACATTTTGTTTGGGTTGATTCTTCCTTTTTGTATATAATGAATTGTACTACAAAAATGGTTGTGAAAATGATACAATTAAGGCTCTATTTCTGTTTGGGGTATACACACCCAGAAGTGGAATTGGTCCACATGGGATTTCTGTATTTATTTTAGTTTACTTTATGTTTTTGAGACAGGGTCTCCCTTTGTAGTCCAGGCTGGTCTTGATCTCAAGATCCTCCTGCCTCCATGTCCTAAATGCTAGGATTATGGGTGTGCACCACCTATGATGCTCAGCTCACTTTTTAATTTCTGAAGGGCTATCCCAGCTTCCACTCCCACCAACATGGTAGAACATTCTAGTCTTTTAAGTAGCTACTCTAAGACCGGAGTACGCTCCCTAAATAGGTTCCACTGGAAGTTGAAAATATAGACCTTTTCCTTCTCCTCTTCTTTTTCATTTTCCTCCCTCCCAGAAGGGGATTTTAGAGGTGTGAAACAAAGAGAAAATACTAGAAACCGTAAGGTGGATTAGGAATCTACTTGGGTCTGCAAGCCTGTCAAAGAGCACTTAGCAGATGGACCGCCAAGGTCTGTTCTCTGTTTTTCCCTTCTCCCCTAGAACCCCATCCTTTCCTTTTCAGCTAACATTTAACCCACCTCCAAGGTTACTTAATTTTCTTCCCATCCATAAAATAACTTTTTTCCTTCTAAGATAAATCATTTCTCACTGACATTTCCTTGTGGAGAATAAGCCAGAAAAGCCTGAATCAAACAAACTTGCTCCGTGGCTCACTGAGCTAAAATCTTGAGACTTGAATGAAACTTGTTCCCAACACTTTGTCTGGGACAGAAAACCTTAGCAGTCCCTCCTCTCCAGAGTGCACTGGGGCTTCCCAATTCGAGTGCAGCAGGTAGGGAACAATGGTGCCTGGCCTTTCAGCTGGCTAGGGGAAGGTCTTCAGGGACTCACTTCAGGCTGTGGAGGACAGGAAGTTGGAGCAGCTGGAGGAACTGTGGTTAGGGAATCTCCCCTGGGCCACCCCTTTCGCTCCATCCAGTTCCTTCCATGACAGCATAGTTATTCCTTCGCTCCCTGACCACATTTCTGCGTTTCCTGGCTCTCAGGGCTCCAGGAATGCAAGGGCAGTGCCTTGGGCTCCAGAGTCCTCAAGAGAACAGCATCTCAGGTGTAGATGCAGAAGTATTTCCAAGAACCTCAGCGTCCTGCCTTCGGTCTCAGAAAAGCTGATGATGCCCAGCCATCTCCAAAGGCATAGTAAAGGGAAGGAAATGAAAAGCTGCCTGCAGACAGTGCAGATTTCCGTTTCTTTTCTTTCAAGACAAGCTCTTCATCCTCACTTCCAGCCAAATGGTGTTTCTAGGCTTCCCTCGGTCTTCTCAGTGTTTGCCATGTTCAAAGCCTGCCTAATTTGTTTTACTCTCTGAATACCAGGTATTGTGAGGGCCTGGGGAGACTCTCCCTGTTGGATTTGAGTCTGATTGGCCTCAGTGGGGCCTTACCAATTTCTTTGGCTTTCTATAATCTCTACATCCAGGTGAAGTTGGTAAGTTCCAAAAGACCTGTATATCATGAATTCCTTTGTCCTTGTGGCTCCTTAGAAGAAGAGGCAGAGCAGGAGAAAACAAAGACATGTATACATCAGTATGCTGAAGACTTGGGAAGTCTCTTTAAGGTAGATGTTGACATATTCCTCTTTGACAGATAAGATGACCACAGACATTTGGTGAGCATGAAAGATCTTCCAGGTCAAGGTTTATTGAACTTCTACTGTATGTTTGACTCTATGCAGTGTTGGGACGAACACTACTGAGGTAAAGGGAGGGGGAAAGGGGTTTGTCCTCAGGCATACAGTAAGTCCAGCACAGTATTTAGGGGTACAGTATAACATATGTGGACACATATATCCCCCATAAATAAATAAATGTAACAATAAGAAGAACCTAAAATGTATTTGGTCTTTGTCTTCAGTTCCGGGCATAGAGCTCCTAAAACTCAGAATTTCTAAAGCAGTAAGAGTGTCTTTTGTTTTCCTTTCTTTAAAAAAGGATTAAGCTGGGTGTGGTAGCATACACCTTTAAGCCCTGCACTCAGGAGGCAGAGGCAGGTGGATCTATGTGAGTTCGAGGCCAGCCTGGTCTACATAGTGAATTCCAGGCCAGCTAGGGCTACAGAGAGACTCTGTCTCAAAAAGAAAAAAAAAAATTTATGTAAAATTTTTTTTCACTTTATTTACTTTTATTTTATGTGTGTGAGTATTTTGTCTGCATGGATGTAAGTGAACCACTTGTGTACAATGCCTGTGGAGACCAGAAGAGGGTGTCATCCCCTGGAACTGGAGTTATGAACACTGTTAGTCACCATGTGGGTGTTGAGAATTGAGCCAGGGTTCTCTGGAAGAGCAGTCAGTGCTCTTAACTGTTGAGCCATCTCTCCAGCCCCTTATTTTTTATTTATTTATTTTTAAAACAAGTTCTGCTAAGTTTTTATTAAAGAAAAACTTTCCAGGTTTACTTTTTACTAGTCTGGTCTGGCATGCTTCTAATAATACCAGAATCACCTAGATCAATGAGAGCTAATGTACAGACTCTGTAGTATTTTCTGCATGCTGTGCCCAATTCAATATATATTATTGTCACTGTAGTGATGGACACCAGTTTTGGCTAACATGGCATAGTATTCTATTTCAGATTTCCTTAAAGCTGGGCAGTTGTTGGTGAGGATGACCACTCTGGCCTTGCCCTGTCTGATCACCTTCAGAGTCTGCTTGTACCCCAGCACGTACTTTCTGCTTTTCATAACAAGCTGGAGCCTAGAGTTGATCGACTCCAGAGACTTTTTCATCTTTTTTGTGGCTACCATCTTCCTGCCTTAGGTGTGCATGGCCCCAACCAAAAGCAGCGGCCAAGATGGCCAGGGAGTGAAAAAGGCATTATTATTATTATTATTATTATTATTATTATTATATTTTTATTTTATGTGTATGAATGTGTTGCCTGCATGCAGGTAAGTGCATTCGTGTTGTGCAATGCCTGAGGAGGACAGAATTTTTAATTATGTGTATGTGTATGTGTCTCTGCATGTGAGTTCTGGTGCCCATAGAGGCCAGAGGTATTAGATCCCCCTGGAACCAGAGTTACAGGTGATTGTAAGATGCCCCATATGGGTGCTGAGAACTGAACTTAGGTCTTCTTTAAGGACAATGCACACTCTTAACCACTGAGCCATTTCTCTAGCCCCCAAAATGTCTCTTATTATTAAGGAGCCTCTTTCAATCATAAATAAATCTGTGCTAATGAGGTAACACAGTTGAATGCTTACAAAAGTTTCCTCTAAGAGGTGATGGGAATTTTCAAATACCCTCCTCTAGGCAGGGTGGAGGAGACAGAGATGGAATTCATCCCTCAGTAGCCAATGATCTGATTAACTATTTCTACATAGTAAAAACTCAGATACAATCTCTGGAACAGCTGGGTGCAGTGATACAGGCCTAGAACCTTAGTGCTCTGGAGATGAAGGCCTGATGATCAGGAATTCAAGACTAGCCTTGGCTATACAACAAATTTGAAGCCAGCCTCCAGGCTATAGGAACAGCAGTACCTTGCCTGTCTCAAAACAAAACAAAAACCAGAACAGAGCAGAGCAAACAAATGAAAACCGGTATTCAAAAGAACCCCTCTTGAATAGAGAGGTTTGGGGAGCTCTAGGTTGTTGAACACACTGGAGTTCGGGGAAGGGGTTTGTGGAGCTCTATACCGCTTTCTACGCACTTGGCCCTGTGCATCTTCTATCTGGCTATTCATCTGCATTCTTCCTTGAGAAAAGGGAAATACCACAGTGTTTTTCCTGAGTTCTGACTTATTCTAGGGAATTATTAACCCTGAGTGGAGTTATAGGAGCTTCTAAATTTGTAGTCATCTAAGTGGGTAGGCCCAAATGGGGACCCCATTTGGGGCTGGCATCTGAAGTAGGGACAGTGTTATGGGACCGAACCCCTTACCTGTGGTGTCTGAGCTCATTCTGGGGAATGGCAGAAATTGGACTGAATTGTAAGGATACCCAGGCTGTGTCAGAGAATGAGGAAGTGTGGCTAGAAACACAAAATGATACTAGAAACAGGGACTAGGGTGTGACTACTCTTCTTTTCTCTCCCCATTGTTGTTAGGGTGAACATGCGCAGTTGCTCTTTTGCAGATAAAAGCTGAGGGAGCTGGAGAGATGGCTCAGCCATTAAGAACACTTACTGCTCTTCCAGAGGATTCAGGTTCAGTTCCTAGGCCCTACATAGCAGCTAACACCCATCTTTAACTTTAGTTACAGGAGATCTGATGCCTTCTTCTTGCCTCTGCAGGCATTTCATAACACAGATTCACTTACATCCATGCAGGGAAAACACTCATACACATAAAATAAAAATAAAATCTTTTTTAAAAAAGTTAAGTAATGGTAGCTTCTATATTCCATCCTAGTTCAATCTACTGAACACTTACAAGGTATGAAAGGCATCCCATTCAAGTGAGTTCTGCATATCTGCTCCTGTCTCTTGATATAAGGTCCATTGTCATTCCTAGTTCATACATGAGGGAACTGAAATATAGGGAGGCTAAGAGACAGGCCAGTACATCAGGTCAGGGACAGGCAGAACATTTGAACACAAGCTGTTTGACAGCAAACAGTGAGGTTGCTAAGTCTGCAGTAAGAAAGTATCACAAACTGGGTGCCTTAAAATAAGTCAGACTAGGAGTGGGGGGATTTGGAGAAATGGCTCTGTGGTTAAAAACACTGCTTACTCTTTTTAAAAAAATATTATTTTTATTTTATGTGTATGAGTGTATTGCCTGCATGTGTTCAAGTGTACCCGTGTTGTGCAGTGCTCACAGAGGTCAGAAGAGGGTGCTGGATTCCCCTGGAACTGGAGTTACAGATGGTTTAGCTGCCACGTGGGTACTAGGAATTGAACCCCGGTCCTGTGCAAGAGCAGCTGGTGCTCTTAGCTGCTGAGCCATCTCTCCAGTCCCTGAAAGCACTGGCTATTCTTATAGAAGACCGGGGTTCAGTTCCCAATCCATGGGCATTGTGTGCATGTGATACATTTACATGCATTCAAGCAAAACACTCATACACATAAAACAAAAACAAATTTTAAAAATCAGGCCAGAGCCAGGTGTGGTGGCACATGCCTTTAGTCCCAGCACTTGGGAGGCAGAGGCAGGCAGATCTATGTGAGTTCGAGGCCAGCCTGGTCTACATAGTGAGTTCCAGGACAGTGGAGGCTATAGGGAGACTCTGTCTCAAAAGTACCAAAAAAAAAAAAAAAAAAAAAAAAAAAAAAAAAAATCAGACCAGTGGTGTAGCTCAGTGACAGAGCACTGAGTGAGTTCCATTCCCGGTACTGCAAAAATAATAGAAATATACTCTCACTGTTCTGGAGGTTGGACATCTGAAACCAAGCTGTCAGCAGGGTTGGTTCTTTTTTGGAAGCTCAGCAGGAGAGTACTCTATACCCCCTTCCTAGCTCCTGGTATAGGTATAAATCCTTGGTATTTCTGTTAATAGCTATGGCACTCAAACCTCTAACTCTATTGTTACTTCTCCTTGTTCTCTCCCCCCCCTTTCTCTCTCCTCCCCTTTGCTCTCTCTTCTTTGTGACAAGGTATCATATATCCTAGGCTGGCTTCCAACTCACTACATAGCAGAGGCTGGCCTTGAACTTCTGATCTTCCTTCCTCCACCCCAAGGTGACACATGTAATGGGGCGTTAAGGATGGAATCCAGGCCTTTATGTGCTAGGAAAGCACTCTACTCAAAGGGCTACAACCTCTGCCTTCTGTGTGAAGACAGTGATCAGTGACTGAATTTGGAACCACTCTGATCCAGTATCTTGTTCCATCTGCAGAGACCTTACTTCCAAATAAGGGTACATTTCCAGGCCGTCTTGCATTTTGGGGGAGGACATGATTTGGTCTACACTGCTGAGCTCCTGCACAGAAACTACAGGATGCTGTCCTGTGGATACACAATGTGTATCTGTGTCAGAGCCAGGACTACTACCTTGCCTAGTAGACAGCACATGCTCAGGGGGAAGGCTGAAATGGAGGAGTTAGGCTCCATCCAGCTCCTCCCTAAGGGGACCACCCAGGATGTGTGGGCAAGGCAAAAGGGCATTTTTCATGGCTGCAAGGCACGCACAGCTCTCCCTGCAGCATGGTTTCAATCACTTTGACAGCAAAACTTCAGGCTTCAAATCTGGGCTGAAGATGCTTTGTTTTTCTTGCTAATCAAGACTCTTGCTTTTGGTACATGGGAACAAAGGTTTCAGCAGTCACAGCTAAAAAGGTTGTTAAGAGCTCCTGGAAGACATTATGTAACTTCTCTCTGGAAATGGAGCAAGGTAAATGAGATATACTCACTTGGTCAGCAGGATTCTCCCAGCTGTGGGGCCATGCATCCTTCAGTTTTCTAGAAGAGACAAGAGAATCATGGAATATTTAAGTGCTTTGTCATTGCTAAGTAATGTGGGACTGCAAACTCAGGAGAGTTAGTGTAAGTAGGAGCTGAACCAAGGCCATGCACTCTACCTTGGCATTCACTGGAAGGCAGGCACGTCCATCTCGATCGGGGCTCCCCCTGCAGCAGTTTTTGGCACCCCAGGGAATTCAATGCTTCAGGGACCAGATAGCAGGCCATCACTGTGAGCAGACTGATAGAAACTGGCCCTGTCTCATGTTTTGGCACATAAAGAGAATGCATTTAAACCAACATGCATCCATTTGGTGATACTTGAAATGTACTTTGTTTTCCCCCAGGGTTCTCATGAAACACTGCCTGCACATTTAAGCAATTCATGCTTCTGAGGCCAAGCAAACAAAATTGCCAAAGCACAACAGTTTCCAGGTTTCTCTTAGGAAGAAATTTTCCTTTGGTATTTTAGCAATGGATTCAGTTACTAGAAACCCAAGTGCAAGGTTAGAGGCACCATGTGCTCTGTTAACACTGCCCTTCACCTTGTGGGCTTCTGCCCCAGGGCTGGCCACACAGACTCTTTTTCTTGGGGCAGACTGAAGTTTCTGAAGTGTGACTCAGGCTGGAGACTGGGGCTAGGCAGAAGACTGTATTGTTTCTAGTCTGTTTTCTCCTTGGGAGAGAGTTTTCTTCCTAATCTCCATCCCTCAGCTTTTTTAAAAAAATTTTATTTATTATTTTTATATGTTTGAGTGTATTGCCCGCATGTGCATAAGTACACCGGCATCGTGCAATGCCTGTGGAGGTCAGTTCCCCTGGAATTGGAGTTATGGACGGTTGTTAGTCGCCATGTGGATGCTGGGAATTGAACCCAGGTCCTATGTAAGAGCAGTCAGTGCTCTTAACCACTGAGCCTTCTTTCCAGCCCCGAATCTCTCAGCTTTTATGACTTCAGGTGAAGTTCCCTCAACTGTCCCAAGTTGGGTCTCTGGATCTCTTCTTATTCTGTCACTTCTTCCTTTCTGGGTTTGTTCACTTCACAGCTTCTATACAGGCAACTACAGAATTCCAGCACCAACCTCCTTTAGAAAGGAGCGGGGACAGGGCCCAATGTCCAGCTGTAGGCCATATCCCAAAGAATACTTTTCTTCTTTTCAGGTCTAAGGATTGAAGTTAGGTCCTTGCTTGTGCTAGTCAAGTTTTCTACAAGTGAGCTGTTTCCCCAGCCATTTAAAAACTTTGAGACAGGGTCTCACAAAGTTGCCTAGACTGGCCTTGAACTTACTTACTCTGTAGCCCAGACAAGCCTGGAACTTTTGATCCTCCTGCCTCAACTTCCCTGCTGAATAGCTGAGATGATAGACCTGTACCACCAGGCCCAGTCCCAAATGTAACATTTTGAAAATGAACTGTTTGTGGATTCTGTTCTTCCCACTGAAAACACCTTGGGTAATGTGTTTTTCTGTCCTCTGAGCTCACAGGCTGTGCAGTTCAGCCCCAGTTCTCTATTTTCAGGGCTACCCTTCTTGTAGGCCAGTTGCCATCAGCCTATTGCAGCATCTGCCTTAAAGGAGTCAGTCCTCTTCTAGAATAGAGATGATGACTTCTTAGGCAGTAGGAGCCCTTTCCTTCATATTTTTTTTATGTTTTAGCCACAATGAGTGTAATCTGTTGCCTTCTGGGGCTTTCCTGAGAATCTGTTCCCTGGGATGCCCAAGTTCCACTGGCTATGTCACCAAATTCCAGGCTCTGTAAGCTGCCACATCCCCTTCCCATCTTGCTGAGACCTCACTATACTTTGGGACTTGTGGCACATGGACACAAAGGTACTGGGATTAGCTGCAAGCTACCTGAGTCCTGGGATCAGGTGCCTGGTGCATCTACTATCTGTGGATGCACGTGGCCTCTGTGCCCCTGGACCTGAGCCCTGGGCCACTTCTGGCCCTTTACAGCATTGCTTTCCCCATTCTTCTTGTAATCAGATGCAGGCAATGCATCTGGCACAGAAAGAACTACCTGCCTCCCCCCTACCCCCACTGATTGCAAGCAAAAGCCAATTTCCAAGATCTGGGTCAACATCAATTTAGAATTCTTTCTGGTAGTTAGAAAAAATTCTTTGAAAAAGCATATAACTTTTTTCAATTTGGGAAAAGTTTGAAAGGTATAGCCTTTCAAGGCCACAGGATACTTTCACACACACACACACACACACACTCCATACTCAAAACCAGCCTGGGTTTATGTAGTTCAATCCTGTCAAGCTAATCTAATCTTTTGTGACAGAGCAGCAGACCCAGTAGATCCAAGGGAGTGACAATAGTTGGAGTTTATCTTGCTGGCTTCAGAACTTTTGATTTCTGGGTCCTACTCAATATAATTATCATTCATTAAACTGGTTGAAAGGTTAGAGACACTAGAGCTAGTGCTGGCTGGAGACTGAAGTGGGGCTCCCCCAGGGGATCAGCCTTGTGCCTGGTGGCCCTGGGCACTCACACGAGCAGGCCAGATGATAGAAAAGAGAACTCATGGCCAGCACTACTGTCAAGGTGTCGGGGTACAGGGGGCACAAAAGGAATGGTGGGTGGGGGTGGGCTTGGGTATAGAAGATTAACCCGCCAGAGAAATAACCTTGCAATCACAAAGGTGATCATACAAATATCTGTAGGCTTGACCAGAAGAGATTTCACTTTTAGGGAAAACAACACAGACACACACTAGTCAGCAAAGGAACATCGCACTAAGAATATGGTACTAGGTGAAGACACAGCATGTAGGTCTCCTGCAGTCCTTAACTTGTGTGAACACTATCCCCTTCCAAACTCTGGTAGGTAACTATGGGAAAGACATTCTGAACAGCATTCAAGAGAGCCAGAAGTAATTAAATTGGGCTGGGACACAGGAATGAAAGACAAAAAAGTTAAATGAATTAGGTTTATTGAACTTGGAGATGGACCACTTTATAAGGGCAAAAACAACAATAACAACAACCAAAAACCCAAAAAACAAAAATAGAAATAGATTATTTCAACACATGAAGACAAAATTAAAAGTGAAGAAGAGCTTTCTTGGCTTTAAGGTGGGTATCTGGGCCATTAAATTGGATTTCTCTGGGATGTTTTTTGTGTGCTCCAGGCTAGCTGGGAAGAGATCTGGATATCCTGAACACAG
Source organism: Nannospalax galili (assembly GCF_000622305.1). Classification (NCBI taxonomy): domain Eukaryota; kingdom Metazoa; phylum Chordata; class Mammalia; order Rodentia; family Spalacidae; genus Nannospalax; species Nannospalax galili. Next base: position 3,682,907 of record NW_008351958.1, on the reverse strand, counting down.
CTGTCCCAACTCCACAGTCATGACAATATCTCAAAGCACTTATTTAAATCCACAATTGAAAATTAAGTGGCAGCCTATGTCTCCACTGTTACAATGCCCTCAAGGTGTGGTTATAAAGAGAAGTTCAAACACACAATGAAGCTCTTCCTTAAGACCAGCATTGAGAGTATCAGCTGTGAGCCAGGATCTTTCCTGAATGTGGGATCCTTGAACAGCAGCACAGCCAAATAACACAAGCAATGTGACTCTTTCTGCTTCCCCATTGTAAGCAAGCTCTTTGATTCTCTTTTAGATTTATTTGTATTCATGTGTGCATGTGTATGGATACCCTTAGAAGGCAGAAGGCAGCACTGGATCCCTTGCAGCCATATAGGTGGTTGTGAGTCACCTCATGTGGGTGCTAGGACTTGAACTCTGGCTCTCTGGAAAAGCAGAAAATGCTCTTAACCACTGGGCCATCTTTCCAGCCCTATAAGCAAGCTCTTAATGAACTACCTACTGTAGGCAGATGTTAACACTGGAGACTGGAGTACAAGGTACCACACCCATGCTTTTTATTTGTTCCCAAATGGTATTCCATTCAAACATTTTTCTTTGACTAAATCAAGATAGGGCATGGGGAGAAACAAAAGCAACCCACAATAATTTTCCTCACAATGTTGTTGTCAACTAACAATCACACAGTTATGTAAGTTAATCCTTTAAGTTTAATTAATCAATCCTTTATAAAACTTCCCAATTAGTAAAAGTTGGCTTATTTTAATAGCATTAAACATTGGTCACTATTTAAACAAGACATTCTAAAAAAAAAAGGCAATCACATAATAGTTCATAGTAATTTACAAGTGGATGGTGCACATTTAGATACAGAGGTAGAAATTCACTTTTACAATGTTTCACTAATACACATATACCAAATTCAAGGCACAAAATAGTTTGCTTTACAAAAAAATACTGTAAAAATGTCATTTGCTGTTCTACAATGTGAATAATCTTTCAAAGGAATCTTTACCCTTTCCACACATACTCTATACTGTAAAATTTGTCCCTGTCACTAATCAGAGTTGGCACAAATATGGGGACTTTTTAATGCAGAAATTCCCATTCTCAGAAACTGTTCCTTTGCAGAGCTGCTATGCTTTCTAGATGACAGTCCACCCATGAACATGAATGCAGCAGCTCCCCAAGGAAAGGACACTTTCTATATGCAGCAAAATCCATGGTAGAAAACATAATTGTTTGGGTCATCAGGTCTCTAGACACTTAGCCAAGTATTTCATAGATTAAATTTAGAAACCAACTAATATTTTAGTCATTGCAAGTTTAAAAAAGAGCTGATGGCCTTCACTGTGCTATTCAGCACTGACTCAAACTGATGGAGGTTGAAAACTTCCTCTTTAAAAGAGCTAAAAACATGGAGATCATGAACAAGCCACCCAGGATCGCAGAAGGGAACCCAGAACACAACAAAATACAGCACTCTGAGTCCTTGAAGGTGTAAGGATGTCAGTTAGTCAGACTCATGACAAGAATGAATGAACTCTGTGGGAATTCAGAAAAATCATACACATGAAACATACTGCAATTAACATTTCTAGACTTTCTGTTCATTAAAGAAATAATGATAGCCCAAAGATGTTACATAGTGCTTGTGTAAGGTTTGGACTCGGTTTTAGGGTTCTGTCTAAAAAGATCCCGTTGGCAACAACCTAAGCTCACACTTCCCAAGTATTCTAGGTCAGTTAATTTATGCTTTATTATTATTTTTTTAAAAAAGTTGATTAGAAAAAAAAGTCAACATGGGGTTAGAATCCAGAGAATGTCAGTACTGCTAATGTGCGCGGACTGAACCATCCTGTTTGTCTTCTGATAGAAATGGCACTCCATACAAAGACTCTTAGATTCCATTTTTCGCTTCATTATTGTTTGTGGCCTGCTTTCTTTGAGCAATAAAGGGATACATACACTTGTCCGCTCCGAGGAACCGATACATGCACACAACTGCTTCAAAAGGAAGGATGCTGGAAAGGAAAGGCACAATTAGGAAATGGCAAGGCTTGTGCTCATTCAGGTCTGGGGCAGGCAGGGCAGGGGCCCTCCATTACCTCTTCATGAAGGTCACGATGTACATGAGGCGGGGGGTGCAGATCATGGGCTGGTCAGTGAGTATGGCCCTCATAGCCTGCTTCACGCAGTAATCAGGCTTCAGAGGGGGCAAAAAGGACTCAATCTCCTTCCTGAAAATTAAATGTTCAAAAAATGAAATTAAGAATCAGCACAAGAAGAAGACGGACACGTCAAGAACACCAAGATATTATCTGAGGGACAAGATTTGGGGTACATTTTTTTCTCTTGTTTTCTCCATTTTTGTCTTTTTGAGACAGGGTCTTCCTGTAACCCCAGCTAGCCTGGAGCTCCCTATGGAGACCAGGCTGGCCTCAGTCTCACAGAGATCTGTCTGATTGCACTTCTTAAGTGCTGGGATTAAAGGCATGTGCCATCACATCTGCCACATTTTGTTTCTTTTATGGTGGTTTCTTTTTTAGACACCAAATTTTCCTAGATAAACGCATTTTATTTGATCATCTAGTAAATAAATTAGGAGAAAATAAGCAAAATTGGATGACTTTACTGTAAAATGGGGAAATTACGGTTGTTGAGATGTCTTACAAGATACATTCAAATTATTCTATTTTCTTTGAATAGAAAAAGGAAGTACTTGTCAACACAAACACTAAACTTCAACAAGAGAATCAGCTTTTATTAGATGTGGCTAAAATAAGTGTGTGTAGACATGGACATAACCTTTTCTAGTGAAGTAACTGTCAGCACTACACTTTTAAACACTGGCTGGGGACAGCTAAGGTATATGCCCAGGAGTATCTGAAGCACAGACTCCTACCTTCGTGTTAATTTATGAAGTTACATGTTAAATATACAACAATGCCACTTCTTTTTATTCTTTGTTGTAGCAGCACAGCTTTGGAACCCTGTATGTGCCACTGTACCAAACAGCAAATGGAGCTCGTGAGGACCTTGGCAACTGGTTCCTATGCTAAACCAAGCTAACAATGGCACAGGCACACAGGCTGGTGGTACACACAAAAGCAAGAGGGAAAGCTAGAGTTCTGATTTGTTTTCTCTCTCTTTTTTCTTTCCTTTTGGTGCTGAGGATCAAATCCAGGGTCTGGCACATGCTAACCACATGCTCCAACACTGAGCCACATCTCTAGGCCCTAGAGTTAATTTCTCAGTCCAGTCATGGTGCCAGCTGCAGGCTGGAATGACTCAAAGTACCCTCCACCTACTCTATCACTCGTCTAGCTCAGTATGTGTAAAGAACAGCCCCTAACCAACAGGTAACTAGCTGGACCATTGTCCTTTGCCTTGCAAATTCACCCAAGCCAGCATGTCTTCACAAGCATCCTCCTGCTGTGTTTACTCTGCTGAGCTGCATTAGGTCAAACCTGATGTTTACATTTTCACATGACTCCTTCCTAAGTGTGTGTGGATATTTCATTTCATTTCATTTTCAGTAAATCTAAATGGTTCTCATCCCATTAGGATGAATCTAGCTATATACACTTGCTGAAAAAAAAAAAAAGAAGCTTCCAAATCTGGAGTCTGATAGTCAGTCTTTAGTAGATGAAAGACATGCTAGTCCTCTTTGACAGTGACATTGCTTCATTTCCAAATTAAAATCACATTAAGGACTTTTCTTTTGGCCTGGAACTTACTATGTAGACCAGCCTGGTTTCAAACTTGCATCAATCTTCCTGTCTCTCCCAGGAAGTACTGTGGGATCACAGATGTGCGGCTCCATACTCAGCTAAGGTTTACTGTCAGGTGACAGTTAAAGTACAAGGCTGACTCTTTGAAGACCAATTCTATACATCCTCCTAATGTTGTATCAATAATAAGACAGGTTTCCACTGACCTGATTCGGCAGCCTCTAAACATGCCTGTATCTACAAGGTAAGGGCAAACCAAGGTTGTTTTAATTCCATCCTTTTCAGCAGCCTTTAGTTCATGGCTCAGAGATTCATGAAAACCTACAACTCCAAATTTACTGGCACAGTAATCCTGAGTTAGAGGAAAGAGAACAGAAATGTTAAGTATATGCCCAAGTCCCCAACCAACCTGAAGCTCCCTTGGTCCTGCTTAGTTAGATGTTTGTTACAAAAGGTTATAGGGAACCAAGCAAAGAAAAGGGAGCTGTTTTAAGAGACATATATCTGATGTGGTTCAGTGCAGAAATAATATTTTCAAAGCAACTACAAAAACAGATGAACACTTTTTGCCACATCAACTAAATATCATATTACTTCGGGGGAAGTCACCACAAAGGAGTCTATGAAAGCTAACAGGCTGGAGTGAACAGTGCAGAGAGCTTCCCTTTGAAGTGCCTGGAAAATTTACAAATGGGCTCTTGTTTAGTGAAGGAGACCGAAAAACCTGTTTGTTTAAATTAATGCAAGAAGAACAAAGACAAGTCTAGCTTAGGCTATAAGTTATTATGATCTGACATTCAAATGAAAATAACCACCACATCTTGTGAACTTGAACTAGAACTTAAGGGTATATGATACAGAAACATTTACATATTTGCATGGAGTGATGTTTTCAATTTTCTAGGCATCTGTAGGACAAATAGTGCAGAACAATGTATGTACAGATGCTTTCTAATTTCAACAGGGCTTGATGAAGCCCAGATCTACAGAATTACAGAGCACCTGCCACTGGCCAGAAGCACTTCATCTGATGAGCTAGCAGCTGAGCTAGCAGCAGGCAGTGTACTTGTGGCTCGTTGGCCAAAACAGAAAGTGACTCTCTGGCCTCAATATCTGCTTCTCTTGGCACTGCCATGTCACTTTGTGGGCCCATTCTTGACTCTGTGCCTTCCACCACCAAGCAAGACTGCTAATGAAAATGGGTACCCTGAGGACTGGTCCATCTACTTCTATGCTACTGATAATTTGTTGAACTGGCAATGGTAATTTTAGGGTAGAAAGGGGAGCTTTCTTCTCCACATCTGGTCTTGTTGGCAGCCTTTAGGAAGGTGTGGTAACAAGTCCTCTTGTGATATGTTCATTGCAAGATGAACTGAGTCGACAAAGGAAACACTTTACATCTGACAAACCTCAACTCCAGCAGTGCTGAACAAGCCCAGGGAACTTGCAACTGTCACAATATGGCCATGATTAATCTCCAGCATTGTCGGAAGAAAGGCCTTAGTGGTCTGAAAGAAAAGTAAGATGCAAGCTTTAGAACTGACATTCCACATTTCCTCTAAAACCCAGGATCACAGAGCAAACTCTGAGCCGTACAAAATCACATTTCCCATTCATTTAGAAATACCTTATGTTTATCAAAAAGAGAAGCTCCTTTAAGTATCTAGTTAACTTAGTACCGTATCATCGGCATGGCAAGCCTATTATAAGCCGTGACCAACAAGGCTGTAACACAAGAGCTTTGGGGGATGATGATCAGAGATGAAAAGAAAGTCATTAGTAGAAGGCTCTTTATCACCTTTCAAGCGCTAGTGATCTGCTAATCAGGACCACTCCTGGGTCAGGGGCCTTTTTATGCTCATGACACTTCTGTGCAGCCGTGTCCTGGTCTGTGAGGGATGCCAGCTTATCCACCAGCAGGTGCCTCAGATTGACATTTTTCTTATGGCCACATGTCCATAGAGAGCCGTGAATGAAGATCCATTCTAGCCCTCTGCTGCCGCACCCAAGGTGACATCAAAGTAGACTACCAAAGTAGAGGTGAGGTATTTTAGGAGCTAGAAACCATTAAAGCACAGGACCATTTTAATGAGAAAACATACCACAATGTGAATGCTGCACTGCTGGAAACGTGTAGCATTCTGAAGGCTCGCACTCCATTGTAGGGTGCCTGGAGAGCCTCTCCCACAAAGGCAGAAGCCCAACCACTCAGGATGGCAGGCTACAGGGTAGGTTCATGGGCAAAATCAGAGGAGGCACTGACTTCTACACTAAACTCCCTTTCCCCTCCCAACTCCTGTCTTCAAAATACAAGGCTGTATTTAAACACCAACCAAAAAATCCTTCAAATTGCTTAAGATGATCTATTAGCTAGTCTACTAGGCTCCCAACAGTTTTATAACCTGCTTCTTAAAAGAAAGCAGCAAAGAGCAATCTGTCTACTGTTGAGTTATGGTCTATTGCCAGCACTGCTCCCTGTGATTTATGAAGTTAAAAAACAAAACACTACACAGCAGACTTGAAGAAAAGTTGCATTCCTTCTTAGATGTTTCCTGGCTAAGGTATCACAGAGTCTAAGCATGAATTTCTAGTGTGTTAGGATAACTTTTGTGCACACAAGATCAAAAACAGTGATCCCATTAATTCTGAAGTTTTCCACACTCCAATTCATGGAAGCCAGATGAATCTTTGTCAAGTGTCTCAGTGTCTTCCCCAGTCTGTCTGGGGTCATCACATAGCACCCTATCCCCCAACTCACATCCCACCTGTCTGGATCTCCTTGCTGGAACCTGTGCCATGCTTATTCTCATCTCCCCTCATTCCTGTTTTGTATAACCCAAATGAGGATATTATTATGCATTTCTATAGTTGATTTTTAAAATTTATTTTTATTATGTGTATGCATGTTTTGCCTGCATGTATTTAAGTGTGCTCTTGTCATTCAATGCCCATGGAGGTCAGTTCCCTTGGAACTGGAATTACAGACGGTTTTTAGCTGCCATATAGGTGCTGGGAACCAAACCAGGTCCTCTGCAAGAGCAATCAGTGCTCTTAACTGCTGAGCCATCTCTCCAGCCCCTTTTATAGTTTTTAAGTGATTTTGAACTGTTTTATTAATTACATCACTGGAATCTCTATTAATTTGGTCTTACTAATTTATTTTTTAATTTTTAAAAATGCCAGAAGTGTTTCTCTATAGAGCTTGAATCCCAATCTTAGCAGAGACTCCATAGGCAACAGGAAAGCTTGTGGCATTAAAATATTCATTTACACCGTGCAACTTCCAGCAGTGGTCTCACTTCTGGGCAAGCTTACAAACCATACAAGGTTGGAAGCATAATTTACACGGGTGTAAGACTCAAGTAAGAGAAAGGAAAAGGAAAAAGAGAGAAAATCTCTGGGAACTAAGAGCTCTTACATCTGGAAGGCTGGAAGAACCTAGACTTTGAAATAGTGTCTTGATTTCACTGTTTTTATTTTTTATTTTTTATTTTTAAAACTAAAGCTACACAGCTTATGGATTAAATAAAATAAATTTCTAAATTAAAAAAATCCAGTACTTCTTTAATAAAGGTACTTTGGCCTTTCGTGGGTGGTATTGGGGATTAGACCTAGAGCCTCATGTAGTAAGCACAACACTGAAGTACAGCCCTGGGTCAGGCTGTCTAGTATTATTCTAGACCAGTTTAACTTTATCTACATTTCTTGAAGATGTATAGTCCACACCATTCACTTTAACATATCATTATATATTTTACACAGGGTTTTTATTTTTTTATACCTATTTGTCTAGATATCTCAGACAAGCTGGGAGACACAATCAATCTTTCAAATACTGGGACAGAATCGCTCCACTGTGACAGGGGCTGCAGAGGAAAGCCTGTAGGCTCTTGAAGTGCATGGGCCCAACACATCAGTGCTGTCAGAAACACCAGTGTTTCAAGTCCATTGTGTTTCTTTGTAGCAAACAGTAACAGGGCAATTATGCCATTAGTTATTATTTTGGTCCATCTGATACCCAAAAAGAATTGGTATTTCACGTCATTTATAGGCTCAGTTTCAGGCTACAGAACTTACTTGCAGTTATTATAACACAGAACTGAAATAAAGCCATTTTCAAAGGAGCATACATATTCCAAACTAAACTAACCTTAAGTAATCAAGTCTGTAAGAGTCTCTACATCGTCTAAGTATCTAGTTAAGATTAATGTTTGTAGAGTACTTAAAAAGTATAAAGCTTATTAGCTTTGCTCATTTAAAAATTTTTGCGTGTTTGGGGCTGGAGAGATGGCTCAGTGATTAAGAGCACTGGCTGCTCTTGCAGAGGACCTGGGTTCAATTCCCAGAACCCACATGGCAGCTAACAACTGCCCCTAACTCCAATTCCAGGGGATCCAAAGTCCTCTTCTGACCTCCACGGGCATTGCACGACACAGGTGCACTTACATACACACAGGCAATACACTCATATATGCAAAATAAAAATAATATTTAAAAAAATTTTTAAGTGTAAGCAAACATTTTGTGTGTCCATGTGTATGTGTGGGTACACAGCACATGGGTGTGTGTGTGTAAGCCAATGGTCAACATTGGGTGTCTTCCTCTACTTCTCCATCTTAATTTTTAAAATATATTATTTAAAAAAAATTTATGTGTATGGGTGTATAGCCTTCCTATGTGTACATGCACATGTGTTGTGCAATGCCCGAGGAGGTCAGAAGAGGGCATGAGATCCCCTGGAACTGGAGTTACAGACCATTGGGTGCTGGAAATTGAACCTGGGTCCTCTGTAAGAGTGAATGCTCTTAACCACTGAGTCATCTCTCCAGCCCTCCACCTTATTTTTTTGAGACAGGATTTCTCAATGAACCCAGAGCTTACCGATTGGCTAGATCCATCCAGGGATCCATCTGTCTTTACCTCTAGAATCAGACATACGCCCCCATGTCTGGCTTCTGTTGTGGGTGCTGGGGATCTGTACTCAGGTCATGCTTATGCAGCATGCACTTTACCAACTGATCCATCTCCCTAGCTCCTAGAAAATTTATTCTTAATGTTCATCAGAGACCATTTCTAAAGATGTACGATGGGGTTATGTCCCCATATGTTGCAAATGTCATTAATTTAATATGCCAAATCTACTGAATAGTGCTGCTTATCCTGACCCATCTCAAATGTGTTCTACAGAAAGGCACTGAGAGTTGATTGATCATATTACCTAATACTAGGTTGGGGAGAGATCAAAACTGAAAGTATGCTTCTTACTGAATGTATTGAGATTTTTAAACTACAGTCAAAAGATCTTAAGCCAAACTATTCTATATTAGGGAACTGTGTATATTGTGGCTTAGTGTTGAAAGACAGGGACACATTTAGTACCCTTTTATCTTTTTATTTCAAAAGTTCTTTATATAGGTAAGTATAAGGACTTTATATTAAATCCTAAGAAATTAAATATAATCTAAAACACCAGTAAGAACTTGGCTATCTGACAAATTTGAAGTATTGGCCTGCTTGCTTATCTGGCCAGTGTCAGACAGCTGGCTCACTGAAAACTCAAAAGACCAGAGTAGGTAAGATTCTAATGAGTACTTGGATGATTTATGGTCCTGTCTACAGTGTCCCAGATTCATGGTTCTGTCTACAGGTGTTAGACAACCAACCTAGATCCCCAGTACAAAACAAAGGCAGTTGATAGAAGATTAACAAGTTCACAACTATGTTTCAACTTCAATTCCTTGCGAAGTTTGAAACTGACTAATGTCCCTTCCTCCTTGGAATGAGTCTGGTGGTATTAAAATGTGCATTTGACAAGTAATTTTTGAACATCTATTATGCGAAGATACTATGCCATGTTCTGGCTAAGCAGTAATGAGTGAAGCAGGAGCTGGTCCCACTCCTATCTGTAAGCAGAATTTATATACTCACCTGTATATTAGCTGTAAACCAGCTCTAGTTTACCTTTCACATCAGCAGGGTGCTGTGCTACATATCCTGAAAACACAATGCAATTTGGGTCTAATTTTGCTCTGGTGTCCTCCACCCCACCCCACCCCACCCCACCTGCAAAGCTGTTGAGAAGAGAATTAAAGCTACTAGCTTTGTTGGGGGCGGAGGATACAAATAGAAATAAAAGAATACAAACGTGGCTGAATAACTAAGGTCTTTATGTGTACATTACAAACACACTGTTCCCCAAAGTTTTTCAAGTGGCTAGTAACATGACAGGAAAGACTTTGTTTTATTCAGATATGAAGCTTTCTTTAGAGAGAGTGGGTCTATGCTCAGTTTAAAACAGGATTTCTTTGTCTAATCAAGAATAAACCTGGCCCACTGCACAAAGGAAATCAAATGCCTTTGTTTATTTTACCTTTTAAGGCACAGGCTCATACTCTTAATTTAGGAAGTTTCCAACCATAGGTGATGCTACAATTACTACACCAACTCCTGACAATACCTATGACAACCATGCTATTGAAGAAACCAAGAGGTAAAGGTGAAACCAGCTAAAGTCACACTATCAGCTTGCAGGTTTCCAGCATTTACCTCAAACCCTCACTGATCCCTACTCTGCACTAAGTAGAGGCAAGCCTGGGATAAGAGCACCCACACCAGGATTGCTAGGTATCCCTGAAGCCTATGCTCCTGGCCTCTGCTGCAGCCTAGTACGTGTGACTGCACACTGGAGCTGTTAATCATTTCCTTGCTCCCTGAATGCATGTGGGCAATTATAGTATGCCATAAGCAAACTCTTACCTCAGCTCCGAGTCCCGTATTAAATAAACTTTGATCAACACTTTATTACTTTGTGAGAAAGATACTGTAAATGGGTGACTAGAAAGCACTGCATTTTTAGGAATTTTCCAAAGTAACCTGAATAGTTTTCCTTTCTAATTACTCTTGCCCTCAACAGTCTGGTAGATGACATCTGAGATAGCACAGCATATTCTGTCCTTGACACAGCTTGACAGCACAAAGAAATCTGGCACTTTGCAATGAATTATTAATGTGCACAAATATTGTAGCATGTATGAGGTGGGGACCAGCAAAAGGTGAAGTGCCAGTTACCATGACACCAGTCAGTTCACGCTAAGGTTCATGATCTTTAACTTTGTCTCAAAGAGTCGTTAGAAGAACATACAGGGCAAATCTGAAACACACGTCTAAGTGACTAAGGCACAAATTTGAGTGTGTGTTGTATGTGGGATCTGAAAGGGGCAACTTGGATGAGTCACTGGTCAACAAGCCTGCTGTGTTAATCAACTACAGGGATGGATAGTGTAGATGAGCAGCTAGTAAGCAGTCATGGTGGCTCTCAGGCAGCGGGGTCAGATTTGTTAGCTGCCTGATGCCCACAGTAGTTGGTAAGCTTTTCTAGATCCTGACCACTATGTCTGACTTGCTATGTCTTCTTGTCATGTGTAAAAAACAGAAAAGAAAACAGAGTGCTTCACCAGAAAAAGCTGAGTGACTTGATGGGCGGAGGCTCACAATGCCAATAACTCTTATTTGAATCAAAGGGTTCAGCATATTTAGAGTTGGAGGGTTTGTTCTCATTTGTAGAAATGAAAACTCTTAATAACTGACTCAGGTTGTGCAGTGTGAAGACAGAACTTTACTTATGATTAATTTTATCGTAAGACTCCAACACTACAGTCTGCCAGCATCTAAGAGGGATGGTAATGAGATTAAAACAGAAAAAGAAAAAATGAAAGAGAAAAAGAAAGGATATTTGAATAAACATTGACATTCCTGAAAGAACTGCCTAACAGGTTAATATCTGCACAAATCTTTAGGGTTCCTCTTCAAAGCACCGGGCACTCAGGAAGATAATTGTAAAGGTCACATCTACAATATGAGCAAGGCCTTCCTAAACAGAAATGCAAGTGGCTGCAAAGGGACACGGCATGTCATAGCTTGAGAAATCTTTGAAAGTTAGGTTTACGCCAAATTAACTCCCAACAGCCCCAACATCCAGATTACTCTTGGTGTTCTTAATGACACACTGGGCAGCATGAAGCCTGCAGCTGTGGTGTCAGGATAGATTAGGTTCAACAGAAGAGACTCTAAAAAAATGTGGGACCTGGCAAAGGCTGACTTCTGAAATTTTGAGAGGCACTGCATCTTGGAGGTGCAGGCGAAACACCCAGAATTCACTTTCTACATTTGTAAGCTATCCCAGGTTCACACACAGTAAGGGATTAATTTAACTAATTAATTTCTCTCACAAGGAAAAGGCTTCATATTATATTATTTGTGCATTTGCAAGACCATTCTGTGAGCAATTTCAAAAAAGACATCTTTTAAAAAAATTGTTCTGAAGTATTTGCCTCTTGAGCATTCAAAAAAGAGTAGAAATTCATTTCCAATCTGGATCATAAATTATATTAGACTGGGAAATGAACTAAGAAGTCAACATACATAAAGGTTTTCAGGTCTCCAAATGACAGCATTATATGCAACTTGAGGGGGTAGAAGAAGAAAGAAGAGGAGGAAGAGAGGAGGAAGAGGAGGAGGAGGAAGAGGAGAAAGAGGAAGAGGAGGAATACTATCAAGAATCTACTGAGCAAAGACTATGTACACAGAAATGCTTATGTATTTCCTTGTGTTTGTATTCTGTTTGCTACCAGAGTAACTTAGGTATCAGGATCACAAAGAAATATTCTCCTGTTTATTTAGAAGGCCACTATGGCATCTCTCTAAGGCATCAGTCACTGCTCCTGGAAAACTAAGATTCAATAGGGCAAACTTTTTTATACATGTGTTTGTGGGGATGCACATGCATATGTACATGTACATGTGTGGGTTGGAGAAACCTCAAGTGTCCTTCCTCAGGAGCCACCAACCTTGTTTTTTGAGACAGGGCCTCTCATTGGGACCTGGGACTCAGTGGTTAGGTTAGACTGGCTGGCCAGGAAGCTCCAGAGATCCACCTGTCTGGGATCCACCTTCCCTGTGCTAGGATTACAAGTGTCAGTGCTGGGGATCAAACTTGGGCCCTCAAGCACTTTACCAATAAGCCATCTCCCCAGTCCCTGGTGAAAACTTCTGAAGATAACAGAAAAACAGTGAAGTGTGTTATGAAGATTAATAGATAAATCACTAATATGCACACAGAATACAAATGGTGACACCCTATGTAACAGGAATAAATACTCTAAATTTTACAGATTTAAAGGCATGTGTTTACTATTAATAAGTACAATGATGAAACTTTAGAGCTTTTACTTTGGCCAGAGGCAATTGCTATTTGATAAACACAATCTTTACTACAAAATTATCTTTAGTTGAGAGATAACGTGTATTTTCTAGCAATGTACTGCCTTTATTTTTGATAAAGCTGACAGAGGGATTTGTGATGCTCATGTAGCTGCATGATAGCCTGCGCTCCTTATCCCATTTGGGTACATTTGCAGTCAGAAAGGTCTTCTGACTAATTATGCAACAGAGCCCCAAGGCACTGGGACCTGAACGACTCTCCCAGCCTTAACACAATGTACATCTTCATTTCCATCAGATTGAGACAAAACATTTGCTTTAGGTACAGAAGAGAGACTAAAGAATATATCATAGGTGACATATTTGTACCAATGTTGCATTTACATTCCTTTAAAACACTTACTATTGTAAGGCTATGGAGACTGGTTTAACATTTGAACAGCACTGGCAGTTAATACTTAACACACATGCACAAGAACACTCCTACAGTTGCCCTGCAACCAAGAAGCTAATAAAAGAGTTCGGCTTTTCAAATGAACACCTAGATGATGACACCATTAGTTATTCAGCAAAAATAAATGCTTCATTAACTTGTCTTCCCACTGTTAAAGGACGGGATGAATCTACCCCAAGGCAGCAACTCAGATACCAACATTCCCTTAGAGTTTAAGGCTTGCTATGCAGAAATATCAGAAATGAAGTGACTTCAAACTCAATCTGCCAGCAGAGTGCATTGGTCTTTGGAATCTAGAAACCCTCAAGTCCTGACTGCCAGTTTCTTAGCCTTCTGCTCTGTATCCGGATAGAACTAATTTGTGAGACAAAAAGAGATGTCTTAGGGTTTTAGTCCAAAAATGTCACAATTTATGATTTAGATCAAGAATTCTTTAATTCATTCTTCAGTTCCTACCCAAACAGGTCTTCACACTGAGGCATTCCTTGCCTAAGCCTCTTGTAAATGACTCAACAAGGAATTGAGTCCATTGCTCCAGCTGCCAGCATCTGGTGACCAGTAAAGCACTAACTCATTAAATATTTATATGTTGTTGTGGTTCTACCTTTTCACATAATATAACTTGCATTCATACCTCTTATTAAAATTACAAATTCTGTGTGAGAAATGGTTGCTTTCTGTTTTACTTGAGGCTGTGGCTGCTTTATGTGTTAAAAGAAACCATGAACACAGGTTTTGAAGTGCTAGTTCCCCTGCTCCCCTCCCTCACACGGGTCCCTAGATGATCAAAGGAGAAGTTGAAGAGCTCCCTTGGGCTCAGACCCCCTCGCCCTATTTAATAACTCTTTATGAAATAATGAAAATAACCCACAAAATTGCAGCCAAGTCACCTGCCAAGTGGCAGACTGTCCTTAATCCCTTTGTTTTGCCTCACACTTGTATCCCTTCCCAGAAACCAAAGGGCAGATGCTATGGTTCTGCTCCAGTGACCAGGAACCACATCCGTGAGGCACAAGTACATGCATGACAGCTTAGCCACTGCTCAGGCCACTGCAAGTGACAGGATACCTTTGCCCCTATTGCGGTGGCACAGCCCAGCAAAGCCCCATGATCATCAGCCTCTGTAATTCACAAGTGCAAATAGTTCAAATTCTTCCCTGCTTCCTAGCTTGCTTAATGCAAGTCTTTAAAAGAATTAAATTCTTTACCTAATGAAAGATAATATAACAAAGCAATTACTCCTGAAACTTTATTCTTAAACAGGTACCATAATACCTTAGGAGTCAATATATAAGAGGGCCTATGGTGTCTATATTGAGTTAGGTGTTATGGAAAAAACAAAAATAAATACTGTGACTTTCTTAAAGAACTTTAATCCCAGCACTCGGTAAGCAATACCAAATGGAACTCTGTTAGTTCAAGGCCAGGCTGGTCTCCTTAGTGAGTTCCAGGGCAGCTGGGGCTACTAGTGAGAACCTGTTTCAAACAAACAAACAAACAAACAAACAAATAAACAAACAAACTTTAAAGATTATAGAAGCCGCTTTTGCTATAAATCAAAGGCTCTCAGATCTTGTACATTAGAACCACCTGGGAAATTTTTTTCCTGGTGTCCAGGCCTTATGTCACCAGCTATCCCAGAATTCCCAAGGAAGAGAACCAGGCATTGGGTGTGGGGTGTGGGGTGTGTTGGGGCACATTCCGTGGGCGATTACAGTAAGAAGCAGTTTGGGTTCTGGTGCTATAGAACAAAGCTTCTCAGGACCACTGCATTTCCTGCAGTTAAGTTTAGTGGTGTTGGGGACTGTCCTGGGCACTGCCAGATGCTGAGGCAGCATCTCTTGCCTCTCTTCATTAGACGCCAGTAGCAGCTGGACCAAGCTGATGGGAGAAATGTCCTGTGAGGGTAGTCCCGCCTTCTAAAAGCCATTCTATAAGGAGCATGGCGATTAGCAAGGCAAGTTCCATCTACTACAGGGATGATTTCTTCCTAAGTTCTAATTTTCATATGGTAATGACAGTTTTCTAGGTTAGGAATACACTGAGTTGAAAAAAAAAATACACACTTGTGTTCAGTGCCCCATCACTTTTAGTTTTGAAAGTTTTACATTATCACTTTACTACTAAGAAATCTCTTTAAGGACAATGATGCTGATGATACAGCCGGGCACACAAGAACAGTATTAGAGGATTTTTATTTTTTGTGGTGCTAGAGTTCAATTCCAGGGTTTCAAGCATGCTAGGTAAGTGCTTTGCTACTGAGCCATGCCCCTCACCCAAGAACAACATTAAAAAGTAAGAAAAGGCAGCGGTAATCAACCTACTCACAATCTGGCTAACTTCCTTCAAATGCTATTACTAAATTGTGAAAACTAAGAAGACATTCTTTTAATTGTAGCAAGTATATGTGAGATACCCCTCTGGTTATTCAACAATGCTGAGTGAACACAGAGTTATCAGGCCCTGAGTTGGGAGCTGGGGGTCACACAGTAGCACAGGTGAAGTCCCTGCCTTCAAGCAAATCATGTTAGAAGTCATTTTAGTTTTAGGCAGGAAGAACAAGGCTCTTCCATTTCTGCCACAAAGCTTACAGTAGTGGGCGCAGGGAGTCGGAGAAACAAGGGAGCAAGGGTGCCCTGAACTTGTCCTTTTAGACACTAGATTTGCATGTGAATTTAAATAAATCAATATAGCTAGGTGGCATGTATCTGGAATTTCAGTACTCCAAAGACTGAGGCAGATTCTCAGTTCCAGGCTAACCTAGGTTACAATAGCAAGACTTTGTCTCAAAAAGAAATAAGCACATAAATAAACCTTGGGCTGTGGAAATGGCTTAGTAGATAAAGTGCTTGCTGTGTGTAAGGACTCTGGTTTGAATCACCAGAACCTATGTAAAGCTGGGTCCAGTACTGCACACCTGTAATCCTAGTGCTCCTATGGCAAGATGGAAGATGGGGACTGGAGAATCCTGGAAGCTTAAAGGCCAGCTAGCCTGGCATATGCAGTGGTGAACGACAAAGAGATGGTGGGTAGGACGGACTCCTGAAGTTTTCCTCTGACCTCCACATGCACACTGGGATGCTATGGAATGTGCACTTCTGTGCTCATACACACACACACACACACACACACACACACACACACACACACACACAAACGGCGCACAGGCACTCAGTCTAGAGTGTATGACAACACATTTGCCTAGTCTATAAGACTCCTAGTCTAAAAGGCTAGTTAGTTTAGGAAAAAGGGTGGGGGGGTTTGAGAAAGCAGAAAGGAAAAAAAATATGGAAGAGCTGTTCAAATGCTAATGAGCACAGAGAGTGCCTGGGATGGGTCAAATGCAGATTCTGCATCAGTGGTTGGGAAGAGGCCAGGACTCTGCCCTTCTAATTGGCTTCCAGGTGCTGCCATTGCTGCTGTTGTTCTGGAACACTGGCCAAGATGGAGTCAAGTGCCTGAAAATCTATTTCTCCTAGTTATCCAGCAAAGCAAGGGCACTTACTCTGTCCAGCTCTGTTCTTTCACCATTATTGGGTAAAGAGCCCCCACTGCCTTGTATGGACAAGTGACTGTGGGTGTCGGTGGGTAATTGTATGTATATTTGCCTTGAATCCATTTCCAGCACTAGCCTGCCCCCATCCCCATTAGAACAAGATCTCAAAGAGACTCGAAGAGACCCAAAAGACTTCAAACATTTTGTCCTT
This sequence comes from Nannospalax galili, assembly GCF_000622305.1. Taxonomy (NCBI): domain Eukaryota; kingdom Metazoa; phylum Chordata; class Mammalia; order Rodentia; family Spalacidae; genus Nannospalax; species Nannospalax galili. The sequence goes on along the minus strand of NW_008351958.1, from coordinate 3,665,796 downwards.
TATCCATAAACTCTGAAAGCTTGCCTGCCCAGTGTAGACTTGGCCCCCTCAGTGCCTCTTCCACTTTCTCTTTCCTTTAGACAACTCGACCACAGCTTGCACGCACGGATAAGCCCACAAGAAAACCTCACTTAGGAAAAGATTACCTCTGTATAAGTCCGAAGCTCGGACCACAAGCTCCAGCACATTATTAGGTGGTGAAAACTGCACAACTTTGAAAATCCGTGATTAGGACTTTAAAAGAGAAGGCTTACGGAGCAAGCTGAGCCATAAGATGCTTATGTAACAGAATAAAGATTTTTTTTTTTTACATTTTTTGAGGAGCAAAGCTAACAAAACAAACTAAACGAAACTCAGAGTTACTGAAATTCTGTACCAAGTAATTAAAGAGCTTTGCTTATCTGCCCATGTGAAAGAGTCCTTTTCATTTGTGCTCCAGTAGCAATGCTGGCAAGTAAATCAGGAAGAGAGGAAGGAAGCTGGGTGATCAAGGATTTTACTCTCCAAGACGTTGGCCTCCTCCAGTATAGACCGTGAGGAATTACAGAAAGGTATAAGAAAACCTGAAGCTGGGCTTTGGTAATAAAATTCTAGTGGGACATTGGCTCTTCAAGCTAGAATTTTACATGCATGTCTAATTTATAGAGCAAACTTTCTGGGGATATTAAGCTAGGGTTAATCAGTTATTGCTAAACTTACCATGCTAATAAAAAATCACATTAGAAGATTCTTACATGATCCCACAGGGCAAAACCCATAAGTGACTCACAGGAAAATCCACTGTACCAAAAGCTTTGAACATTTAGCTTGGGTTAACTATTTTATGCGTTCTAACTTGGAGTTCCAGGCTGAGAGTCTGGGTCCTACCACCTTCTGTCCTTGTAGAAGACCTTAGAGAAGTCCCATGATCTCTCTGGAGTTTGCTGCTTTATCTGTAAAAGTAGGAATGGCTCTACTTAATTCAAACTTGCTGCAAGGCTCAAATGAAAGATGAGTGTTTATGAAGAGGCTTTGCAAATTTAAGTGCTATATAAAAAGTACAGTAAGTAGACAGAAGGCTTATTAAGTATATATTTGCAAACTATTTTGGTTGTAAGTGCTATTTTTGACTAGGTTGTTTTTTGTTTCTTTCTTTAACGTCCTGCTGTTCTTGGTTCTTACTGTGTCTAGCTGCCCATCCTCTGCCCTCTTCATAGACCATACTCTGGGTTAAAACCCAGTATGTAACCACCAGAGGAAGCCTTTGGCACATGCTGCTTAAGCAGTTGTTTCACAAGCCTCTCCCTCTTCCAGAATCCCAGAGGATGCTGGACCGTGTTACAGTTAACACCTAATTCTTTTCTTCAGTTCTTTTGTACTAAGGTCAGAAAACAACTGTTACGTGTTAACATAACCCAAAATACTTGAAGAGTCAATGAAATGTAAAAATACTTCAAGTCAGTATAGAAGTATTTTAGATAATCAATTACACTGTTTACCTTTATGTTTCTTTCCCAAGAGATTGTACATGTGTTGCATCTTAAAAAATTCTTGAAAATCAGTAGGGGGCGATATCTTAATTACAATTTGCAGGTGGGAAAATTTAGGTTTTGTATTTCAAGTTTCACTTGTCCTCAAAATACATGTTTATGTAACTTACACTACAAATATTTTCCCAGTTACACAGATTTGGGAAGTGTTATTTTGAGCCTCATTGCTTAGAATAACACTAAGAAACTGAACCTTGTTAATATTCAAAAATCCCAGGACTAAGGTATTTGAAGGAAAAGCAAAAAATTCACATTTTATGCACGAAGCAAAAATGCTTGTTGTTTTCCCAAACCAAAGAACCATGTTTAGCACTGCTGTCACCTTTCACACATCTTTGCGTGATCTTTGAAAGTTTCACAGACCAAGTAATGTTTTGTTTCCAAATGTGAATTCATTCTAAGTGGCTTGTCATTGTAAGGGGCTAATGTGACAGCACTCAAGGTTTCCCAGTAATTGCCCTTACTCGTTAAGCATTCTATCAGCATTTGCTGCTGTGTTGAAAGTTTCAGGATCATTACCAGGGGATATTCATTTTCTCCCCTGCTGTTCACTTAATTTTAGTTTCAGAGCATTTAGGAAAATGGGCCCTGACAGGTATGAACTTGAGATTTAAGAGAATTGACAAATAAAGCGAAAAAGAAAAAGGAATTCACGAATGGGCCACACTTGGAAAGCTTATCAATTAGATGTTATCATCCCTGAGGGTGAAAAGCCTGCCCCTTTGGAGTGGGGATAGCTAAGCCCGCAAAAACCTGGGAATCCAGGTTACTGAAACTGGTCAGCCAGGTATGCCAAGGTAAGCATGACTAAATCCTGAGGTCATGCTCTGCCAGCCTATATTTGCAAGAATGGTATCTCAACAGAGTGTTAAGTCACAACACAGGGACATTTTCCAATGCCACCTACTTACTTCACATTTTCAAAGAAAGAATCAAAGGCATCCATCCTTTGAGTTATTTTCTAATTACGCTTTCATGGAGCTCCCAGGCTGAAAGAACTTTCTAGGGCAGTGGATAGAAATTAGGAGAGCATGGTTATTTCAATAGCTAACTTACTACACTAACTTCTGAGATAAGAAATCACTAAATAAACCAAATGAGATTAACACATTTTAATCTGAGCCCAGGAATTACAGGATCAAAACACGGGACTTAACTCACTCAGTTGAGGAAAGAGGTAGCTCCCTATTTCTTAAGGATTGTTAGATTTTGTCATACTCCAAAGATTAGTGACAAAGGGCCCTTTCTCCTAGGAAAATCTAGTTAACATTTGTAGGAAATAAATTACATAAAGCCATCCTACCATGACACCCCCTAGTGGAACTCCAGCAAAGTACAGTTTGGGGGTCCAAAAACATCCTAGGTACAGGTTGTTTCCCTAATCCAAAATGCCTAGGACCAGAAAGATTTAGAATCTTTCCATATTTTTATATGCATAATGAGTTATCTTGGGGATGGGACTCAAGGCTAAACACAAAATTAATTTATGTCTCTCGTACATAAGTACTATACATAGTCCGAAGGTAATTTTATACAAGTATTTTGTACGTCTATGTTTTGATCCCATCACATAAGGTCAGATGTGGAATGTGCCATCAAATCTGTACTCAAAAGGTTAAAT
>NW_008351958.1:3651232-3661604 GCF_000622305.1 Nannospalax galili | reverse complement strand
GGAAGCATGGAGGAAATGATTCCTCCGTGTTGACCCTCCTCTTTATAGACTGGACACTGGTTCAAGTACATCTGGTGGGGTCTCCTTGGCTTCCTTGATCAAGAGGTCAGATGACCCACCACCGTTACAGGACATTCAAAAGGTTAAATTTTATAGTAATTCAGAGCTGACAATTTTGGATCAAGAATATTCTTGTTTTTCAGGACTTACAGCAGCGTAAATGAACTTTCTCAAGGCCAGGAGTTCTGTCTGTACCAGTTACCTGCTTTTTACTTATTACTGAACTGAGCAAAACAAACAAGAAAATTAATGAATGTCATCTGAGCATTTATCTACTGGGGCAGGTATCTAAAGAGAAGCAAACCTTGGTAAGCAACCTGTAAGAAAACCAAAAGAGAAGTTTGCCTCAGTTGAAGAGGCAATTTTAGTTTCTGAAAGAACTGAATCAGAAATTTAGATGAGTCTATTATTAATATTCCATACACATACAATAAAATAAAATATTGAAAAAGAAAAGACTCATATAAAAAAAAGGGGTTCCTACTTAAAATTCTTGTAAATCTCAAGTAAGGTTATTAAAGTGCTTCAAAGGAACTTTCTGAAGATGGCCACTAAATCCACTACAGCCACTGAATTTGTCAAAGATCTTGATCAGCTCAAAAACAGAGCAAAAACAAATTTAATGGGAGAGAATCAAGAGAGAATGTGAACAGCTGTATGCTTAGCTGTAGCATTTGTAGCTCTTCCCTGGGTCCCAGGGACCCAAGCCTGCAATGAGTGGCTGACGACTGCCAGGGGCACTCTCCATTCAGTCTTTCTGAAGAAGCTATCCAGTGTTAGCATTAGCACAGGTTCACTTTAACGTGTCCTATACATAAATTTCTACTACGGCAGCTAATGAATGAAGCCTGGATACAGAAATACCCAGGGAGAAAAAACAAACACCAACTTTGCTTCAAAGAAATGAGATAAACAGCATGAGTCACTCCATGATCAAACAAGAAGGGGTCATTCCCTGAACCAAAAATTTGATGACTATTCAACAAGGACTGCCATCATAATACATAAAGACACTAGTGGATGTACGAGGACATCCTGAGTCAGTTTTTCATTCACAGTTCTCTCTCTCTCTCTCTCTCTCTCTCTCTCTCTCTCTGTCTTTTTGAGACAAGGTCTCATGCTGTAGCCCAGGCTGGCCTCTTCATGCCAAACCTTCTGTTCATCCTCCTGCTCATCTTCTTAAGTGCTAGGATTATAGGCATGAGGCACTATACCTGACTTTTTCCTGAACTACTTGACTTCTGCTGTTTCCCAATAAAATAGGTCTCAAATGGAGACGAGCCAAGCAGAAGCACTTCCCATGAAGCATGAAAACATAGGGCTCTCTCAGGGCACAGTAAGGAGTCTAGCCCAGCTGGGGTTGAGAGCATACCAGAGGATGTAATAAGTGCCAAGCTGGGAAGACAGGTGGAAATCAGCTTTGGAAGGCCCAAAGCACCATGCTAATGGTTTCAACTTCCCACTGTGAGCCTTTAAGCAGGCATATTACAAACTCAAAGTCTGTTTAGATGACCCTGGGTTGGACAGCAAAGAATGGACACAGGCAAAGCAGTTTGGAGGCTCTTTACAGTCCAGGTGAGAGGTAATGGAGGCACACCTGAGAAAATGGAGAGGTGTCCAAAAAGGGCTTAGTGCCCAATGAATGCGTACAAGATGAACAACTGTTGTCAAGTTTGGTGACTGACCAGCCAGTGCAAAATAGAATAAAGAGCAGTTATCTCACCATCAAGACAGGGGGACAAGGGGAAACAGCCACAAGAGTAGTGTGAACTTGGGAGTGGCCTAGAAATCACAGCTGAGGCAACTAGAAGCAATCACCCCATAAGGTAGGCACATAGGGAGAAGCAGCATGAGACACAATACTGAAAAGCTTATGGTATCTGTAAGGTGGGGAGGCTGAGACAGAAACAGAAGCAGAAGAAAGGACTTTTCATAGAACTAAAGCACTTGAGTTTCAAGGAGGTGTTGGAGAAGGTGACATTCTATGGAGAGAGCAGTTTTCCTGCTGCACCTGGCAATGAAGGAGCACTGCTAACAGTCCAGACAGCTTAGAAAGCAAGGCGTTGGTTACCCAGCAGTGTCTTCTAAACAAGTCTGATAACCAGGCACAGATTAAAACATGCACTAAAGACGTTGTGAAGCTTTTTATATGAGGTAGTGTCTGGTTCCTCACTTACATAGTGCTAAAAGTGACATTTTATCATGTTGCAGATTTTGACTTCTAGGAGTAATAGATTTTAACCCAGTATGTAATACATCAAATATAGAAACACCAAATTCAATGAGCATGCAGTCTTATTTTGTGCACACATACAGTCTCATGTGTCTCCAAGCAGTTATTATCAAAGGAGTTTTTTTTTTTTTTTTTTTTTTAAATCAGTTCTCAACTACCAACACAAGGGTATGACAAGCATGCGAGCTGCTGACTCGGTTCAGGCCTCCTGTCTGTGCTTCTACAGCTCGCATGCTGCCATGCACATGGCATTTGTCTAATAACAGAAACCAGTTCTGATGCACACTTTTAAAGACAGGTTACACATTCTATGCTTTCAGCAGCAATCTTAAAATAGGGATGTGCTGTTCTATAAAATATTTACCTTTATAGTATTATGGCATGGAGGAGGAAGCATTAGACAATTTTATCTGAGTACTTTAGATATGATTTGTTTTAAATTCTAAGCTTAAGAGAGCTTAAACAAAACTAGATTTCTCTCATCAGAGAATAGAGGAATACAGCATGTCAGATTGAAAACCAGTAAGTCACATGAGAACTCATACATTAGTGATGGGAACTTTGCATGTGATGAGACACAAGGTAGCACTGAATGAAGGCTGTAAGTGCTCTATTACTCAGATACAGCTGCTGGGATTTTACTTTTCCTGGATGGATTTTAACTAAATAGACTTTAGACATTTGGATATAGATAAATGCCTAATTCAGTAATTAGTATTTTAAAACTGTGAAACCTTTTAAGTTAAGTGGTCTATTAATTAACTACCAATTATCTTGTCTGACTACCATATCAATAGAAGTAAATTACCAACTAGCTATCTGACAGATTTAGTCCTTTACCGTGGAAAATTTCTTCTGAACATAATAGACCTGGCATTAAATGCTTTTGCTTTCCCCTTCTGGTTAATCAGGGATCAGTTTGCTGCTCTCATAAAAGCCAAATACAGCTCTGTGGTCAAAAGGACCTCCAGACAAACATTGACTTTGAGAAACGAGCTAAGATTCACCTCCTTCAATGGAAAACTAACAAGTGGAGTGATGTTAATGATTCTGGGGGAACAAGGGGTTGCAGTCACTGTGTGGAGGCCAGGCTTCCACGTCTCAGGGTGGAACAGAGATGCATTTTCAAGTTGAGACACAGGGAGCACTTGCATGAATGATTTCTCTTCACACTAAGTGCATTTGTCCTTCATGGTCTTGTCCTAACTGTACTGCAGGGTGAAGAAAGCCTGTCCTCAACATTTACTTCCTAACTGGTGACCAAAAGCTTCCTGGAGTTCTACTGGTAGAACAACCCTATACACTGTCACAGCTGACTGGAGAACTGTGCCAAATGATGACAGGGATTGGAAAAGTCTCCAAAGTAGGAATGCATACAGCTAAGAGGGAGGGAAGGAATTGCTATACAGTTCTCTTCTCAAGGCCTGGTCATGAGGAAAAAAAAAAAAAATGATGGTTGCCTTACATTGAATCTGAGCTTGATTTAAATTAGTATACCACTAGCAGCCTTCTTAAAGTCCTTAGCCTTATACCAAGTAATAGGATTAGCACCCTAAGTCAAAATGAGCACACAGATGGGGCAAGAGGGATACCGAAGGTGGGGAGGAAACAAAAGGAGATAAAAACAAGGCATGGAAGCTAGCTGTTTTGAAGTGTCAATCTTGGACAGCTTGAGTTAGTCCAGCATGATGTTTACCCTTTCAAAATTCACAGCATGGACCCATGTAAGGGCTCTCTGAACAGGCTAACTTCTCAATATTTAACCAGAAACCTTTTACATATAATCAAATATTTATCAACTGAGTAAGAATACAGTTATAGGCAGGCTAAGACAAACAGGCATATAACAAATTGCCTTTAGACACTTGCCATCCACCCTAGGATGTAGGACACAAGGTTGACAAAAAGTCTATGCACCATAGGAATGACAACAAATGCTACCAAAAACTCATGGAAAGGGGAAAGAAGCAGGTTTGTTGGAAAATAAGGGGGTGGGCTGGGGGTATAGCTCAGAAGTAAAAGTTTTCACCTAGCATGTACAAAGCCCTGGTTTAATCCCCAACATGGGGGGAACAGGTGTTGAATAAGACAATTTTTAAGGTTCCTTACAGCAGTAAAACCCAACAATGCCAGGAAGAGCAGGCATGAGGAGGGAAGGTCATACTATGAACTTGAAATGGACCTTTGAAGGAACAAGGTGAAGGAAAAAGGTGGAGGAGAGGGAGATCTAGGCAGGGACTAGCATACAGAATGCTTTGAAACTGGAAGGCACCTTCACAGAGTCACATGGTTTGCTATTTCACTATGCTCTAACTCTGAGTCAGGATCAACATACAACTTCTTATTTGATGAAAACAGACATTAACTATTACTTAAAAGTCTGGCACAAGATGACCTGTTCAAATAACTGAATGAAGTCTTTGCTCAGCAAATCTACTTTTTAAAAATGGATGGGGCAACTTCTCTTCCCCACCCAGGCACAGTAAAGACACACTGGTTATTTTTTTCTGGAACACGAACAGCACAGGCCAAGGCTAAAATCTTTGAAAAGTCACCACCACCATTTTTACCGAGGAAGACTGGTAGAAGGGAAGCAGGGCTGAAGAGGGGCTCAGTGGGACTGCTTAAAGTTCCACAACAATCCCTGCAAAAATTAGGATAAGTCTTCTTTTACATTTTAGTTGCTAAATCTCAATCTCAACTTATCCTAAGGTTTAGTAAGTCTGGCAGGAAGTCAGAAATTCCAACACTAAACAGAATTTTCTGACTCAATATTGAAAATAAATTCTTAAGTTTAGATGCTTAGGGGAAAAACAGCTGTAGAATTCAGGAGCCTCCCATATTTTAATACAAAGTGACGTCATTACCCATAAGGCCTCCAAGAACTCCCTAAATTGTGTGGTTAAGCAACATCTGGAAGCACAGCGAGGATGCTAAGGTGTACCCTCACCCTTGGCATACAGAGTCAGCTCCAGAATAATCTCCTTATTAGAGGTATGGTTGGATTTCTTCCTGATGTTAGAAGTACATCAGTTTGTGTACATTTTCCCAGTAAGGCTGTGGATTTTCTGCATTTAACACTCTAATTAGCACTCATTTTCTAGAGTGTCTTCAAAGACAAACTGATTTCCCATGACAAGTATTTAACCCAAGGTGGTGGGGTTTTTTTTTGAAAACCTGGTTATATTTAAAATTTTACAAGTTAGCAAAATAACTGTGCAGAGAACAGTCAAGATAGTGAAACTTGATGGAACTTGGTAAAGGTACAAGTTTACAGCTAGGAAACCTTGCGTCATCTCAGTCAAAGGTTATTGGGGAAAAAAACAGTGCCTCTGGTTAACACTAACCTCCAGTGTATCTTCTTAAGGCTGACAAGTCCACTGGAGTTTCTACAGCAGCTCCACCATGCTTCAGATATGGAAGCTACACTCTACCTACAGTTAGTTTGTCTTTTATTTCAAATGGCAGTCTTGTTTTTTGTTTGTTAATATTTTATTTATTTTTTTAATTTTACATGTATAAGTGCATTGCCTGCATGTAAGTGCATCTGTGTCATGCAGTGTCCATGGAGGTCAGAAGAAGGAGTCAGATTCCCTTGGAACTGGAGTTGCGGATGGTTGTTAGCTGCCACGTGGGTGCTGGGAATCGAATCCCAGTCTTCTACAAGAACAACCAATGCTTTCAACTGCTGAGCCATCACTTCAGCCCTTGTTTGTTTTAAGACCGGGTCTCACTACATAGCACTGGCTGGCAGCAACTCACTATGTAGACCAAGTTAGCTTTGAACTCTCTCTACAGAGATCTGCCTGCCTGTGTCTCCCAAGTGCTGGAATTAAAGGTCTGGCCTTGTTATTCCACTCAGAATTATGAACACACAGGATTCTTGATACATTGCCTTGAAAAGTGCATTCAATGGACCTTTACTCACCCAAGTCACTGCCACTCGATGCCTGTTCTTGTAGAACAACCAGCAGCAAAATGCTTTAATCTGTTGCCCACATCTATTGCACACAACCAGTGCACACTTAAGTACATGTTTTCAAAGAGCACACATCCATTCCCCAAAACCGTATGGTGATATTCTTACTCATTTAAAATACAGTGATGAGTTACCTCAGGCTATATATTCATTTCTAGAGTTCTGGAACTGAATTAGATAAAGCTCATATTTAAATTTTAAATAGTGAAATAAGGTTCATCCAGGATCAGAGAAAAAGCTTGATACTGGATAAGCAACATCTAAATACTTCTAAAGCCAGATTAAGTTTTTAAGCAGTTGCTAAAAAATTAATGAGGTTTAATGTGACCTATTTGGGAGAAACAGTTCTTTGTTGCATTCTACCCGAACACTTCTCTGCCTATGGGGGAAAATCCTACCTCCTTACTGTTCCTTTTTCCCTTAGTGCTGGGATCAAAGCCAGGGCCTTCCACATGCCCTGTTGGTACTCGACCTCTGAATTACACTCCCAGTATGCCTTACCTGTTTACTAAGTCATTTCTATCTACAGAAATAAAGGGAAAATATGGGAAAAAATCTAAAGTGGATCAATACTGCACAATATTATAAGGGAGAGTTTCACACCTACCTTTATTGACAATTCAGCTGAAAAGTTAGGGTTACCATGGCCAGCAGTCAACAAATGCCCTCCTCCCCCCAATCCTTAGGTGCTGCAGGAGCTCGAATGGCTAAAAGCTGTTAAAATTCCTGGCTCTCCAGGTCCCATTACGATCCCCTTCCCTCTCTGTGATCTTTTCAAGGTGACTTCTTTTCATCTGAAAGGCACCTTATAAGTTGACAAAGTCCTGAGATGTCTACCATCTGAACAATGCTGTGGACCCTGTGGATGGCTGATAGATTATATGTGGCTGTTGGGTGGCCTGACTACTCCCAATGGATCATAAACGCTGATCTCAGAATCTCTGGCACTTTCTAAAATGTGGCTGAGCAGTAATTTGGAAGCCTAACCCCTGACTTTAAGAATTCATAAGACCCAATGTTTTATAAACTCAACAGAAAGCTAAATAAACAAACCCAGGGTTTATACTCCCTCTTGTTATTTTTATGGCAATCTTTCAAACTAGTTCACCGTGTTCAATATCTACCCTCTTAAGAAATACTGAAGTGGGGGTGTGGGCAATGATTAGTAGTAAGTAACAAACACTGTAATTCACCATGGGGGAATAGCTCATTAGAAAGAGATGGCTTGTGGAGGAGTGCAGGTGGCTTTCAAGCTGGCATAGAAGCCTCCCTCTTTCCCAGCCTTCCCACGAGGGGGACCCAGAAATGCAAATAAGATGGTTAGACTCACCCAGAAGTGTGCGTGGCAGTTGACCATCATGGTTCTTTCAATGAGCTCATCAGGACATTCCAGAAGGTGGTGTCCAGAGACCACGCCAGCATTGTTGACCAGGACCGAGACCTCACCAACCTCCTTACGGACCTTTTCAGCGGTCAGGTAGACATTTTCCCTCTTTCCCACGTCACAGGTGTAGGTAAAGACCTGCAAGTTACAGTGGGGTAGGACTTCTTCTTCGCCATTCCCAGCTGTCCCCAGAAGTCCAGACGAGGGGAGGATAGAACAGAGAAAGGATGCAGAAAGTGAGTCACATGACAATCAGTAGGACAAAGATCATTCAAAACAAAATACTACAGTGAGCTTCAAATGTCTAACACCACGAAGCTTGCCAGTAACTCAACTTACAGCTGCCTTCCTCCCCTAAAAATCTGGGGATTATAGCAATTTACTGGACAACTTTGCTTAAGGGAAAGTCATGTAATTGTGACAAGCCCAATACAAGTAGACCACATGGGATCAACTTGCTAGAGCTAGGCACCTGCAAAGAACTGATCTCAACCCAGAGAATAACACACATTACACATTCTTTTTTTTAGAGGAGGGGGAAGGGAGGAAACAGGCTAGATACAGCTCTTGGTACTTAGTATGACTACCTTCAAAAGAGAATTCACTTCAAGGCTCACAAATCCAAACTAAAGAATAATCAAAGCCAAGAAATGAATTCTAGGTTTCTTCTGAAAGAGTGGAGGTCACTGGTTTGTTCTTACTGGGGTACCTGACTCCCCTAAGAAATAACCTCACAGACATGCAATTTTACGACGTTAAGAACTCAAAGAGCATCAACATCAAAATATCTTCCCTAGAAAATGAATATTGTTATCTCTTTGGTTTTGGCAGGAAGCACCAAAACCACATACTTGTTGTCCCTCCACACTAGCACTGAAAATTTAACATTTTGGACTTTACATTGAAAAAGAAAAAAAAGACAAGTGCCAGTAAGTTTGGTAACAATTGGTGGGTATGGGAGAGCGATGCCCAAGTTAATCTTCATATAGTTCAATGTTTTCCGAAAAGCACAGCCACTATTAAATTTCTTAGACTAATATCTAGAGTTGGTCATGATCTCCATTTAGGCTTTGAAATAAGTTTCAGATGCAAGCTAGTTAATAAGTACATAAAACGCAGGTTGGGGTGACCAAAAATATGAAAAAAGTTTTCGAAGAGGCTGAAATCTTTCAAACACTTTCGCAAGAGGAAGGGAATCTTTCTCGGTCGCGCGCGGGGTTAACTAAAGCACTTACTTAAGGCTGGAGAAACAATGTAATTATTTTCTCCTGGCTAAAGTTATAGTGAAACCATCCATGCAGCCTGTCTAAGCGGTTCAGACTTCACATGCTTCAGTTCATTCGGGGAACAACTTCCCAAACACACTTTTTAGTTTCCCATCATACCGCATCCAAGTCAGACTTAAACATTTCTTTCGAATCCAAACCCGTAGTAACAAGTTCTCTCTGCCTTATGCTACCCACAGAGTTTAGAAAACCCCAGAGTGGTGCCTGAAGAGGCAGTATCTCTCTGTTAAGGCTAGGTTTGGCACACTTTCTGATACTTAGAAAACTGTGCTCTTATCAGGGGGCAAATTCCACTCGCTTTCCAGAGGACCAGTGGGGTGCTCCTTTTCCTCGAGAGTTGGGCTATGACAGTGGGGCGTGGAGACCCTCTCGGGGTGAGCTCGGGGTGCAGGGAAATGTCGGACCCAACAATGCGCGGGCGCGGGTCCGAGTTACCTTGCAGAGCGGCGGCATCGGCCGCCTCCAGGTCGCGGTAGATGTGGCGCACCATGCCCGCCGTCTCCTCGTTGCTCTGCGTGTTGATGTCCCAGAGCACCAGCAGCGCCCGACGCCGGGCGAACTCCAGGGCGAAGAGGCGGCCCAGGCCGCTGCCCGCGCCGGTGATGAGGCACACCTGGCCGGCCACGCTCTTCTCCTTGGGTCGCACCAGCCAGCGCGCCGCAGCCAGCACGAACGCCCACAGTACTTTGAAAGTGACCACGAAAAACTCCACCACGATGTTCATTGCGACGCCCGGGGCCCCGCACGAACCCAGCACCGTGCCCGCACCCTCCCCGCGCCAGGCAGCACAGCTCCAGGTCCCGGGGACGCTTGTCACAGCGGCCGGGACTCTAAGGCTGCAGCCCGAGGTGCCCTCGGGGCTCAAGTGCGCCGGGCCACTCCCGCCCAGGCTCGGCGTGGTGGCCCCAGGCTGTGCCCGCCGCCGGACTCGGCGCCTCCTGCTGGCGGCCGCCCGCCTGTCCCGCAGCGTCGGGCCGGCCGGTCCCGCTGCAGCGGCGGTGACAGCCGCGAGTTAGGCGACGCGCCCTGCCCTCATAGCCAAGCCGCTGCCCGATCGTCCCCGCGGCCGCTGCAGCGGCTCCCTCTCACCCCGGGGCAGGGTTACGCCGAGCGAGTGGCACGGGGCCCGGCCGCCGCACGAGTTGTCAACTTGACTCAAGTTGAGGGAAGGTGAGAGAGGGGGTGCGGGGCAGCGCCGGGAAGGAAGGGGGCAACTCGCTCCGCGCACGCGAGAGCTGCCCACCGTGCACTGTCGGTGCGATCCGGGTCCCCTTGCCCTGCCCTCCCCACCGCTGTCACTCGGGCACCGTGCTCCGGAGCGCAGCGCCGCTGGCCACTCGGAGCGCTTCCAGACGGCTCTGAGCTGGAGCCACGCTCCGCGCTATATAACCCGCGACCGGGAAGAGCCCGGCCGCCGCAGCGGCATCGGC
>NW_008351958.1:3643180-3650898 GCF_000622305.1 Nannospalax galili | reverse complement strand
CCCCAGCCCCCCGCCCGCCAGCCGCCCAGCCGCGCCGGGCAGCCCCTCTCACATGGCCGTGGCCGCGGCCTCCGGCCCCCGCCACCCCTCTGTTCTCGGCTGACGCCCCCTGCCGTGGGTCGCCCCGGCTTGCGCCTTCTGGGCCCCGCGGTCCGCAGAGTCCCAGCCATCTTCCTCCGACCGTCCAGTCCTCATTCTTCCCTCAGCCCCCCGCCCGCCAGCCGCCCAGCCGCGCCGGGCAGCCCCTCTCACATGGCCGTGGCCGCGGCCTCCGGCCCCCGCCACCCCTCTGTTCTCGGCTGACGCCCCCTGCCGTGGGTCGCCCCGGCTTGCGCCTTCTGGGCCCCGCGGTCCGCAGAGTCCCAGCCATCTTCCTCCGACCGTCCAGTCCTCATTCTTCCCTGTCTGGCCACTTTCGCTAGCCAGGGGTTTCTGGCCCGCCACCCTGCAATCAGGCGCTACGGAAGACAGCCCCTCAGGCGGGCGGAACCAGGACCTCGGCAGCGAGGCCCTGGGGGAGCCGCGCTCTGTGTCGGCGGTGGCGGGGAGCGGAGGAGGCGTCCTACAGTGACTTTGAATCGCAGCTAGCCGCTTGGGCGCGTGATGCCTTAGATAGACTCTAGTTATCCTAGATGGAATCGCCACTGCGGAGGCTACCCAGACTCTGGGTCAACGGCTCCCTACCCCTCGGCGGGCTACGAAGTGTAGCATGCCGGGACTTGTAGTTCACATCCGTGCGCCTGTCATTTGGTTTAAATGACTTCCTGGAGCTGGAGCTTCACGCTGTCAGAGCAACTTGGGGATTAGGACCCCAAGCAGTCAAAAGGTGTCAGTGCTCTTTGCTCTTTAATTAAAAAGTGTATTCAGTGACTTGTTGTCGCATGTAAATTTTGCCAGAAAGTTGATTGGAAGAGGTTAAAGCAGGCTGTTCTTAATTTTGCGCCTGCGAAGTGAACTCTCAATTCTGTTTTTTTTTTCTGGCTTATTCTAGGACACCTATAAGTCATGGGGCTTCGCTCTCTCTCAGACTTTAAGGGGACAGTGCGCATGCGCCAGCTTCCTCTTTTCCGGCTGGAACCATGGAGGCCGTGCCGTACGTAGATTTTCATGTTCTTCAGAATCCTCCTCCATCCCCCAAACTAGAGGCATTGTGTCTGGCTTTCGCGCTCTCTGACTGTAGTTTGTGCCTTAGCCTGCGTGTCTGTGTGTTTGTGATGTTCTGTGACACCAGCTGATGACTCCAGGCTAGGATGAGGTGCGGGGCGGCCTTGGCGTGGAGGTTTGGGACTACCAGGAACGAGGTGTGAGGGCAGGATTTGCGGAGCCCAGTTGGGTTGAGGTCGGTTCCCGGTAGAGTGTTTTTCGAGTGCCTCTCGAGTTGGGTGTGTTCTTGGCTAAAGTTGGCTTAGGCGTCTGCCGCTGGTCGTTGGTTTCAACATGTGGCGTTTGAGCCTGGAAGCAGAATTAGAACTATTTTTGTGTTTCTTAGGGACCTAGATACTTCGCTCTAAAGATTAGTAACTTGTAGCAACTTCTGCAGTATATTTTGCCATCTTAACTTTTCCTATTGAAGGCCAGGATCGGTAACTTGAATAGGTGTAGTTAATGCCATGCATTTATGTTTGCTGTATAAATGAAGTGTGTGTGAAAGGTTGTGGGCATGGAGGAAATCGGAAATCTGTCCCTTGATCAGAGCATTCTAGAGCAACTGAGATGCCACTGGCACAGTGCTCGGTGCAGAGTAGGTGTAATAGGGCACTGTATTTAGGCCTGTTAATATTCTGTGCTTATCACAGAGAGAAGAAAAAGAAGGTTCCTGCTGTGCCAGAAACCCTTAAGAAAAAGCGAAGAAATTTCGCAGAGTTGAAGGTAAAACGGCTGCGAAAGAGGTTTGCCCTGAAGACGGTAAGTAAGGTTTTGGAGACACTTAGATGGGGAAGGGGGCTTATGGTTGGGATTGAGAATGAAGTAAAATGTTTAGTGAGACTTGTTTACTTCACTTTTGAGCGATTTTCTAAGAGCTTCCTAGTGGCATTCTCAAACGTGTCTGTGGAGATGTTTGTATGCTGTGGCAAAACAGTCTTATAAGACTGCTATTTGTGTTTGGGAACTAAAAGTGAATAACTGGGATTTGGTTTTCAGCTTCGGAAGGCAAGGAGGAAGCTTATCTATGAAAAGGCCAAGCAGTATCACAAGGAATACAGGCAGATGTACAGGACTGAGATCCGAATGGCCAGGATGGCGAGAAAAGCTGGCAACTTCTATGTACCTGCAGAACCCAAATTGGCCTTTGTCATCAGAATCAGAGGGTGAGTTTATTGCATTCTGGCTTTAGTGGGAAAGATAAAAAGATCCCAGTAAAGTTTCATGTTCTTTGGGTACCGATGCTGAAATACTGGAATGACACTAACTAGAAGGGGGTTGAGTTGCCAGCTCTGTGCCCAAAGCTAAACTGCTCTGATTCTGTGGGAGGAGTTCAGTGTCTTGAAATTGTCTTAAGAGGTTAGAATGTTCTGTAGTGTTAACAAAGAATGCCTACAAAAGTATGGGTTGAGTCAGGACCTTGTTAAAGGTGATAGTTGGAGAAAAGGCAAGTTTGTAGAAGTGATAGAGTAATTTAGCTAAAGGAAAAACTGGCCTTTGTACTATCTCATCTATTTAGTAGTACTTGGGTATTGTTTTCTGTTAACTATTTAAAATTATGGTGAAAACTATATGGATATTTCTGGTCCCTTTACCCTGCAGAATCAATGGTGTCAGCCCAAAGGTCCGCAAGGTGTTGCAGCTCCTTCGCCTGCGCCAGATATTCAATGGCACATTTGTTAAGCTCAACAAGGCTTCAGTTAACATGCTGAGGATTGTGGAGCCATACATTGCATGGGGGTGAGTATTCTTGACTTCTGTTCAGGAGATAATGATGAGATGAATTTAAATACTTAAACACTGGTAGCCACTAACCCGCTTTCCATGTTTCAGGTATCCCAATCTGAAGTCAGTAAATGAACTTATCTACAAGCGTGGTTATGGCAAAATCAATAAGAAGCGGATTGCCTTGACAGATAACTCTTTGATTGCTCGGTCTCTTGGTAGGTTCTGCTTGTTAGGGCAAGTTTGCTGCTAGGTCAAGGTGATTATTTTCTGGCCATGAAGTTTATTCTTTTGAATATGTATGTGTGGATGGAGGCCTGGAGTTGATATTTGGGACCTAGTGTTCCTTTATGAGGCTGAGACTCCCTGAACTTGGAGCCCTTCTGCTAGCTTAGCTGGCCTACTGAAGGGATTTGCTTTGTCTGGGATTATAGACAGGTCACCACAAACACCCACTTTGCTTTTCGTGGGGGTTCTTTGGATCAACTCCAGTCTTCACACATGTTTAGTGAGCACTAAAGTGTCTGCAGAGCCATGTCCCTAGCCCAGGCCTCAGTGTTACAAGCCTTCACATGCTCTCTAATCCTTAAGGAAAATGTAAATTGGTTTCATTGGCTTTGAACGTCTGTAAATAAAGCCCTGTGTTAACATCCTGGTTTGTTTATTTTTTGACAGGGTCTCACTATGTTAGCTCTGACTAGTCTCAAACATAGCCTGCCTCTTCCTCCCCAACACTGGGATTCAAAGGACGCCACTCCCAGACTCCTAGTTTGCTCTTAACTGTTGAGCTCCTTAAAATTTAATCTTTAAGGGTGTGGTGTGGTGCACACCTTTAATCCCAGTGTATGAGTGGAGAGGCAGGAGCATCTCTTGAGTTCAAGGCTAGCCCAGGGCTATACAGTGAGACCCTGTATCAAAAGAAAAGAAACTGATAATCTTTCAAAATTTTTTTCAGGTAAATACGGCATCATCTGCATGGAAGATCTGATTCACGAAATCTATACTGTTGGGAAACACTTCAAGGAAGCAAATAACTTCCTGTGGCCTTTCAAATTGTCTTCTCCACGAGGTGGAATGAAGAAAAAGACAACTCATTTTGTGGAAGGTGGCGATGCTGGCAACAGGGAAGACCAGATCAACAGGCTCATTAGAAGAATGAACTAAGGTGAGAGACTGCATCCTGAGAGAACTGGTCTTAATAGAGGAAAGGTGACCTTGAATATTTATTTTCTACTACTTGGTTGGGGATGTCATAGTCAGTTGAGGAAGTCTCTGGTAGATGGTTGGGTTAATTACATTTTGAGAAGCTTTCGGGGAGTGGGGAGAGGACCCCCCCTATTGTTTAAAGTAGAAAGGAGATGTCCAAAAGTATAACTGAATTATTACTGCTTTACAACTGATTTTGCTAACTCAACTTCTATGGTATTTTCTAATAAGTAAATGTTTTTCCCTTTCAGGTGTCTACTTAGGATATTTTTGTAATCTGGTCACTTAATAAAACAGTAACTGCTTGTCAAATTGAGATGTGTTGGTGACTCTTTTGTTGGCCTACCTCTTCCTTGCCCCACCATAATGGTAAGTCTTGGTGTCTGCTAAAATTCAGTTAAATTGACAGCCCATTTCATGGAGAACAGGTCCAGTTTGTTCAAGGCTTTTCTCTGGAAAACTCATTACTTTAATCTTTTAAGTTAGATGTTGAATGAGTCAAGCTTACTTCATAAGCTTTTGTGAGATTTCCAGGAAAAGTGCTAAAAGTTTAGGTTACTGGACTTCTCTGAAGTTGCTTTGGCTTGCCCAGCAGCTTTGATCTTGATGTATTATTTTTCCTTTTGTAGTCCACCTTTATTTTTGTTTTGTTTGTTGTTACTTCGTCTTTTGAGATGTGGTCTCCCTGTAGCCCCAACTGGCCTGGAATTCCCTATGTAGACCAGGCTGACCTGGAACTCAGATCCCCTGCTGCCTCCTAAGTGCTGGGATTAAAGGCAAGTACCACATGCCTGGCTTGTTTTTATATCTTAAGCAGTTTCAGTAAAATTAATGAACAAAAGCTTGGAAAAGTTTATGTATTATAATGTGTGTTAATTAAGCCCTCACCCCAGTTGTCCATTCATCCTCTTCCCATTGAACCCCTCCCTTCATACCAATTCCCCTTTCAACTTCCATGTCTTTGTGTGACCCACTGTATTTAAAATACAAAGTAAAAATTTTGTGGTCTTCGTTGATTGTGCCGAGGATTTTAAAAATATTTTCTGTGTTTTAAGTGTGTTGCCTGCATATGTGCAAGTGCACCCATGTTGTGCAGTGCCCACGAGGATCAGAAAAGGGTGTTGGGTCCCTTGGAACTGGAGTTTGGATGGTTAGTCACCATGTGGGTGCTGGGAATCGAACCCGGGTGCTTTGTAAAGGCAGCTAGTGATTTTAACTGCTAAGCCATCTCTCCAACCCTGTGCCAAAAAAGTTTTTGATGCAGTGTGAATGAGATGAATGAGTTACTGTCACTGAAATCATTGATGCAGTTCAAAGCTTTGTGTGCACTAAGATTTTCTTCCAATTCTTTATTCATGGTCCTAGAAGATAACCTCTGAATTAGTGGGTTTCTTTAGGGTCTGAGTTCTGGAAAGAAATCAGTCAGAAAGGTACTTTATAAAAATATGTCAAGATGAGCTTAGTGACATATGCCTTCAGTTTCAGCACTCAGGAGGTAAAGGTAGGCAGATCTCCAGGCCAACCAGAGAGCTATCTAGTGAGACTGTGTAGAAAACTTAAGTGTGGGTATGGACACTCATATTTTGCTGGTATTTTAAGTAGTCTTTACATGTCTGCCCTCCTGAAAGTTAGGCATGTTTTAGCTGTTGGACCCTCATTAATTTCCAGGTTTTAGGGGACTAGTGAGGGTCATCTGTGGCTTTTGCAAGATCAAAATCAACAATTGTGGGAAGACTAGGTGTGGTGTATACATCTATGTGGGAGACTGAGGCAGGAGGATTGAGTTCAAAGGTGGCCTGAAACACATTGTGAGAGCCCATCTCAAAAAAATATAGAGAATAAAGCTGTACAAATGGTAATGTTGCTAAGTATATGGTGAGTAAGTGGAGTGAAGGAAGTAACAATTGGTAATCTGTATTGGGTAGTGGTCTTTGAGTTTAGTGTGGAAAGTGTCGGAATTCCTGGGATGAGGATGTGAGCACCATTGACTACATGCTCTTTGCAGGCATGTTCTGCTTTTTGTGTGGGGAGAGTGGGGTAGAAGCCACCTTGAGACAGAATCTCATTGGTTAATCTGGAGCTTACCGACTAGGCAAGCTGAGCTGCCTCTGCCTTCCCACCCCTGGGAAGTTTTTTTGGCGTGTGATCTGGGGATGGAACTCAAGTCCTCATAATTACAGTAAGCACTTTACTTTCTGAGCCATCTCTACTAGCCCTATGTTACTGCTTTGAGTTCTGGAAATTCTTTTCCTTTTGGTCTGTGCAAGTGAGGACAACTGACCAGGGTGGGCAAATGTGGGAAGACCTACAGAAATCCACAATTATTTATTACTTTTATGTGTATGAATGTATTGCCTGCATGTAGGTAAGTGCACCTGTGTCATGCAATGCCCGAGGAGGACAGAAGAGGCTGTCGGAGCCCCTGGAACTGGAGTTATGGACAGTTGTTAGCTGCCATGTGGGTGCTGGGGTTCAAACCTGGGTCTTCTGCAAGAACAACCAGTGTTCTTAACCGCTGAGCCATCTCTCTCCCGCCGGCCTCTTTTTAAAGAAAATTTTTTATGTGTATGAGTGTATTGCCTTACATGTAAGTGTACCGACAGAGATCAGAATAGGGTGTTGGATACCCTGGAACTGGAATTATGGATGTTTGTTAAGCCACCATGTGGGTGCTGGGACTCACACCTGGGTCCTCTGCAAGAGCAGCCGGTGCTTTTAACTGTTGAGTCAGTTCTCCAGCCCCAAAGCCTGCCTCTTAGGATTACCCTTACAAGGCAGACTCCCACAGGAAGACTGAACTAAGCTGCGTCTAAGTACCTAGTTCTGAAATGCTTCTCCCTTCTTTCCATTCTTACCTTTCAGAGGTTCCAGCTTTGTCCAGCAAACATTCTTCAGGCTATCTCAATCTTCATAAAAGTTTTTCTGTATTTGCTGATTTTAATCAGTGTTTTTGTGTATGTATACACACATAACACACACACTTGTTTTAGGTAGGGTCTCACTATTTAGCTAGACCAGGCTGGCCCTTGAATTCAGAACCACAGTCCTGGTTCCCGGGTGCTGGGAGAGTAAAGGTGTGCACTGCCATACCTAGCTTCCTAGCAGTGTTTTTTAAAAGGATATTTGTGATTGTAGAACCAGATTTCAGAGATTCATACCTAGTTTCTACACTAATATGGGCTGATAAAAGTAAATCTGGGGCCTTGGCAATGGCTCAGTGGGTTAAAGCACTTAAGCAATACAACATGAACCTGGCAGCCCGAGTTGTCAGGAACCCATATAAAAAAGTCAGACATGGTACACATCTGTAATCAGCACTCCCAATAGGGAGATGAGACTAGAGTCTTTTGGAAACTTGAGGACCAGCTGGCTTGGAGTGTGCAGCAGTCCTGCCTCAAACTAAGTGGAAGGCAAGGACTTGTCACCTGAGGTTCTAAACAAGTGCTGTGGTGAGCTTGCACTTTACCACGTGCACAGACCGTACACAAAGTAAGAGCTTTTGTTTTTGTCTTTTTGAGACAGGGTCTCCCTGTAGCCCCAGCTGTCCTGGAACTCACTATGTACACCAGGCTGGCCTTGAACTCACAGAGAGCCGTCTGCTTCTGCCTACCGAGTGCTGGGATTAAAGACACCCGGCTTCAAAG
>NW_008351958.1:3628684-3642995 GCF_000622305.1 Nannospalax galili | reverse complement strand
TTTTAATAAAGTAATCTCTGGAGAGATGACTCAGTGCTTAAGAGCACTGGCTGCTCGTAAGGAGACCTGGGTTTGGATTCCAGCACCCATGTGGTGGCTAACCCTCTGTAACTAGTTCCAGGGGATCTCATGCCCTCTTCTAGCCTCTGTGGGTACTGTAAGACACGGGTGCCCGTCCATCCTTTGTCTTCATACTTATGCTTATAAAATAAAAATTTTAAAAATCTGTCTCTCTTTGTGAAATGGGGGAGAAATAGTTGTACATAGTTTTGCAGGACATTAGTGAATATTAAATGTTCCTGGTTATCTAAAAAGCTTTGGTAGAGTGACTTGAACACATTATTTGCTAGTACAATAGTAAGCAATAGGACATAACCTCTCTTTATACAATAGACAATGATGGACAAGACAACACAGTTCTGAATGTCAGAAGCCAGAATTGGTTTCAGTAGGCCAAATGAAGGCATCTGTAGACCCATGTTCCTAAGACGAGAGGGAAAAAGTCACCTTCAAAAATGCAAACTGGGGCTGGAGAGATGGCTTAGTCGGTTTTTAAAAAAATTATTTGTATGCGTGTATTGCCCGCATGTTGTAGGTAAGTGAGCCTGTGTCATGCAATGCCGGAGGAAGACACCTTAATTTAAAAAATGCTAAATTCAGTTTGTTTAGCCACATGCGATGGTGCTCGTCTTTATTCCTAGCACTTAGGAGGCAGAGGCAGGCCTTGTGAGTTCAAGGCCAGCTGGGGCTGCAGGGAGACCCTGCCTCAAAAAGATTAAAAAAAAAAAAAAGGTAGATTGCATTTATTGTGGGGGGCGGAGGTGAAGGTGGGGGTCTTCATGTTCAGGCCAAAGGAAAACTTTAATTCTCTTCCATCATGTGGGTCCCAGGGATGGAACTCAGGTCATCAGACTTGTGCTCCCCAAGTGCATTATTCAAAATGATGAGCAGGCCTTAGCTGTAATCTGGGGTCTGATGCACTGGGTATTCAAATGGAGGAAAAATTTTTCCTGATACAACTCTTCAAATAACTTTTTTTTTCCTAGTATTTCTCAGATCTGAAACTGTTGCTTTTTCTTGTTATTCCCTAATGTAAGACTTGACTCTTAACCTCTAAAGTAGCAATTAGAGCAGTTCTTGGTGCCTTGTAGCCATTTCCCCCTTTTTGTAAAGTCATTAACTTTTAAAACTTTAAGGGATTAACAGTTACTGGAAACAATTCTAAATCAACAAGAAAAATATAACTCAGAAGAAAATTGAAAGCTATCCTTAGTTGATTTCTAAAAACCATTCACATGCTTGTGGTTCTCAGCACCTGGTCGCACGTGCACAGTCTGGGTACTTAACTGGTCGTGGTTGGCACTAGGTTTTTTTTGTCGGGTCTGCTTGTGCTGGAGCGCCTAGAATGCTACCTGACTTTACCCAAGGATGTCTCCAGGGTTTTGGAATAGCAGTGCTGTTACAGTTTCCATATCTGCCTGGAAAACTGAACCTGGGTTTTGGCAGCTCTTTGAAAAGTTCAAATCCTTTGCTGATTTCCTTTAGCAACTCTTCTGGTCCAATTACATGAGGTTCTTATGGAGGAAAGCCTTTTAACACCTAATTTCATATACTGCTGCTTCTCTATCTCAAGATTAAGACTTAAGCCATCAGTAGTCCCTTTCCTGGGCCAGCAAGATAGCTCAGCAGGTGAAGGTGCCTGCCACCAAGCCAGACGACCTGAGTTAACCTGTTCCTGCAAGTTGTCTTCTGACCTCCACATGCACTCTGTGGCACATGCAAACACTATGTCAAAAAAAAGAAAAACCCTTTGTTAATACAAATATGAAAACCAGAGGGCTTTGTGGAAAGATTTAAAAGGTCTACCTTCAAGTTAATGTTAAATAGCCCCCCTTTCTCTCATAGGAAAGCTGAACTGAGGGAAAGTAATCAGTTCCAGCAATCAGTCCTTGCCCCTAATTTACATTTACCAGGAAAACACCATTTTCACTTCCAATATCAATCCACCTTTGTAGTCAGTTCACACACTTCCCCAAACCAGCTTTCTCCCATATCTTCATATTTTGGAGGTGTTAGCAGTTCTTTCTTAAAACAGCATCCTGATGCTCTCAGGTCTCCGGCGCCTACTGGACCAAGCTGTCTGCATCAACTGCCTTCTCCAGACCTAGCAGTAATGCTGTTGTCACAACCGCCGAGATTGTCAGCACCTGCTGGCACTTAGTTCTTAATCAAATACATCAACCTCTTGAGGCTAATAGCCACTTAGAATCCTGGGTCTCCAGTGGCTGGGAACATGGTAGTGGAAGTTTACAGAATTGATTCAGTGTGTTTGTATGTGCAGGGGTGTATGTATGGTCAGAGGACATGTAGAGTCCCATTGTTTTGGATTCTGGGAATTGAACTTACATCATTAGGCCTGCATGGCAAGTGTCTTATCTGTGGAATCATCTTGCCAGCCCCCCCCCCCTTTTTTTTAAAAAAAAAAGGTAGCAAAGGGGTGGGCTGGAGAGATGGCTCAGCAGATAAGAGCACTGGCTGTTCTAGTAGAGAACCAGGGTTTGAGTCCTAGCACCCACTTGGCTAACAACCATCTGTAACTTCAGTTCCAGGGGAACCCCACATCTTTTTCTCACCTCTGCGGGCATTGCATGACACAGGTGCATTTACATACATCCAGGCAGTACACTCATACACATAAAATAGCTGCGATCATGGAATCCAGGGATGGAACTTAGGTCCTCAGGCAGGCCTAAGCAAGTACTTCGACCCGATTGGTCTCACCAGCCCTAAGTTAGACAGGCGTGTGTGGTACTGGAGATGGCTCATGGGTTGTGAGCATTGAATGCTGTTCCGGAGGACCCTGGTTAGGTTTCCAGCACCTACAAGACAGCTAACAACTGACAGCAACTTCAATTCTAAGGGATCCAATGCCCTCCTCTAATTTGCTTGTACATGATGTACCTACATACATGCAGGCAAAATACACCACATAAATTTAAAAAATTTGAAGAAGATAGGCTTGTGTAATGCAGACTGGCCTTGAACTCAACAGTCCTTCCTCATTCTCTTGTGTGCTGAGATTACAGGTATACACCATGATTAAGTTGCTATAAAAATTACATGTTAACTGTTAGGATACTCCTACTAGCTTTATGTGGAAGGTAATAAATAATTTTTTTTTTTTTTTTTTTTTTTTTTTTTTGAGGCAGGATCTCCCTGTAGCACCAGCTGCCCAGGTGGCCTGGATCTCACTAGACTATGTAGACCAGTCTGGCCTTGATCTCAGAGATTTGCCTGCCGCAATCCCTGGCAGAATCTGCCTTTTTTATGAGGAAAAAAATCCACACTCTGGCTAGAAGAAATTAATTACATTTTCCATTCTGTTAAAAAATTGAAATAGGGCTGGAGAAATGGCTCAGTGGTTCAGCACACTTACTGCTCTTACAGAGGACCTGGGTTTGAGTCCCAGCACCCACATGGCAGCTAACTGTAACTCCAGTTCCAGTGGAGTCAGATGCCTTCTGACCTCTGTAGGCATTGCATGACACGGGTGCACTTACACACATGCAGGCATAACACTCATACACATAAAAATAAAGTCTTAAAAAAAAATTGAAATAGGGACTGGCAGGATGGTTCAATGGTTAACAGCACCTGCTGTTCTAGGAGAGGAACCTGGTTTTGGTTCCCAGGGACCACGTCAGGTTCCAGGATCTTTCTACCCTTACCTCCATGGGCACCTGCACACACATAGTATACTCAGATATTTTTTTAATTTTTATTTTATGTGTTTGTGTGTATTGCCTGCATGTGGGTAAGTGTATCCGTGTTATGTAATGCCCACGGAGGACAGAAGAGGCGGTGGGATCCCCTGGTACTCGAGTTATGGACAGTTCTTAGCTGCCATGAGGGTGCTGGGATTCAAATCTGAGTCTTCTGCAAGAACATCCAGTGTTCTTAACTGCTGAGCCATCTCTCTTGCCCCTAAAATAAGTATTGTAAAAAGTTGAAATAGAAGCTGGAAAGATGACTCAACAGTCTGACTCTCGCAGAAGACCCAGGTTTGAATCCCAGCACCCACGTTGCAGCTGTTAGACTAACAACCATGCCGTAACTCCAGTTCCAGGGGATCCAACACCCCCTTCTGTTCTCTGAGGGCATTGCACAACATGGGTGCACTTATATCTAGGCATAACACATACACTTAAAAAATAAACATGTTTTAAAAGTTGAAATGAATGTGAGTTGGCCATATCTTGTGTAAATTATTTTCCCAGTTTGCCCTTTGTTATTTCTTCTGGCTGAGATTTGGATGAAAGACTTATGCTGGGGAGATGGCTCAGTGGGTTGAGTGCCTGCTGGCCAGGTGCAAATCTGAATCCCTAGCACCCACATAAAAGCTGGATGTGACTATGATCCCTGTGCTCTTACAGGGATATGACTGGCAGAGGTAGGAGAATTCCCAGAAGCTCTAGGGCCAGCTGGCCTGGCCTATAAAGCTGAACAACATAGACCTTGTCTCAAAATGAACAGCGAGAACTTACACCCAAGGTTGTCCCTCTGACCTCCACACAATTGTACCTACATACACGAAGATATAAAAAGAAAGGCATTAAGGAGAGTAAGAGTAAAATAAAGGGGCCATCCTGGATTTTTTTATGTCAGTGGCAAGTAGTGTGAGGTAGGTTTTCTAGAATTTCCCTCTTTCTGCTGTGATTGGATGTTGGTGTTCATGCTAAAACTTAATTTCCAATGCAACTATTAAGAGGTGCAACAGTATTTAGGGGTGATTGGGTTGAAAGCCTTGTCCTCATGGATGGGCTCAGTGCCTTATAAATGGGCTGGAGGCCACTTGGTACATCTCTTAGGTCCTTCTCCACCTGATATTTGGCTTCCTGTAGGATGCAGGTTCAAGGTGCCATCTTGAAAGCAAATACCCTCACCAAGCACTGAACCTGCCTTCACCTTGATCTTGGACTTCCCAGCAGTAGAACCGTAAAAAAAATAAAATAAAATTTAGACCTAGCAAAAGAATAATTTGAGAAAAGGCACAGCTTGTAGAGTGTAGTAGTCAAGAAGGAAAACAAGAAAACCTTTTAATAGTAAACATTTGATCCTTGAGTGCCAGTATAGTATTTAATCCACATAATCTTGTGTAGGTGATTCTCCACTTTTCAGTCCCAGAGCCGAACTTATAACTGGTTTTGGGGTGGACTCCAGACTTTTTTCTTATTAGGTTCTGCCAGTTAATGTGCAGCCTAATTCTATTTGTGTCTTACTACTCTTAATTTTTTTTTTATTTTTTTATTTTACATGGTTTGCCTGTATGAATGTAGGTGCAATGCTTAAGGCAGCCAGAAGAGGGCATCGGATCCCCTGAAACGGGAGCCCTGGACAGTTGTGAGCTGCCATGTTGGGAACGGAACCTGGGTCTGCTGAGCCGTCTCTCCAGTCCCATTATCATTTTTATTATTTTTTTTTGTGGGGAATTTTTACTTATATAAAGTACACACACACATACTGATTGGGGAACAGGGACTCATGTATCCCAGGCTAATTTTGAACTCACTATGATGGGCTTGAACCGACGATCCTCCTGCTTCCATCCACCACAGTGCTTGGGATCATAGGCATGTGCCACCATGCCCCTTTTTATGTGGTGCTGAGCCTCGGGCGTGCTACCAAAAGAGCTACACCCTCAGCCCTCTGTTTTTAGATGCGAGGTTAGCGTTCTCTGCTCTAGCAGTGTTCTCTGCTCTAGCAGTGTCGCCACGAGGTTAAGTGGTAGTCAGTTTGGTATTACATTCCAAATCTAAGGAGTGCTATACATGTTGGGTCCTGTGAGGGGTGCTGTGTTTGGGCGCTAGGCCTCCAAGCTAGGGAGGGGACACACTTAACCCTTCACAAAATACTTGTGCCTTGTTAACTTTGAATCAAGATGAGGCTGATACAAGTTGGTGTGAGAACAGCCCAGCAAGCCAGGCGCGCCTGTGGGAGGGCCCCCTCGTCGCCCTACCCTTGGGAGAGTACCAACCCCATTGCTAGGCCAGCCTCGTTTGCTTCCCGCTCCAGTGACCCGAGGGTGGTGACGTGTGACCTTACACACCTGGGCAGAGTCAGGCCCCGGCTGGCCACCTCAGCATCCCACCCTGGTGCGGGCGGAGACTACGCGCGGCCCCGAGCTACCGGCGCCTAGCAACTAACGGCGCGCCGGGAGGCGGGGCCGCAGCTGCGCCGTTCGCTGGCCCAGGCGGGACCGGCCTGGCTGAGCCGCGGCTGCTCTGTCCGCCGTCGCCGCTGCCGGCTGCCGAGCATGCTCGCCCTGAGAGCCGTGCCTGTGCGACCAGGCTGCGGGCCCCTTCAGCCCCACCGCAGCGGAGCACCCCGCAACACTGCCGGCCTGGGCCGAGGGCTGGGGTCGGTGCCCGACCACCACTTGCTCCCGCGCTGCCCGTTGCCCTCGCTGGCTGGGTCGCCCACCCTGGTGCCGTGGGTCAGGCACCTGAGGAAGCCGCTTCCCTCGGTGCAGCTGCGGGGACGGTGAGTGGGCAGGGGCGGGGGAGTAGGGGCTCCTGAGCGGCCCAGAGACCTGCCAGCTCCAGCTGACTGCCAGCCCCTTCCGAGGAGGGGAAACCAGTGTGCACAGGGCCACGTGGATCACTCCAGGGTGCTCTCCGGCTTCTTTCTCAGGATGGTCTGGACATGAGGACCTGACGCAGCCTACCCCACTGGTGGAGTCTGGTGACAGGGGACGAGGATGACGTCCTGTATATCCTTTCCACACCTAGGTTCTTGTACCAGCAAAGCGCCCATCTGTTAACTGGACACACACCCCTCCACCTCTTCCAGAGCTTAAACCACAGAGCTGGGAGCAGAGATGCCTTCATTTTCTTTGACTGCCCTGTCTCCCTTTCGCCCACACTTGGCATCCAGCCACCTGGACCAGAGCTCCTTTGCGTTGCCAATTCTGTTCTGTACTGTTCCTGATGTACCTTTATTTGTGGATGTTTTTTTCACTAGAGGCTAAAGATAATAGAAAATAATTGTGCCTGGCAGGTAGACTGTTTCATGTACTGGTCATCTTTCTGTCCATCCTTTTTGGAGTCATAAACCACATGGAAAGCATAGGGATGAATGCAAACAATTTGGCAAACAATCTTAGGGTATTATATTCCCGAAGCAGAAGAATCACAGCGTTTCAACTCACTCCCCCTTTCCTCATCCCTCCTTACTCTTCTCTCTCTGTGTGTGTACGATGTATGTAGATTATATTAGGAATTGAAGTTCCTGATACTAATATCCATTACAATAGTTGAATAGTCAGTCCTTCCTTCCTTTCTTTCTTTCTTTCTTTCTTTCTTTCTTCTTCATTCCTTCCTTCCTTCCTTCCTTCCTTCCTTCCTTCCTTCCTTCCTTCCTTCCTTCCTTCCTTCCTTCCTTCCTTCCTTCCTTCCTTCCTTCCTTCCTTCCTTCCTTCCTTCCTTCCTTCCTTTTTTTTTTTTTTTGGTCTTTTTGAGACAAGAGCACACTATAGACCAGGCTGGCCTCGAACTCACAGAGATCTGCCTGCCTCTGCCTCCTGAGTGCTGGGATTAAAGGCCCATCTTTAGTCCAGTTTTGAATTTACATTATAGCATGATGGTGCTTTCCCTTGAAGCAACCCAGAGGTGTATGGTGTAGGCAGGGATGTCCTTTATATTTTTGACTACTTTCTTTGCTTCTTATTCCATTTAGGTTTCTTTTTTCCCTCATTTTTTTCTTTGATTTTGGCCATGAATATTATTCCTAATTGAGATTGGTTCCAGTGTTTCCCTTTTACAAACACAACAATGAGCATTCTTACACATAGAAACAGTTCTATAGCATAAATATCTTGACACAGAATTGTTGGGATGTATGTTGTAAAATGATTCAGCAGGTAAAGGGCCTTGCCTTGAAATGACCTGATTTCAATTCCAAAGCCCACCTAACAGTCAAAGGAGAGAACCAACTCCTCAGAGTTGTCCTCTACATGTGTGCTGTGTGACAGGTGTGCCCCAACACACACACACACACACACACACGCACACACTAAAAGAAACAACTGCCATGGCAAATTTATGTACATTGAAATTGTTGCTAGACTCTTGCCTTCTAAAAATTAAGTACTGATTTTTTTGTTTTCTTTGGGAGAGGGGAGTTGAGACAGTCTCAAGTAACCCTGACTAGCAGTGAACTCATTTTGTAGTTTGAACTGTTGACCCTCTCCCCACCACCTCCCAAATGTTGGAATTATAGGTGTGCCATCATTCAGGGCTTGATTTACCTTTTTATCAGTAGGCTGTTATGAGAAAAAAATATATTATTATTTAAAATAATTAAACAATAGCTTCAACTTACTGAATGGATGTTTTAAAATTTAGTCTTTGCCCATCTCTGAGAGTCAGAGGCATGGCCCTGTGGTTATGTAGCTATTGAAAGGCAGTGTCAAGACTGGAATTCAGGTTCCTTTTACCCTAGTGCTTGTTGTTGGGTTTGAATCCCTGCTTGGTCATTGGCTGACAACATTTCACTGGGTTGTTTGAGCAGTAAGTGAGAAGGGGTACTTGATGTTGTCTTTCTCCATGAACTCCTGTATAATTGGATGGTCCCTGACTCCTGGGGTGCTGGTTCCTCTGGGCTGTCTGCCTCTCCAGCCACTTCTTCATCTTCCTGCCCTCATATATTTTAAGGAAATTTCTGGCTGGCTTCTTTCTCAAATCTCCTTTGTCACTTTAGTGCCCTTTCTTCCTTTAATTCTCATCCACAACCTTATATCTCTAGATCAGTTTCCCTGGTTTCTACTCTTGATTCCAGGTTGTGCATCTCTGTTGGATGCCCCATTGTATTAGCCAGGGTTCTCTAAAGGAACAGAACAGACAGAATGAAGTATATTGGATTTATTAAATTGGCTTACAGGGTAGGGCCTGGGTAGTCCAACAATGACTTATCTCACACTGGATAAATGAAGAATCTGGTGCTCACTCCACAAGCTGTATGTCTCAGCAGTCCCAATCTGGTGCTGAAGGCCTGGAGGATACCTGGAGAACTGTTGATCTTCAGTCTACAGTGGAAGCCCAAAGAAGTTGTTTCTAATACTGGCGAAGGAATGCTGCAAAAACAGAATATAAACTCTCCATCAAGAGTGAAGGCAAGCAGGCAAAAAGCAAAAGCTTCCTTCTTATATGAGCTGCACCAGAAGGTGCCACTCACATTAAGGTGTGTCTCTTCTGGCTTCAAGTAATTGGATCAAGAAGAGTCCTCAAATTTTAGTTAATTCAAGA
Organism: Nannospalax galili; assembly: GCF_000622305.1. Lineage (NCBI taxonomy): Eukaryota > Metazoa > Chordata > Mammalia > Rodentia > Spalacidae > Nannospalax > Nannospalax galili. Next base: position 3,633,693 of record NW_008351958.1, on the reverse strand, counting down.
TCCAGTCAAGTTGACCTCCAAGATTAGCCATCATACCCACTATACTCATTTTATTTAAATCTGTGCTCTGCATTGCCTTCCAGCCCCAGACCAGCATGTTCTCTTTGCACGCTAGTGTTACTAGACTTGGCCCAAGTCCTCAAGCTCAGTTAACAGCCCCAGTCATCTTTGGCTTTTTCCTTCCTTGCTAGAACCTCAATATTCAACCCATTGTCAATGTTGTTATCACCTGACTATTTTAATAACCTCTTAATCAGGCTTGGCAGTGCATATCCGTAATCCCTGTACTCAGGAGGCTGAGGTAGGTTTATGAGTTTGAGGCCAGTATGAACTATATAGTAAGATAATGTCTCAAAAAAAAATCACTTGTATTCGCATATTGCTAACTTTAGTGACAAATAGATCCCATCATGTTAGTGATTCAACGTATATAGATGTTTTTTCTTGTTCACGTAACAATTCCAAGGCAGGTGCTCCCTAAACAATGGGTGGCTTTCTTCCATTTTTTAGGAGAACCCAGGCTCTTCTATTTATTTGATCTTCATTCTTATCTGAGTCCTGTTAGCATATAGTAATGATTTTAGTGCATATGTATCATATGACATATTTCATACTTTAGACACAACAGAATTTATTTTTTAAAAAATGCAATTAGTAGAAGAGGGAGGAAAAAGTATAGACAGATCAGACCTGCTTTTTAAATGCTCATAGGAAGTTGTACTTTACATTTGCACAAGGAGGCAGCCTCTTTCTGGGAACTCTGTTTTTGAGAGGAGGACCAAGAATTTTAGTATCTCTGCTACTGTTAATTTCTCTTGATCCAAAATGAAACAGATCCCGTTCCTTTCTCAGTTAGGCCAGCCAAGACTAGGTATATCTCAGAATGTTAACATAGCTTCGTCATCAATATTCATCATAATGAGCTGTCATTGTTTGTTTACTTTATTCATTTTAATAGACTATATACTTTTGTTTCCTAGTAATTTTTTTTTTTTGTCTTTTTTTTAAAGCAGGTTCTCCCTGTAAGCCCCAGCTGTCCTGGAACTCACTATGTAGACCAGGCTGGCCTTGAACTCACAGAGATCTGCCTGCCTCTGCCTCCCAAGTGCTGGGACTACAGGCGTACGCTTCTACGCCTGGCAGTTTCCTAGTAATTTTTAAAAATTTTAATTCCTAACACAGTGTCTGGCATTGTAAATAAATAGTTCAATGAATCTATAACTCATCTTTATGTTTACTTAGTATTTTGGTTCAAACAAAGCCAAAAATAAAGATGATCTTACTGTTTCCTGCAGCTTGATATTTGGGCTATTTTCAGTTTCTTTTCCATAAAAAAAAAAGAAAAAAGAAAAGAAAAGAAAAAAGAAAAAAAAAAAAAGGGTTTACTGGGCATGGTGGTGCATGCCTTTAATTCCAGCACTTGGGAGGCAGAAGCAGGAGGATCTCACAGAGTTCAAGGCCAGCTTGGTCTACATAGCAAGTTCCAGGCCAACTGAGGCTACAGGGAGACCAGGTCTCAAAAAGATCAAATAAATAAAAAAATAAGAACTTCAAGGACTGGAGAGATGCATGGCTCAGTGGTTAAGAGCACCAACTGCTCTTACAGAGGACTGAAGTTTGATTCCCAGCACCCACATGGCAGCTAAAACTGTCTATAACTCCATGGGATCCAATGCCCTCTTCTGCCCTCTGACAGCATTGCATGGCACAGGTGCACTTATACACACGCAGGCAATACCTTCATACACATAAAATAAAAATAATAGAAAAAGAACTTCTGAATCTTCTCTTCAGCCCCCAGCTGTTTTTAAAAGAAATATGCTATAGGATTAATTTTCTTTGCATTTATATTTTTAAAATATTTTTAGGAAATGAATTTTGGGGGTCAGTGAAATGGCTCAGTAAATTTTTTTTTTTTTGAGACAGAGTCTCATTATGTTACCCTGACTGGCCTGGACCTTATTACGTAGACTAGGCTGGCCTGGAACTCACAGAGATTCACCTGCCTCTGCCTTCTGTGTGCTAGGATTAAAGGTGTGAGCCACTATGTCTAGTGAGAGCTTGTCTTTAAAAAAAAAACTATTCTGGGAGTTTCTAGGTAATATAGCTATGGAAGACTACCCCTTTTGCTTCCGTAGTTCTAAAAAATTTTTTTTTATTTCTTTTTATTTTATATATGAGTGTTATGCCTGCCTATAAGTGCACCCCTGTTGTACAGTGCCCATGGAAGACAGAAGAGGGCGTCAGAGCTGAAACTGAAGTTATGGAAGGTTGTTAGCCACTGTATGGGTGCTGGGATTCAAACCCGGGTCTTCTGTAAGAACAGCCAGTGCTCCTAACTGCTGAGCCATCTCTCCAGCCCCTGCTTCAGTAGTTTTTAGGTGCCAAGTAAAATATAGGATAATTTGTCTTATGTAGGTGAGTTAGGAATGAAGAGAGGAAATCCCCAGGTGTGTGATATGAAAGACCAGTCACATTGAAAGCCACCAGTGAGCCTGTAATCCTAGAATTCAAGAGGGAGAGCCAGGAGAATCACAAATTCAAGACTGTATTGTTCCAGTTACTCTTGCTGCATAATAAATTTATTAAAAGACAAAGTCAGCTGGGTGTGGTGGCACATGCGTTTAATTCCAGCACCCAGGAGGCAGAGGTAGGCAGATCTCTGTGAGTTCAAGGCCATCCTGATCTACATAGTGAGTTCCAGGGCAGCTAGGTCTACAGGGAGACCCTGTCTCAAAAGACCAAAAAAAAAAAAAAAAAAAAAAAAAAAGTCAGTTTTAGGAAGGGAACACAGAGCACAGAGCTCATCACTGAATGCTGACATCATATTGGAAGGAAGAGCATGTGAGACTGAATGTGTACTGGCACATCCATCTTTGAAAAATACAGTGTGTCACATGTGCCTTGGTCCTGAGATAACTTACAAAATACCATTGGCCTGTGAAAGCCGCTATACAGCTTGCCACCTACCTGACCTGTGGTAAGAAGAGAATCAGCTGCGAGAGAGCAGAGCATCTACCCTGAACCAACTCAGCTTGGGGTCGGAATTCACATAGCTACATGGTTAGGGACCATAGCCCAAGAAGGTGACTTACTAATTGTGCTGGTGCCTATGAAAACCAAGGCCAGCAGAGACCAGTGGAAAGCCTCTCTGCAGAGCAAAGTATCCATTGCTTAAGTAACAGCTGACCTGAAAGGTAACAATCTCTCAAAAATACAGGTCACACTGGAAGATTACAAATTAAGGAAATTAACCACAAGGCAGGAGACTTGGCAAATGCAGCAAATAGAACATTTGTGGTCCCAAACTAAAGATGTAGAATGACATGGAAAAACATTAAAGTTGTAAAATTCAAGATGCAGGAATGAACATCATAAAGCAAGAACAGGAGAGAATAATATAAACAGGACAGTATAAGACCAAAAAAAAAAAAAAATTAGAATTGGAAAAGGTCCTGTAATACTCAAGACAGTTTGGAAGAACAATGAATTGTCCCACCTTTCACCAGGAGTATTGGGTAGGTGGAGATATCCAGCATAAAATTCAGAGGAATATGTCTCAAATGACTCAGAGTGATTGAACATATTTGTTAACTCACTCCTAAAAGAATATTGAATGATAGAGAACTAATTTTAAAAATTAAGAGATAAGACCAGGGCCACATGACTCTAAGAAGGTCAGTTGAGAGACAGCCTGAGAGGGTGAGTTTGGACCTCCTCCATCAGGGTAGCTGCTTGGAGCTCAGCAGACCGCCAGAGAGTGCCGGGTTCTGGCCTCCCTCTGGTCTCCAACTACCAGAGGGCCTGAGAACCCAGGTGACAGTCTGACAGCCCCCAATCCTGCCTCCATGTGGTCGTGAGCTTCCCCTAATTGCGCCAGACCCTCCCCCGACCTGGGATTTTGTGAGGCCCCTCCCAAGGCCCCAGGGCAGATCTGGCTTTGGTAGGCTAAGGCTGGGATCTCAGCAGACCACCAGAGTGTGGAGTTCTGGCCCCGCTCTGGCCTCCCTCTGACATAGGGTTGAAAATGCACAGGACTGCCTGAAAGAACTGGATCCTGCCTTCACATGGTGAAGGATGCCTCAGTGTACCTGACTGGAACATAAATTGGGCTTCTGGGGGTACCCCTGAATAGCTGATCTGAAGCCATCAGTTCCCTCCAAAATAAACCTGAGAACCTGAACCCTGTACCAATCAGCTTTACATAACCAGTAAAGGATCTAGGCACCTGGATAATACAAACAGAAGCATACTTCAAATTAATTCTCATATCAGAATCATAAACAAAAGAAATTCACAACAGGCCAAAATGACAAAAAAAGAAGAATAAATGGAAAGCCAAAACACTATGACCAAACCCCACCAATCCTGTAGAAGAGTTCTACAAGGAGAACCCCCTAGAGATAACCCAGGACACTGAATTTAAAAGAACAGTCATAAACATTATCAAGGAATTAAACAAATTTAAAGAACATGCAGAAAAGTCAAGAGCCAGAAGAAGATAGGGATAAATAGCTGAATGAATTCACAAAAGAGAAACATTGAAGAAAACTCAGGCAGAAATGAAGAAGGAAGTGAAAAACTCAATAAGCCAACTTAAAACAACAGGGGAAAGCCTCACCTCTAGAATGATTGAAATGGAAAACAGAGTATCAACACTGGAGGAAAAGTTGAAGAATTGGACCACTCAAAGAGTATGGAAAATTAAAAAAAAAACACAGGAATAGAATATGCAAGAGATGTGGGATACATGAAAAGACCAAATCTACAGATCATAGAAATAGAGGAAGGAGAAGAATTTCAGGTTAATGGTGTTGACCAGATCTTAAACAGGATCGTGGAAGAGAATTTCTCGAAATTAAGGAAAAACATCCCTATACAAATACAGGAAAGACATAGAACACCAAATACACAGGATCAGAAAAGAAACTCCCCACAACATATCATAGTAAAAACACTAAGTGTACAGAACAAAGAGAGAATACTGAAAGCAGCAAAAGAAAAACAAG
>NW_008351958.1:3628242-3628593 GCF_000622305.1 Nannospalax galili | reverse complement strand
CCAGTTCTACATGACAATAGATGCCAGCCCAGAACACTTTATGCAGCAAAAATGTCTATTATAGTTGAGGGGGAAAGAAAAGTCTTCCATGACATGAATAGCATGGAAGAATACATGTCCACAAAACCAGCCGTTCAAAGATTACTTGAAGCAATACAGAGAGCAGAGAGAGAAACAACTATACCCTATGGGCAACGAAAGAAAATATATAATCTAGGAAACACAAAATTACACAGAGAACACAAACATCGATCAAAATGACGGCAACCAATATACACCATTCAATAATAACCTTAAATATCAATGAACTGAACTCCCCAGTCAAAAGACACAGGCTAAGCGAATGGATTA
>NW_008351958.1:3626981-3628096 GCF_000622305.1 Nannospalax galili | reverse complement strand
GAAGTAAAACTAATCAGAAGAGATAAGGAGGGTCACTTCATTCTGATCAAAGGAACAGTTAACCAAGAAGATACTACAATCCTTAACATATATGCATCAAATTCTGGTGTACCCATATTCATAAAAATAACAGTATAGGACTTTAAGACACAAATTAACCTCAACTCAGTAATAGTAGGAGACTTCAGTACCCCACTGTCTTCATTAGACAGGTCAACTGGACAAAGAATAAACAGACGTCTGAATTAAATGATACCATATATCAAATGGACCTAACAGACATCTTTCAAATATTCCATTCAAGCTCCAAAGAATACACTTTCTACTCAGCACCCCATGGAACTTTTTCAAAAACTGACCACATACTGGGCCACAAAACAAACTTCAACAAATATAAAAATATTGAAATCTGTGCATTCTATCAGAACACAATGCAATAAAGCACAAAATAAACACTGGATGAAGCTCTAGTCACTATATGAACTCGTGGCAATTGAACAACACTCTCCTAAACAATGAGTGTGTCAAAGGAGAACTTAAGAAAGAAATAAAAGAATTCCTGGAATTCAATGAAAAGGACAATATAACACAGCACAACCTCTGGGACACATTAAAAGCAGTCCTAAGAGGGAAATTTATAGCTCTAAGTGCCTACATTAAAAAATTGGAAAGAGCCCAAATAAGTGACCTAACACTGCAACTCAAGGCACCGGAAAGGCAAGAACAAATGAAACCCAAACCCAGCAAAAGAGAAGAAATGACAAAAATCAGAGCACAAATTAATGAAATAGAAACAAAACAATACAAAAAAAAAAAAATCAGTGACTCTAAGAGCTGGTTCTTTGGAAAAGCTAAACAAGATAGACAGACCGTTAGCCCAGTTAACCAAAAAAAAGAAAAAGTGCATCCAAATCAACAAAATCAGAGATGAAAGGTGAAACATCACAACAGACACCAGAAAGATACAGAACATTATAAGGAAATACTTTAAAAACCTATACGCTACTAAATTTGAAAACCTACAAGAAATGGACAGTATCTAAAAGCATGGGAACCACCAAAACTAAACCAAGAAGAGATCAACAGCTTAAACAGACCCATAACACATAAGGAAA
>NW_008351958.1:3618432-3626464 GCF_000622305.1 Nannospalax galili | reverse complement strand
ACATAATTAAAGCTATATACAACAAACCCACAGCCAATATCATTCTAAATGGAGAAAAACCAGAATCATTCCCATTAAAATCAGGAACCAGACAAGGATGTCCACTATCTCCACTCCTTTTCAATATAGCGCTTTGTCACGATGCAGTGACCACATACCAAGCCTGGTGGGCTTGGGGACCCCGACAGATAGAAATCAGGACACAGGGAATGCAGAGGTCCATGTGCCAGTGCATGTTTATTGTGAACCAAACCAAGCTTACATAGAAATCAGATCTGGAGTAACCAAGGAATAACTAAGGATACATTACGTTACTATCAAGAATACATTACTTCACCAACCGAAACTCACATGACATTTACAGTATCCAAGATTCAGCTGCATAATGTTTCTAATATCTTAGATATAAGGTTACTGTTTATGATTACTCTTAGCAACTACCATTATTCATTATTTCTACATAGAAACCAAGCTAACGGTGCTGAGAAACTCCAGTGCCCATAAACAACGCTTCAGTTATGATTCCAAGCCTGCCAGTTAATCAGGGAAGCATAGCCTGTCAACTCAGACCACAGAAGCAGAGAGTGGGGAAACTCCCAAGGTGGAAGCATTCTTTCTCCAATGCTTAAGTCAAGGCAAGCTGCCACAGCCTAAAATGGCTTTGCCCAGTAGCTCCCAACATTTCCCCCTTATTTATTATAACCACAGAATATGCCACATCCAGGATGGACGGACTGTGCCTGTCTTAGGTTGTCTTCTGCAAGAGCAAAGCCTTACCCGTCATCGGCACGCAGCTTCAAGCAGCTACGCCCTGTCTTAGGTTGACTTTCTCCCAGAAGATCTTACCCGTCATTGACTACTGGTCATGGAGAGGGAGCACACACAGTAGCCTTGGCAAGCCACAAGAATTAAACATATCTGGTATCCTCTGCCAAGCTCAGGTCAAACTGAATTGATCAGGCCTTAACAATATTCCCCTTTCTTTATACAATTCATCTATATTTTCCTTTTGAAAATGTAGGGAAGACAAGAGAATCTCAGCAGTACAAAGTCTGATGCTCTACCGACTGAGCTATCTGGGCATCTTGGTTCAGGCATTGAAAGACATACCAATTTGCCATAAGCAGTATGAAAAGAACAATTAGCAAGGTTATTAAAGACAATCCAGAATTATGTAATACACTTTGAATCCATCCACAAGGATCGAGACTAGAAAGAGTATTTGTTAAAGTTACATTATCTATTTTGCCTTAAATATACAATTCTGTATTTTTCCAATAAAAAACAGAACCATAAAATTTAGGAGTAATACAAATCTGAGTAAAATTCCAATCACATACATATTGTATAGCTTTTACATTTCCAATAACTTATTTCCCAACCAAATCACACAATTTTATGCAGTATCATTGAATTATTTTAACCAATGAAGTCCCCTTGAAAAGCAACAATTTCTTTTTGATAATTTGAGTCTGATGTATCCAAAGTTTATGAGAATCATCATGCCAATGTTCGACAAAGTCTTGTGATAGAACAGACTTCTTCCACACAGTGGTAGTAGTCATAGCAGCTAAAGAGATGAGTCTCAAAACAGCAGTGATAATCAGTGCAATTATGTGTTTGCCTTACCATAGCAGCCTTTTGAAAAATCTTAGAATTAGTCCCTGAACAGGATTGCTTTCCCAGGAACAATGTATTTTCACAAGAATCCATAAAGAATTTCATTGATTCAAAATCATGACTGATACAAAAGATGGATTAAAAGCTATAGAATTATTAAGACAAGTATATAAATGACAATTTTGACAAGGTTATCACTAGGGGAATATGAGCTGTAACATTGTAATTTTTGACTGTAGTAAAATCAAAAAATATTTTATCATAAGTAGTAGCAGAAGTACCACCAAATGTATGTCCTATTCTCAGTTGAGGTCGAGGATTAGCTATTCCTCCATCTACCCAAACTATAGGATTAGCAGTATTAAACTTATCTTTCATAGAAACAATATTTTTTAGATTACACTTTGAGGCAAACTCCTTATAATCCTTACATTATTCTAACCAACTTCCTAAAGGACCCCAATCAATCCAAGTATGATTCCAAAACCTATAAACTTTTCCTATCAATTCTCTACAATCTTGCCATATAAAGACTGTCTTTGAAATATCTGATCATAGGAAAAACTTTCACACTCTGAGACAGATGGGGTAGCTGTGTCCTCATACTCTGTCCAACTAGAACCTATAAAGACATAGCACATCCCGTCCATCTACCTTCTGGAACAGTTCCAATTTTGCTAGGATAACAAGGAGGAGCTCCAAAGCACATAATATCAGAAGACACAAATTGGGTATAATTAAAAAGTTTTTTCTTCATAAGGAAAATTTGGCTGACTGATTTCATAAGGGGGTGACAATACATTCATAGGAAAACTAGTAACCATAATAATGGGCTAAGTATAAGGATGAAGGAGAGGGGGGTTAGGTACACGAGATTACCTCAGTTTTAGTAGTAGAAGTGTAATTTTGGCAGTAGAAATACAAGTGATCAGAGCACACATGGCTAAGAACAGATTTTCCAGAGATTGATTCACCTTAGATAGAGCCTCGAAAGTCAAAGCTTTAAATTGACCCAAGTAGATGATAACTTTTTCTAATACCAATGACTACTGGTCAGTGATAATGCCACAAAACAGATCCATCAACTGAGATGCCAGAAAGTGACTCCATTTCCTCTAGAAGCAAAACCATCTATTTCGTCTGATGTTAATAGCTTTCCTGGTACCCAATCTTTGGAATCCTGGCTAAATTCAGACATTCACTGAGTCAGGCAAGAGTGATGATTCCTGTAAAAAATGCTTTTCTGCAGGAGATAAAAACTTTACCTTGGGGTGAATTTAAAAATTAATAATAAAATCAAAAATTTTATAAAAAACAAAATCTAATCAAGTTAATATACAAAATCAAACAGAATCTCAGAACAATAATAATAGACAAAACGTCAAATCCAAGAGCTCATAGAAATCCTAAATAAAAGTTTTAAATTAATAATCAACAAAATCTTATATATATGAATAACTGATTAATAAAATTTAATAAAATATAAATGAATAATAATTGAGTAATAAAATCTAATAAAATCAAAACAAAATCTTAAAAGCAAAATCTTATAATAAACAATCATAACACAATCATAAATACTAATAATAAATCTCTTATAATAACTAATCTTATACTAAAGTTCTAAATTTCTGTGATCTGGTGTATAATTCCTTTTAATTTTTTACTAAGCATATTTTTATATAAGTACATTGTAATATAGCTTACCCTAGAAAATTGTTTTTTACTACTCAATAGTCTGCTAATATAAACAGAAACGTTGTCTATAGTAATAGTAGTCGAAATTTCCATAACAACAAAGCAAGCTAACAAATGTTTCATACAATAGTGGTTTTTCCAAATAAAAGAGTAGCCCTAACAAACACAGAACAAGTATTCAAAGCAACATAAACAAACTTAGAATAACAAACCTAGAACAAGTATCTATGGAAACATAAACAAACTTAGAAGATGGAAACATGCAAACAGTATAACTATCCAAATTATAGAACTATTGACTTAACTAAAAGCAACAAGTACTAATTTGCAGAAGCAGTCTAAGTATAGCCTACAGTGGCCACCTATATAACATTATTTATAGTAACTGGTACCAGTAGGTCAAAATATATAGAAATAATTAAAGTAAGTTAAAAGATTTAGAAGTGTTCACAGTATAATCGATGTCATTAAAATCAATGGATCAAAATATGCAGTATTTAAACCATATCCAAAACATACAAAAAACACAAAACATATAAAACATGCAAAACATGCAAAATATGATGTCATACAAAACCCAGTCTGATCTTTATACTCAGATCATGAGCGGCAGTCAGCGTAGACTGGGTGCTTGGGCGCCCCTAAACCCAATCAGTATTTAAACCATTCAGTATTTAAAACCATGGCAACTGTTGCCCAGTATTTAAACCAATGCTGGCCAGTATTTAAACCTCTCAGCTTTCAGTATTTAAACCAAGCAAGGTAATGCTCTCAATATTTAAACCAAGCAATAACATTAATATCTTAACTATTATAACTATACAGTGCCTCATACTTCTAGGCTGTTTTACTGTTTTCTGTTTCTTTTCACAGGGTCAGGGGGCCAGCCTGAACCTGGAAAAAATCTTGAAGAACATATTTTGAGACAATAGGCTTGAGTCTGAACTGAAAAGGCCAATTCCATCTCCAGAGTCAGCATCTCAGTAAACTCAAACAGCACATAACAATTTAACTATTGAATTCTGAGGCCTCTGCAAACCAACATAAAATTTAAAAAAGCAAAAGAAAAAAGCTATTCTTAACAATGGTTTTTATGTAAAGACAGTAAAATTATACAGTAAAATTAAGGAACTACTAAAGAAACTTATCCCTACCTATAATATTTACTGGAAGTTCTAATACATAAGGCTTGACAACAGCGATTTATCCACCAACACTAGAAATTGTTTTGTATTCTACACTAATAAATTGTAGATACTGGCCGAAGTTATCGCAGTTTATAACTTAAGTAGTCCAATTAAAGGGCAAGTCATCCGTTTTAATTAAAGAAATATCTAATTTAGTATCAACCAAATATTTGAAAGATTTATCTTGAATTTTAAAATTAATATGAGGCTGTTGTGCTTGTAGTAGCATCATAGCCCAATTAACAGAAATGGGATTAGTACTTCCAAATCCTCCAATTCTTTTTTGGGAAAAAAACAATAGGCATAGAAGGAAGAAGAATCAACTGAGCAATTTTATCATTTATAGTAATAGGATATTAGTAGTAAATAAAATTTGAATTTTATTTTATAAAATCTGCACCAATTGTTTTTGGACTCAAGCAGGTTAACTTCATACATTTGATGGCCTCACCCAAAATACTTTCAAAATGGAGTGCTATGAAATTGTTACTAAATCTATCCTGTTGAAGCTCAATGAATAAATGTGCATCAGAGCTACCTTAGATTTTTATTTGGACACATTAATAAGCTGTTTACTCAGATTGAGTGACAATGAAATTTAATTTAATGGCGTATGTGACAAAATTCAGAAACACATTAAAAAGACATTTTTATATCAATGAGTTATAAAATTACAAGTCCCTAAAGCAATCAAAGAAAAGTCAGACAGTTACACTTTTAAGATTACAGTTTAATGTTTTTCTACAGCTTAGCAGGATAGCAGATGAGTTACTGAAACTACATTTGTCCAAATCCTGCCAAAGCCATATAATGTATCAGTTTGGGTAAATGATCTTGGGGTAAAGAAATATAACTAATGTGGATACTTATTCATACACAGTTAAACTCTTGTGTTGCTAATTGTGTTTACTCTAAGACTATTAAGAGCAGAATTACCTTGAAAAATTTTAAATAAATTATGTAACTTATAAGTAGGAATATGAAGCACAGGATGAAGCCAATTAATATCCCCTAAAAGCTTCTGAAAGTCATTTATTATTCTTAAATTTTCTAATCGAATTTATGCCAATTGTGGATATATATGCTGTCTCATCAGAGAAATAAGAAACACAGAAAACAATAATACCTAAAAGAAAATGTAAAGAGACATCATACTACTCTACTTTTAATCTATCCATGACATTGTAATATAGGTTCTGGCTAAGGAAAGATCCGTGACTACATTAATTGGAAATGGATAATTAGTTGCCCCTGATAGTCTATGAGGGGCAAGGAAAGCTCTGGCTCCCATCCTGAATATAGTGGTTGAGACATTAGAATAGGTTTATTCCTTAAGAAATTTCCATCAATATCTTTCTTACATCTACAGTCTCGAGCCCAATGCACACCATGGTGACTGCAGGGACATTTGCCTGTTGTTCGCAGCACATTAGGGCACTGCTTTTTAAAGTGCCCTACAGTACCACAGCGGAAACATTTTAGGTTCAATTCTGGAGCTGAGCAAGGAGAAACTAAAGACTCTGAATAAATAACTTTTTGAATCTCCTTGAAAACTTAATGTTTTAACTCCTCAGGAATATCATAAAGATTAACTGCTTCATTAGAAGTACAAAAAACCTGAGATGGAAGCAATCTCTTTGAACCTTAATTAATAGCCATTCTAATGAGTGCCCACACAGACCAAAAATCAAGCAGTATTAATTTTCCTGTCTGAAATGCCTTTTCCACATTTATCCTGACTCTGTCCCAAACTTCTAAATCCAAAGTTCCTGTATCAGGAAACCATGAATTAAACTACAACTATTTGCACACAATTATCTATCTGCCTTTTAGAAACTCATACTCCATTACTACGAAGAATATGATGAATTAAAGAAACGAAGAAAGCAAGCTCACCTTGTTCCATTATACTTGAATTGCAACTTTACCCTAAAAACCTCCTCTGGGTGCAATGTTGGGGGTCCCTGTTCGGGCACCAGCTGTCATGATGCAGTGACCACAAACCAAGCCTGGTGGGCTTGGGGACCCTGATGGATAGAAATCAGGACACAGGGAAGGCAGAGGTCTATGTGCCAGTGCATGTTTGTTGTGAACCAAACCAAGCTTAAATAGAAATCAGATCTGGATTAACCAAGGAATAACTAAGGATACCTTACGTTACTATCAAGAATACATTACTTCACCAACCGAAACTCACATGACGTTTACAGTATCCAAGATTCAGCTGCATAATGTTTCTAATATCTTAGATATAAGGTTACTGTTTATGATTGCTCTTAGCAACTACCATTATTCATTATTTCTTCATTATTTCTATATAGAAACCAAGCTATCAGTGCTGAGAAACTCCGGTGCCCATAAACTGAAACAGAACTCTTTGGTTATGTTTCCAAGACTGTCAATTAATCAGGGAAGCATAGCCTGTCAACTCAGACCACAGAAGCAGAGAGCAGGGAAACTCCCAAGGTGGAAGCATTCTTTCTCCAATGCTTAAGTCAAGGCAAGCTGCCACAGCCTAAAATGGCTTTGCCCAGTAGCTCCCAACAGCACTTGAAAACTCTTGCTAGAGCAGTAAGAAAGGAGAAGGAAATCAAAGGAGTACTAGTTGGAAGAGGTCACATTATTACTTTTTACAGATGATATGATACTATACTTAAGAAATCCCAAAAGTTCCACCAAGAAACTCCTAGAACTCATGAACACTTTCTGTATAGTGGCAGGTTATAAAATCAATCTGCAAAAATCAGTAGCTTTTCTATATATCAATATCAAGCAATTAGAGAAAGCATACAGGAAAATGTTACCATTCAAAATTACTGCAAATATCTTGGAATAAATCTCACAAAAGACACCAAAGATCTCTACAGTGAAAATTTTATATCAGAGATTAAGGAAGACACCAGGAGATGGAAGGACCTCCCATGTTCATGGATTGGAAGAATTAATATTGTGAAAATGACCATCCCACCAAAAGCAATATATAGAGTCAATGCATTCCCAATCAAAATCCTTGTGGCATACTTCACAGAATTAGAAAAATGCATCCTTAAATTCATATGGAGGCACAAAAGACCCCAGATAGCCAAAGCAATAAACAGCAATGCTGGGCAGATTATGATACCAGATTTCAAACTATAATACAGAGCTATAGTCATAAAAACAGCATGACACTGGCACAAAAATAGACACATAGATCAATGGAACATCATTGAAGACCCAAACCTGAGTACACGTAATTTCAGCAACCTGATATTTGACAAAGGTGCCAAGAACACACAGTGGAGGAAAGACAGCATCTTCAACAAATGCTACTGACAAAACTGGATCTCCACCTGTAGAAGAATGAAACTAGATCCTTATCTTTCACCTTGCACAAAAGTCAACTCCAAATAGATCAAAGACCTCAATGTGAAACTGGAAACCCTGAAACTATTAGAAGAAAATATTGGCAGTAACTTGCAGGATATAGGTGTCAGAAAGGATTTTCTAAATCAGACCGTAATTCCTCAGGAATTAAGGTCAGCAAC
>NW_008351958.1:3602202-3617889 GCF_000622305.1 Nannospalax galili | reverse complement strand
AGAAAGATGAAATAATGAAATTTGCAGGTAAATATATGGATCTAGAAACTGGTATACTAAGTAACACAGACTCAGAAAAGTAATCGACGTATGTTCTCCCTTATATGTGGCTCCTAGCACCAAATCCTTTTAAATTCCAGGTCATTTTAATAAGATGATACTATACAGCAGTCTCTTCCACATGAAATAACTACCATCATCAAGACTTCAGCTGGGCCTGATTGCTAAACACAGTCATAACTGGGCTTGATGACGATTGTGCACATTCATTAAAGGAGTGCCAAGTAGGGTCACTGGACCCTCACCCGAATATCCAGCCACTCTTCCCAGACAACTAGTTCAGCCTTGGAAGAGAAAAGAAAAATGAGGAAGAACCCAACAGAGGGATGTTTATGGCAGCCCTTGTCAAGAACTCCAATGGTCTCTCATATGAACATTTGAAAATTGCCCTGTTCTGACTTTTTTCTAGTTCCCTGTCTAGAACTTATAATGCTAATTCCTCTTGCCTTTACTTCTCCTTCACATCTCCCATTCATGATTCAAGGACTTCCTTCTCCCCTTAGAGATAAAAGTTATGCAATTTGGGAGTCTTGTAGATAGACCCACTGAAGGGGTACTCCAATTGCCTCACCCTGTGTCCCTCTAAGCATCGAAGAAGCCAGAGTGGTCAGCGTCCCTATTCCCTATTGGCAATTTGGGTAACCCCTTCAAAGGATGGCATGATAAGAATAGGAGGTAGGAATTTCCTAGGAAGGTAGGGTAAAAAGACCCCAAAGAAATGGAGAGATGGCTCAGCGATTAAGAACACTGACTGTTCTTGCAGAAGACCCAGGTTCGAATCTCAGCACCCACATGGCAGCTAACAACTATCTGTAACTCCAGTTCCAGGGGACCCGACAGCCTCTCCTGACCTCTATGGGCATTGCACAACATGGGTGCACTTACCTACATGCAGGCAATACATGAATACATGTAAAATAAAAATAATAAATAAAATAAAAAATGTAGCCAGTTTCTTGGCTAAACATCAAAATGTCCTTGGGCCTGTTAGCAACATACTCTGTTTCAAGGCTAAAACTGTGAAAAGTATTTGGGAGCTTGTATCTAATCCTTAAAAGATTTTAGGTTTACCTCTTCAGAGGGGGGAATGTTGAAGGGGAGGAGTGGGCTTGGATTTGATCAAAACATCTTATATGCATGTATGAAATTCTCAGTAAAGTTTTTGTAAAAAATAAATAAAAATTTAAAAATTAAGATGGTGGGACTCAGGACCTAGCTCAGTTGGTTAAATGTTTGCCTCCCGAGCATGAGCACCTACCTGAGCTCCATCCCCTGAATTCATGTTAAATAAAAATTGGAGCAATGCAGTGCCATGGGCCTGTAATCTCTGGGATGGGAGGCAGAAAAAGGAGGATGCCTGTCTCAATAAACCATATGGAAGGCACCTAAGATTGTCCCCTGACTTCCATATGCACACACATACATGTGCACATGCACCCCCCACCACATGCACATGTATATAGACACAATTAAAATGATATAAATTCATAAAGAGTTTTAGAAGTCAAAATCAGAAGAACGTTGGGCTAGTGAAAAAAAATAACAGAAACAGAGGGAAGGAGCTGAAATGGCAGATTGTGGTGATTTGAATGAGAAGGCCCCCCATAGGCTCCAAGTATTTGAATGTTTTGTCCACACTTGGTGGTATTGTTTTGAGTGGTCTTAGAAGGTGTGGCTATCCTGGAGGAAGCGTGTTACTGGGGGTGGGCTTAGAGAGTTCTTAAGCCTTGCTAAATCTTCCTATGTTTGCATGAAGATGTGAGCCTCTGCTTTCTGCTCCTACTCCAGCTACCTCTGCTGCCATGCCTCCCTGCCATGATGGACTCTTGCCCCTTTGAAACTGTAAATTCAATAGACTCTTCCTTCAAAAAGTTCTCTTGGTCACAGTGTTTCAGCACAGCAACAGAAAAGTGACTAATGCACAGATCAAAGCAGGCAGCACTTTACAGCTCAACAACTGGGCATCAGAACAACCAAGAAACCACTTCTTAGTGACTTGAGTGACTGCAAATGCAGAGGTTGGACAGAGACTTGGAGAGACTTAGTCTGGGTAGTGGAGCAGAGTGACAAAGTACATCACCTCTAACCTGGCAACCAGTCCAGCAGCACCGCAGAGAGCAGTAATAGAAAGGGGAAGAAAAGATGTGCTAAGGAGTTGACACAGAAATCAGTACAAAGCAGAAAGGATGTCTGAACTCAGCTGGCACCTGGAAGTGCTCCCAGGAGAACGTAGGTACTGTGATGGCAGCCATCTTAAGAAGGGTTCAGCAAAGCAGGAAATAGCTCACAGGCCAAGAAGAGGCAGAAAGAAGCACAGATTGGCAGAGAATATTTGTATATTCTTGCCTGCATGACCACCCCAGTAGAGACAGTTTTTAAAATTTTCTTTAAGACTTTGGTGTCCATTTAAAAATTTTTGCATATGCTGACTAGTTGATGTGTGTGTATAATTTCTATATAAGTACAAATATTTTTATTTTCTTCCTACTCCTTTTCCTCTCCTAGTAGAATTCTCTCATTTTCTCTCCCTCCTTCCTTCCCTCCCCCTCCCTCTCCTTTCCTCCCTCCCTCCTTCTCCCTTTCCCCACCTCTCTCTCCTTTACCCTCCTTCCTTCCCATAACCAGGACTTTTACTTTCTACTTCTTTGAATATTACACATTTTTGGAGGTAGGGTTTTACCATGTAGACCTGGCCTGGAACTCACAGAGATTCACATGCCTCTACCTCCTGATACTAGTAATAAAGGTGTGTGCCACCATGCTGACTATAATAACTTTTGTTCCCCCTTCAAAATTGTTTCTCTCTTTTTAATGATCTTTTAAAACCTTTTGGTTTATATTCTTTCTCTACCATACCAGCTGTTATTGTTCTCAGAGTTTTGGATGTTGTAGTTGGTGCTTGGTTTTTACTTTATTTCCATATCTGGTTTGCTGTTGCTCATTACTGTTTCAGTTTTCTCCATTCTACAGTGTTTTGGGGACTGAGCACAACACCTGGAGAGTGTTGTGTAGATGCTCTGCTGCTGAGTTACATGTCAGGCCAGCTAAGAGTCAGCACACAGTGCTTTACATATACCCTCCTGGCTCAAATGCTTTGTTCTTTATTTTGAGAAATTTAGTTTTGCTTTGGTATTTCTGATGTTTTTTTAAAAATCTATTATTTTTATTTTATGTTTGGGGACTGAGCACAACACCTGGAGAGTGTTGTGTAGATGCTCTGCTGCTGAGTTACATGTCAGGCCAGCTAAGAGTCAGCACACAGTGCTTTACATATACCCTCCTGGCTCAAATGCTTTGTTCTTTATTTTGAGAAATTTAGTTTTGCTTTGGTATTTCTGATGTTTTTTTTAAAAATCTATTATTTTTATTTTATGTGTATGAGTGTATTGCCTGCATGGGTGTAAATGCACTTGTGTTGTCCAATGCCTAAGGAGGTCAGAAGAGAGAGTCAGATCCCCTGGAACTAAAGTTACAGATGGTTGTTAGCTGCCATGTGGGTGCTGGGACTTGAGCCCAGGTCTTCTGCAAGAGTAACCAGTACTTTTAATCACTGAGCCATCTCTCCAACCTGTTCTGACATTTTTTTAAAAAAAATACATTTTTATTAATTCATAGGAACAGTGGGTTTTGATCATATTCCCCTCTCCTGCCACCTCTCCACCCAGATCTACCCTGCTCACCAACATGGTTTTATTTTTTGTTTTTCCCCTATCCAATTCAATTTGTGTTGTTCAAATACTCTTGGGCATGGAAACTGCTCTGGAGCCTGGCCAACCTACCAGGAGTCTCACCCTTAAAGAAAACTGATTCTTCCTCTTCCAGTATCTACCAAAAGCCAGTAACTCCTTTTCAGCTAGAGGTGTGACTTTATGACTCAACCCCACCCCCTACCCCAGCCTGCTCCATGCTGGGATTTTTGTCTGACTTGAGCTTGTGCAGGCTGTTACAATTGTTTTGAATTTATATGTGCAACTACCCTGCTGTCCAGAAAGCACTGTTGTCTTGTAGTCATCCACCACCTATGGTTCTTATAATTTTCTACCCTCTCTTCCACAAAGATTCCTGAGCCTTGGGGTGGGGAACAGTGTGATATAAATGTTCCATTTAGGGCTGAACACTCTGCAGTCTCTTATTCTTCGCAGGTTGACCAGTTGTGGGTCTCTATGTTAAGAAGTTTCTCTGATGAGGGTTGAGAAATGCACTAGCCTCTGGGTATAGCAAAAAGTTATTAGGAGTTATTTTAATGCTATGTCCATTTACTAGAATATTATAGTAACTTCTTCTCTATGGCCTATGACCTATCTAGCCACAAGTTCTTGGCCCCAATATGGTGGAATCCATATAGTGCCCAGTATGGGTTCAATTTCATAAAGCAGGCCTTAAATCCAATCAGAGGGTGGTTGGTTGCTCCTATAACATTTGTGCCACTATTGCACTAGTGAGCATACCTTGCCAGACCAGTATTTTTTGTAGTTCACAGAGTTCACAGCTGGGTAAGATTGTATCAACAGAACTCTAAAGGCCAGGAGATTTCAAATTAGTATTTTAGTCCTGAGAAACTGTGGATAGCTTTAGTGTCAACTTGACACACCTGGGTTGAGGGAGCTTCAATTGGGGAATTGCCTCCATTGGACTGGCCTGTGGCCATGTCTGTGAGGCATCTTTTTGATTGTTGAGTGATGTGGGCAGGCCCAGCCCATTGTGGATGGTGCCACACCCTGGCAGGTGGGCCTGTGTTCCATAAAAAAGCAGGCTGAGTTGGGGCCAGGGGAGCAAGCCAGTAAGCAGCATTCCTCCATGGTCTGTGCTCCAGCTCCTGCCTCCAGGTTTTTGCCCTGAGTTCCTACCTTGGGCTCCCTGATAAACTGTTGAACTGTGACCCAGGAGATGTAAACCCTTTCCTCCCCAAGTTGGTATTGGTCAGTTTTGTCACAGCAATGGAGAAACAAACCAAAACAGAAATATAAAACAAACAGACAAAAATACTTATCAACCTGTATTACTATATTCAGCAAAATGATCCTTGAGAATCAAAGAAAAACTAATATTTTCTACAATAAACATAAACTTAGCCAGGCATTGTGGTGCACAACTTTAATCTCAGCACTAGGGAGGCAGAAGAAGGTGAATCTCTGTGAGTTAGAGCTAGCCTGGTTTACATAGCTAGTTGCAGGTCTGCCAGGGCTAAAAAGTGAGAACATTTCTAAAAAAAAAAAATTGCAAAAAACCAAAACAACAAAAACCATAAACAAAAGAAGTTCATTACCTCTAAGCCAGCATTGAGGTGGTGAAAGGTATGTGGTACCTAATTGCAGAAAATAAGTGAGTAGAGGGGAGTCCTTGGGGGCTAGAAACTGCCCTGGCCTCCTCCTGTGACCCCTTTCTCTGCTTCCTAGCTGACATCATGAGCTGCTCTGCTCTGGCTCCACTATCCTCTTTGCACCATGATGAAGCAACACCTCTGAAACCATGAGCCAAAGTAAATTTATCCTCTTTTAAATTGCTTTTTGGGGGACATTTCGTCACAGAAAAATAAAAACATTACTAAACGATATTTAATGTGATACCACATGTAGAAGAGAACTACCATGAAGGCACAGAAAAGAGTAAATTACACTAGAAAAACAGATACCCGCTCCAGACTCGAGAGCACCAAACATGAGAAAATGGCAGGAACTAGCACAGCCTTTCTGTTGTAACCTCAAGTATAAGTGGCTGTAAGAAACACCTCACTAGCAAAGAGATACACAGACTGGAAGTATGGAAAATAAACTCCCAGCAAATGGAATCTGGAAGCAAGCAGAAATAACTATGCTCTCATTCAATAAAGAGACAAGATGATTTCATAGAAGATACAATGATTATGCACCAAATATTGATGTACCCAATTTCATTAAAAAAAAAAAGAACAAAATAAACACAATTACTGGACATAAAGGGACACAAGACCCCAGTATAACAATAGTGGGTGACTTTAATACCCTACTCTCACCAGTAGGTTGCTAATTCAGGACACCCCCTCCCCAAATTAACAAAGGAACTCCAGTGATTATACTGGAGTTAACAGACATCTGTATAGTCTACTAGACAGCTGCAGAATACATACTCCTTTACATAGTGCATGGAAATTTCTTCAAAGTAGAGTTGATATTTTAGATATTTAGATATTTTAGGCCACAAAGCAAGTCTTAAGAAATTTTTTTAAATTGAAATAATTTCTGCCACCTTATATCATAATAAAATTAATTTGGAAATAAACAATGAATTAAACTGCAGAAACTTCATAAACACATGGAGATTGAACAATATCTTTTTGAACGGTGAGTGGATTATTGAAAATATGAAGATAATTTTAACAGCATCTAGAATCAAATGAAAAATCAAATGAACACAGTATTTCATGATATGTGGAATACAGCAAAGGCATTTTTAAGAAAGTTTAGAGCTATGAGGGCTTACATAAAAAATAATCAGGAAATCCTCTGATAAATAACCCAATTATGCATTTCAAGATCTTAGAAAAATAAGAACAAGTAAAACCCCCAGTAGAATAAAAAGAATAATAGAGGTTAGAGTTGAAATTAATGAAATGGAGACCAAAAGACTAATACAACAATCAGTGAAACAAAGTTCTATGAATAGGTTAACAAGATTGATAAACTCTTAGCCAACTAACCAAAAGAAAGAGAAGGTACAAATTAAAAGAATTAGAGATGAAAAATGAAATATTATAATACAACAGATACCACTGAAATGCAAGGACTTGCTTAAAAACTTTCACTCCAAATAACTTGGAAAGTCTGTAAGAAATGGATACATTCATATAGTCTATGAAACCAGTATTACCCTGATACTAAAACCACATAAAGACTCAGCCTAACAAAGAAAGCTATAAATCATTATCCATGATGAACACAGACACAAAAATCGTCAACGAAAACTTGCAAATTGAATCCAGCAACCCACTAGAAATATGTACTGAAACCTAGTTGGTTTCATTCCGAGGATACAGAGATAGTTCATACACACACAAAAAAATGAAATAGAGCACATAAATAGAATCAAGGATGAAAAAATCCACATGATCACCTCAATAATGGAAAAAAAAAATCAATATCCTAAGCCAGGTGTGGTGGCACATGCCTTTAATCTCAGCACTCAGGAGTCAGGAAGATCTCTGTGAGTTTGAGGCCGGCCTGATCTACATAGAGAGTTCCAGGGCAGCTGGGGAGACCCTGTCTCAAAAAGACCAAAAAAAAAAAAAAATCAATATCCTTTCATGATAAAAAGTCCTAGAGGAACTAGATGTAGAAAAATAAGATCTCAAGCATAATAAAAGCCTTCTACAACAAACCCACAGTCAGTATCATATTGAATGGGGAAAAACTAAGAGCCTTCTTGTAGAATCAGGAGCATGACAAGGTTGACCATTCTTTTTTTTTTTTCTGCCCACCAATTTTATTTCTCCTTAGAAAAACAGCACTATTAAGAGACTACGTCATCCTGGGGAGAACTTCAGTCTTTGGGTGCAGGATTAAGTGGCCATAGCCTAACAAGCTCTCTTTGAAATGACCTTTTGGTAGTCCATTCTTACCACTCTAAGTCAATATATTTGAAATTTTAGCCAGAATAATGGGCAAAACAAAGAAATAAAGGGGATACAAATAGGGAACAAAGTAAAATTATCCTGATTTACAGATAATATGATCCTATGGAAGACTTCAATGACTTCATCAAAAGACATACCTGATACATCCAGGAAAGTTCTGCGATACAAACTCAGCATACAAAACCCAGTAGCTTAGTTATACATTAATACTGAGCATATAGGGCTGGAGAGATGCCTCAGCGCTTAAGAGCTCATAGTGCTCTTGCAGAGGACCTGAGTTCAGTTCCCAGCATCCACTTTCTGTGATTTATAACCCTATAACTCCTGCTCCAGGGGATCTGTCATCCTCTTCTGGCCTTTGTGGGAAACTGCACTCACATGCACACCCCCCCATACATGCATACACATAATTAAAAATAAAAATAAAATCTTAAAAACAAAACATTCATAGAGGAACATTCATTATTGTGATGGTTAATCTTGTTACCTTGAAGAAATTTATAGTCACCATATAAGCGAATATTTGGTTATGTCTGCAAAGGATTATATAGATGGGATTAATTGGAGTAGGAAGTGCTACTCTAAATGTGGATAGTACCATTCCACGGGATAGGGTTCTGTACTGAATCAAAAGGAGAAAGCCAGTGGACAGAGTGCAAGCATTCATTACATCCTGACTGTGGCTGCAATGTGACCAGCTGCCTCAGGCTTCTGCCACCATGACTCCCTTGCATGGTTGACTATATCCTGCAACTGTGAGCCAAAATAAACCTTGCTTTCCTAAAGATTCTTTTGTCAGATACTTTTTATATATCTATTTATTTTTATTTTATGTGTATGAGTATTTGCCTACATGTATGTATGTGCATCGTATGCATGTCTGGTGTCTGTGGAGGCCAGAAAGGAGGACATCAGATGCCTTGGAACTGGAGTTATTGATGGTTGTGAGCTGCCATGTAGGTGCTGGGAACTGAAACTGGGTCCTTTGCAAGAGTAACAAATGCTGGGACTGGAGAGATGGGTCATTGGTTAAGAGCACTGCCTGTTCTTGCAGAGGACTGGGATCCATAACTCCAGTTTTAGGTCATCTGACACCCTCTTTTGGCTTCTGCAGGCATTGGATGACATGGTGCATTTACATACATGAAAGCAAAACATATACATACAATAAAAATAAATGAATAAATAAATAAAATGTTTAAATGCTTTCTTTACTTAAAAAAAAGAGAAAGAAATGTGGGACTAGAGAGATGGCTCAGTGGTTAAGAGCACTGGCTGCTTTTGCAGAGGACGTGGGTTCAGTTCCCAGCACCCACATGGCTCCTAACAACCATCCGTAACTCTAGTTCCAGGGGAATCTGATGCCCTCTTCTGACCTCCATAGGCATTGGATGACATCGGTGTACTTGCATATTTGTAAGTGCAATACACTCACACACATAAAATAAAAATAATAATAAATAAATGAATTTTAACAATGTGGAAGCCAGGTGTTGTGGCACATGCTTTTAATTCTGATGTGGTGGCACATACTTTTAATTCCAGCACTGGAGGCAGAGGCAGGCAGATCCCTGTGAGCTTGGGGCCAGCAGGGTCAGTATTGCAAGTTCCAGGTCAGCCAGGGTTACTACATTGTGAAGTTCTGTCTCAAAAAACAAAAAACAAAATAAAAAAACAAAATCCCAAGAATATATATTTCTATGTTATAAGTAAGTTTAGTGTTCATGAGAAAAGACATTTATAGGAATCACCTGTTCTTTGCATTCTGTGCTGGGCCTGGAGCAGCATCTCATTTCCATCAACGTTGCTGAAAGAAAAAGAGAAAATGTCAGTGCTATCTCCCAAGATCAAATTTGATGCTTCCAAACTCAGCAGAGATTCCTTGGACAATTATTTTCTTTTTGAGAGCAGTTGGAAGAAAGCAGTTTTAGAAACACAGAAGATGAGGAAAAGTAATTCCATTGTGATTCTTATTCTCCTTAAGAAAAGATAGAAATAGTGCCTGGAATTTGCATGTCTTTTCTCCCTGTGGGCTGATAGCATTTGAAAGACCCTTTCCTGGGAAAGATAAATGGCAGTGGATTTTGTTTTCTTAATGATCTTGATTTGGTATATTACACCATACATTTTAATATGTAGTAAAAGAAGATATGTATTTAACCCAGATGATTGTGATATTTTTTATTAACACACCATAGCATTTGGTCTAGAAGAGCCCAAAGAATGTGCCAAAATTCCATACTTACCAGAATTGCCAAGTTGCCCTGTGATCGTAAGTTCAGCTCCATTAGAGGTTCACAAACAACTGCTGTGTGCTGACCCTGAGCTACCTCCTGTCAGGTAGGTCATTTGTATTGGACTCTCTTTTGTTGAATATTTATTTTGCAGTTAACACTGTTGAAGGCAGAGGGTTTTCTGGCTAATGAATCTGATTATTGCCTATTCCATAAGATTTACTGTTTTTTTTTACATATAAGTTAGCCATTTCATTCAGGTTGCCAAATAGGTACTTTTCTCTGTTTTCAGGTGACACTGCCAGGAAGGATTTAAGGATTCCTTTTAAGTACATTGACTGCCTTGTCCTATATCTTATGCTCATAAGAACATGGGAATGCTTATCAATAAAAATTTAACTCTGCAGCCTTAATAGATTTCTGTTCCGTAAACAGAGACCACTATGTTTCCATTCTAAAATGACTGTTGGAATGTAAAGGAAGCCTGTGGATGAGATTTGGGGCTAATGGAAACCCTGCACAGACTGTTAGGAAGAAAAGTTTCAGCCAGAGTGTCTCTGCCTTTTCCTACTGCCACTTCATAATATATCCTAGTTTGAGGGCTGGGGATGTAGTGCCATGATGTAGTGCTTGCTAGCACATGCTAGGTCCTGGGCTCCAGATCTAGTTCTTAGGAAAAAGGAATGAAGGAAAGAAAGAAAGTAGGAAAGAAGGAAAGGACGAAAGGAAAGATGGAAGGAAAGACGGAAGGAAAGAAGGAAGGAAAGAGGGAAGGAAGGAAGCTTCCTAGCCATATCTATAATCTCAGCACTCAAGAGGCTGAGGAGGATTTCTAACTTAAGGCCAACCCAGGCTACATTGGGAGGCCCTTTCCCCTCCCCCCAACCATACTTTTCTAATATAAATTAAACTAACTCTGACACACCAGTGAAATGAAAGCTCTTACCTAACAATAGATTCCTATAAAGAAGTCCCTTAGTTTATAATCCTAGCACTTGAGAGGAGAAGCAGGACTGTTGTGAGTTTGAGGCCACCTGGGCCACAGAGTGAGTTAAAGGCCAGCTTGAGCTATATAACACTATCCTGTCTCAAAAAACAAAACAAACAAAAACTCCCCCAAACAAAACCAGAGATATAGCTATGTGCCAGTAAGAGCCTCCTATTCTGCTCAGTTTGTGCTTTATTTCTTAGCTATTTATTGAAAGTCTAGGACTTGTTCAGTCTGTCATCCTAAGAAAACATATCACTTCAAGTTGCAACTCTTTCTAGGGGAGGTATATAAATACACAGATATATCTGTTCATTTTTTGGTCCTAAGATTATAGGCATGAGGCACTATGCCTGGAAAATTTATGTTTTTCCATTAGCTTCCTATCACAGAGACTTGAATATCATTTAGGTTTACATAGCACACAAGATTGGAATTTTAGATGTTTCTTTAGTTTTCTTTGTTTTTATACTGCTGGGGTAGAACTCAGTGCTTTGTGTATGTTAGGCGCAATAACTGTGTCACTAAGCCACATCCCCAGCCTGAGTTTTCTTGTTTTGAGATAGGGTCTCCATGTAGCCCAGGCTGGCCTCTAACCCACAATGTAGCAGAGCATTAACTCTAACTTCTGGCTGTTCTGAGCCACACGAGGGGGTGTGAGAACTGAACTCGGGTCCTCTGGAAGAGCAGTACATACTGTTAACCAATGAGCTGTCTCTCCAGCCTCTTTTTCTGTCTTTTAAAACTTAACTTTGACCAGGTATGGTGGCACATGCCTTTAATTCCAATGTTTAGGAATCAGAGGCAGGTGGATCTCTGTGAGTTTGAGGCTAACCTGGTCTACATAACAGGTTCCAGGCCAGCCAAGGCTGCATAGTAAAAATCTGTCTCAAAAAAACCCCCCCAAACTTAGTATCATATATACATTTATCATGTTATTACATAACCTTCATACAGTCTTGCTGACCACATTATCTTCTACAAATGGATAATGGTTTACCTAACCATTTCCTGTTTTTGTATGTATAAATTCCTGTGCTATCTCTGGATTTTGTATATAATACCACAAGGAACAAATCCCACATATAACCTTTGTCATCACTTTCAGTGTTTTCTGAAGACACATTTTCAAGCTATAAAAATATAAAAAGCAGGACTGGAGAGAAGGCTCACTTGGTAGAGTGCTTGTCTACCATGTTTGAAGCCTTGGATACTGCATGAGCTGCATGTGTGGTAGAGCATGCCTATAATCCCAGCACTCAGGAGATGGAGGCAGGGGAATCAGAAGTTCAGGGTCATCCTTGACTACATAGTGTGTTTGAGGTCAGTTTGTGTTACTTCGACCCTGTCTCAAAAAGGGGGTGGGGCTAGAAATAGAGATGGTAGAAGAAAAATAGTGAGCTGCTAGCAGGGTAGATGTGTCAAAGAGGAAGGATGGCAAAGGTGCAGGGAGAGAAGGTGCCCTTTGAAGCACAAGCCCCAAATCTACTGAGGACAGTCAGTTCACATCATTACCCGACACCAGTGTCCCTGACATTCCAGCTGTTCCTGTCATTTTCATCTGAGTCACAAGTCCTTTGTGCAGATGAAGAATGCACAGGACTGCCCATGACCATGGAGTTTGTATCGTCCAGGCCAGTCTCACCTTCGTCCAACATATATGCTTAGCCTATGGGAAGTGGAATTGTGGAAAACGCCCTGGAGTTAGGCCACCCTGCTTCCTAATCTTGAGCCTTCATGCCCTTCCCTGTTTCAGCTTCTGTTTCTGTTTTTCATCCTTGATTTGGCTGCTCAGGAATCACTTCTCAACACTGTACACTAACAACTGTGGATCTGCTTATTAATGAAGGATAATGTGAATGCATACTGTTCATACTCTGACAAGCATTCTTCATGTATACAGTGGAATACTGGTGTATATGAACTGCTAGGCAAACGAAAATGTCAGTTCTTTTTCCTGCCATTGACTCAAGTGTCTTCATTTTAGACATTCCAGTGAGACTATACCAACTTGCATACAAGTATTTTATTTCCCTCTGCATATTGCACAGCATCCTGTGAAAGAGCAGTCTTGGCAAAGCAGGAAAGTGCTCTTTTATATTTGTTTTGTGTACAACTCTTCATGTTCTTTTTATCTCCCTCCATATGTGAAGATGCGATTTTAAAACTTTGGTAAAAGTCAATTTTTTTCTCAAATTTAAAAATTTTAAATTATTTATTTACTTCTTTTATCTGTATGAGTACTTTGCCTGCATGTGTATAAGTGTACCCATGTCATGCAGTGCCTGCAGGGGCCAGAGGAGGGTGTCAGATCCCCTAGAACTGGAGTTACTGGCAGTTATTAGCTGTTATGTGGGTGCTGGGAACTGAACCCAGGTCCTCTGCAAGAGCAGCCAGTGCTCTTAATTGCTGAGCCATCTCTCCAGTCCCCTTGAACAATTTTAAAGATGAGTAGAAATTTTCAGTGAATTTCACAATACTCTAAGAATATAACTGATAATGGTAATCCTAGAGGTAAAGATTAAAGTTTTCTGTAGTTTGAAGAAATGCCAAATATTAAAGTTTGCCATAGTTATAAGAAATGCTGAATATTAAAGTTTACTGTAGTTATAAGAAATGTGGAATTATTTTTTTTTGAGACAGGGTCTCCCTGTAGTCCCAGCTGGCCTGGAACTCACTATGTAGACCTGTAGTCCCAGTTGGCCTCGAACTCACAGAGATCCGCCTGCCTCTGCCTTCCAAGTGCTGAGATTAAAGGCATGTGCCACCACTTCTGGCCAAAATGTGGAATTCTTACAATGGATGACTTCACCTACAGTAGACTTAGGATATATTTCCCCTAATTATTGTGTAGGTGTATTCCAGTAGGGACAAGAGTTAATTATGACAAAAATTCAGATCATGGTGATTGACAGAGAAAAGGGACTCAGACACTCTGTTGGCACTGATCCCCTTCTCTCAGCACTGCTTGAGTTGTTGACTACTGAAAATTACAACAAAGACCTGTGTGGAATTAGACACAGTGCTTCCCTACTGCTGAAGTGCACTAGGAAGAGCTATGATTGGGTTGGCTCATACCTACTTCTGACTGGTGTAATTATGATGGAAGCCTTTCTGTACCATTCACATATGATATCATTTAATGAAGTGAGTTTTGGGGTTAGAGCTGGATGTAGCACAGTGGTAGAACACACGCTTAACCCATGGAGGACTGTGGGATAGATCCCTAGCACAAAAACAGACAACAGACAGAAATACACAACAACAACAAATACCAAGTGAGTGTCATTGAATATATATTGTTTGCCTCTTACTGTGCTTTTAATGTTATACACTGGATTGACATATGTCATTTTATGATCATGCATACTCTTTAGGCTAAAGAAGATTAAGGATTCATGTACCATGGTGCCCCTTCAGGAGAAATCAAAAGGTAAACTGGCTCCTTCTTTCTCACCAGTGTCTGATCAGGATGCCACACACTTACCTCTTTTTTTTTTTTCACTTCCTCATTGTTTCATTGGTTTATCCCCTACACTCCCTCTTCTTCTCAATAGGGTTTCACTTTGTAGCCCAGTTTGGGCTTAAACTTACAGTGATTTTCCTGCCTCAACCTCCTGAGTGCTGGGATTGTAGGCATGAGCCACCATGCCTAGTTTGCTAATTCTTTTGTTAAGCTTTGTTTAGTTTTTTGGGACAGGGCCTCCCTATAGTCACAGCTGGACTGGAACTCACATGCTACGTAGACCAGGTTGGCCTTGTAGACCAGGTTGGCCTTGATCTCACAGAGATCTACTTGCCTCTGCATCTCAAGTGCTGGGATTAAAGGCACCATGCCCAGTTAAGCTTTTATTTTTGGTCTTTATGAGATAAGGTCTCCTTGCAGCTCCAACTGGCCTGGAACTGATTATGTAGACCAAGCTGGCCTTGAATTCCCAGAGATTCTGCCTGCCTCTGCTTCTGAGTTCTGGGATTAAAGGCATGTGCCACTACACCCAGCTACAGCTCTGTTTAGTTTTTAAACTTAGTGGATTCTAGATTCATTATACATATACTCAGAACCCCGGACAGGCCTGTCATGCTCACCCAGGCCATTCAGTAGCCAGCAAACTGGTCTTCTTGTTTTCAGTCTCTGGACATTCTTTTTTTTTAAATCTTTTTGAGATGGGGTCTCCTGGTAGCCCCAGCTGGCCTGAAACAGGCTATGGAGACCAGGCTGTCCTGGATAAATTTTTTAATGAGTTCTGTGTACTGAAGGCATCTTAATAGAAACTATCCATATTGCAACAGTTTGGAGCCCCAAAGCATACCCTTAAATAAGTTTGTTTCTAAGCACCATGGAGAACGTTTTACTATATCTGGAGGGAAAGTCTGCCCTTTGAAACTTTGAAATCAGCCATTCCCAACTCTTCACTTCTGACATGCTTGATTAGAATTTTGTTTTTTGAGTAGACACTGAAAAATCTATTGAGTCAGGTAATATAAGTGATGTCTACAAGACTGCAGAGACCTTTCTAACAATTCTGGTATCAGTATTTACCACCTCACCTCTTAGTGTATGTGTAAGTAACAGATTTGTGGTGCATTGTGTCAGTGGCACTGTAGATGGCATATGACAGAATACACATGTCTAGCAGATAAGTCCTACAATAAACTTAGCCTTTTGCTGAAGTAATTTTGCCCAAAATTAATGATATTCTTGATCCGTATATTAAAAAGTTTTACATTTTGTCAGTTATGTTTTCTTCTGTTAATTATCACCTATACCAAGTCTTTCCTTCCCCCTCCCCTCTCCC
>NW_008351958.1:3595631-3602153 GCF_000622305.1 Nannospalax galili | reverse complement strand
TCCCCCTTCCCCCTCCTCTCCTTTCCATTTCTTTCCTTCCCCCTTCTTTCCTTTCCTTCCTTCCTTCCTTTCTTTTTTTGGCTCTTTGAAACAAAGTTTTATGTAGCCTAGGCTAGCTTCGAGCTCTTTCTATAGCTGAACTCCCAAGTGTTGGGAATGCCCTGCTGTACACAATTTATACCAGGTTTTCAACAGTGAGAGCATTAACATTTTAGATCAGATAATTCTTTGTTGTGGGTTCTGTCTAGTGCATTATAGTATGTTTAGAAGCATCCATGGCTTCTATCCACTAGATCCCACTGTACCTCCCATTGTGGAAATAAAATGTCTTCAGATGTTGCCAGAGGCTTCCAGAATAGCAAAATAACCCACATCTGACAAACACTGGTCTGAACATAGACCCATTACATGTTATTTCCTATTTGTCCTTCAGATTATCAGATGATTCACCTTTTCCCTATGTGCACCAATTATTTTCTTACTAGTTTAGACCTTTCAAACCTTATTTGTTTTTTTTATCATAATCATAGTTACTTTATTCTAGTATATTCATCACTTCAAATAAAAACTGAAATTACTAAGCAAGGCCTATGTTGACACTGTTGGGAGCAATCAGACTGATTTGATAGCTTTTCAAGCTTTGGAAGTTCATAAGGTTAAATGTTCATTAACTTTTCCTTGAATATTTGCTTTCTCTGGATTTCTATATGTTATTAGCTAACAAACAATATAAAAAATTTAAATGTGTTAATTAGAAGGCATTCATTTTTTCATTTTGCTCAAAAGAACATTTGCCTGTCTGTTTTCCATTGGCCAACTTTATGACTGCCAGGATGGGTACTGGTATGGTTGAATACACATGGCCCTTCAAAATTCATAAGCTGGAATCTCATGCCCAATGTGATGGTATTAAGAGGTGAGGCCTAGGCTGAGCATCATGGTGCATACCTGGGATGCTGAGGCAGGATCAGTGCAAGTTTGAGACCAGCTTGGTCTTCAGAGTGAACTCCAAGTCAGTGAGGACTACATAGTGAGATGATGTTGTAAAACAAAACAGAATAAATAGAACAAACAGAACAAAGCATAGCAAAGCAGAGGCTGAAGGGGGCACTCTAGTGCCCTTCCACCTTTGCCCTCATGGGGGGTAGACAGAGTGTTCACCCCTTTCTGTCCTTCTGTCTGCTGCCATGTGAGGGGGCAGTAACAAGGCACCATCTGGAAGCAGAGGAAGCCCCCACCAGACACCCAGTCTGTCAGCACCTTCATTTTGGATCACTCAGAATTGTGAGAAATAAGTTTGTTGTTTATAACTTAATTATCCAGACTTTGTTATTTTGTTATAGCAACAGAAACAGACCAAGACATGTACCATGTCTAGTTTACCTTTGTGTACCCACAGTGCCCTCATCAGTTTCTGTAAGATACTGAATCTTCAAGAACTGCTGAAAACTATTTTTCAAATAAAAAGGCATTCTACTGACTTATTCTCCAAATACAAATTGAATATCTTCTATGTTCTATATCTAGGTTTTATTCTAGGTGCTTGAGTTTAGGGATGTGCCCTTGAACAAAACAAAGGTCCTTGTCGTTGTGGAGCTTACACTTGACTGAGAACATATATCCGGCAAATATACAAGATGGTCAGTAAATCTGTATCTAGTGTATTCGAGACTCACTGCAATAGAAATAATAGCAACAGAAACAGCAGGGTAAGGGACTTGAGAAGATGTGGGTGGAGAAGGTGATTTACAGTTTTAGGTAAGGTGGTCAGAGTAGGTTTAACTGAGAAGATAGTATCTGAGCAAAGACTTTAAAGAGGTAAAGGAGCTCATAAATCCCTTAGTACCAGCAAAGCATCAAAACAAGATGGTGCTTGACCTTTGAAGAACATTAGAAGCCCAGTATAGCTAAGCCATAGAAGATGACGTAGGAGAAACAACAGGCTGCCTGATCAGGTTAGGCCTTAGAAAGGACTTTGCATCTAACTGTGAAACGAGGAGTCATTGAATGGTTCTACAGAAGAATTATTTTGATGTGATCGAAGGTTTCAAAGGATCACTGTGGCATGTATCATCTATATCCATAGCTATATCATTAATAAAATGACTTAGAACTTTCACCTTCAGCTATGATAGAACAACTGATATCAGAACCACTTTACCAACAGAAATTAAATA
Organism: Nannospalax galili; assembly: GCF_000622305.1. NCBI lineage: Eukaryota > Metazoa > Chordata > Mammalia > Rodentia > Spalacidae > Nannospalax > Nannospalax galili. The sequence continues at coordinate 3,599,976 of NW_008351958.1, read as the reverse complement.
ACAGAAAAAAGGGGTTGAGATTATAGTTTAATGGTAAAGCAGGTCCTTAACATGCATGAGGTCTTGGGCTCTATCTCTAGCACCAACCAACCAACCAACCAACCAACCAACCAACCAATCAACCAACTAACAAAAAACCACCCCTTCAACCAAAACCAACTAACCAAACAACAACAAAAATCCCAAACAAATAACCAAACAAAACAAAAACAAGCAGAGAAATAAATAAAAATGCCTTTCTCAGTAATGGAAGAAATGATTAGTAAATTATTGCCTTAGTTCTGTTTAAATTAAAATTCTAGGTTTTTATTACAAGTGTTTAGAAATGTAGGGCTTTTTGTATTGTTTTTGTTTTTTTGCAGTTTGGTCTTATAGTCATGTAGCTTATCAAAATTTCTTGTTATTATAATATGTAGATTCTTTTGGATTTTTTATGCGGATCATCATGATTGTTTGTTAATAAGGTCTCTTTTCTTTCCTTCTTTTTCCTCCCTCCCTCCCTCCCTCCCTCCCTATTATCTGAGACAGGATCATGCTGTATAGTCTGGAGTGGCCTCAATCTTGTGGCAGTCCTGCCGTGGCCTTCCTAAAGCTGAGCGTACAGGTGCTCACTACCACATGTGGCTAATAATGCCAGTTTTTTTTTCCTTTCTGAATCATAAGGCTCTATTTTTCTTAGTAAGCTCACTAGAAACACAAGTGCAATAGACATAGAAATGCATAGTAGACCTCTCTGACTTGTTTTTGAATTTCAAAGTCTTTACTGTCTCCTCAGTAACAATGAGGTTTTGAATAGACATCCCTTACCCTTAGTAAGTTAAACAAGTTTCCTTTAATTTATTGAGGTTTTTTTAAATAAATGAGAATTGAATTTTATAAAAGAATTTTTCTGAGTTTATTGTGATGATCATATGGTTTTTTGCTGGTGGGGACTGTTTTGAGACCAGGGTCTCCCTTTAGCCCCCCTGGCCTGAAACTCCATATCAATCCTCCTGCCTCTGCCTCCCAAGTGCTGGGATTAAAGGCATCTGCCACCACATCCATCACATGATTTTTGGTGTTTGGGACAGGGTCTTGCTCTGTAGGCCAGGTTGGCCTTGAATTTCTAATCCTCCTACCTCAGTTTCCCAAGTATTAGTATTACAGGCGTGTGCCACCATGTCGGACTTATTTAATTTAATTAATTAATTAATTAATTAATTAATTAAATCTATCTATCTTGGCCTTTTTGAGACAGGGTCTCCCTGTAGTCACAGCTGGCATGGAACTCACTATGTAGAACAGATTGGCCTCATCTCACAGAGGTCTGCCTGCCTCTACCTCCTGGGTGCTGGGATTAAAGGCTTGTGCCACCATGCCTGGCCAGTTTGACCTATTTTTAATGAGAAATTCCATTATAGATTTTTTAATGCTGAGTCATTTTTGTTTTTCTGGGGTCGTCCAGTATGTCTGGTGTCTTCCTTAAGTGCTCTCTACCTTATTATTTTTATTTTTTGAGACAAGGTCTCCCTGTAGCCCCAACTGGCCTGGAACTCGCTATGAAGACCAGGCTGGCCTTGAACTCACAGAGAGCCACCTGCCTCTGCTTCCTGAATGCTAGGATTATAGGCATGTGCCACCATGCCCAGCCTCACTTTATTTTTTTAAAAGATACATTTATTTTTATTTTGTGTGTATAAGTGTTTGCCTGCATATATACATGTGTATCCAGTTTATACTCGGTGCCCCAGAGGCTAGAAGAGGGTGTTGGACTCCCTGGAACTGTAGTTACAAATGGTTGTGAGTTGTCATGTGGGTGCTGGGAACCAAACCCAGGTGCTTTGCAAAAGCAGTAAGTGGTCTTAACTGCTGTGCTGTCTTTCCAGCCACCTTCTTATCTTTTGAGACAGGGTTTCTCAATGAATCTGAAGCTCACCAGTGTGGCAAGGCTGTCTCCTGGGATCCACTGTCTCTGCCTCCTCAGTACTGGGATTATAGAAGTCAGCCCCTGTGCCTGGCTTCTATGTGGGTGTTGGGGATTCAAACTCAGATCCTCATGCTTGAGCAGCATGCATTTTAGAGACTGGGCTACCTCCCCAGCCCCTTTATTTGGGATTTAAAAATTATATGTTAATGAGTGAAGTCACCAGTAATTTTCCTTTGTCTCTCTCCTGGTTTGGAACCACTGACAAGATTATCATACTTATTGGAATGAATTGGGAAATATTTTCTTTCTAATTTCTGAAGAATATGACCTAAAATTAGAATGATCTCTCCCTTGAAAATCTAACAAAATTCACTGGTAAAATAATTTGGATTAGTTGGTTTCTTTGGGGACTCCTTTTAATATTGATTCAGTAATTTTAATCCTGGGACTCCTAAACATCATATCCTTTTCATCAAAAGAAACTTTTGCCTTTTTTTCCTAAGTTTTAAAATTTATGACTGCAAAATTTAGCCTTTGTTCTATCTGTACTTCATTTTCAAAGAAGGATTGTGTGTGTGTGTGTGTGTGTGTGTGTGTGTGTGTCTGTCAGGGAGTATATGTGCATGTGTGCACACCTGTGTGGAGACTGGAGGCAGCGTCAGGTGTCTTCCTCTATTGCTCTCCACCCTCTTTTTTTGTGACAGGATCTCTCACTGAACCTGGAGCTCACCATTTCATCTAGACCAGCTGGCCAGCAAGTCCCTGGAATCTGCCTGTTTCTGCATCCCCTTCACTCCCCAGTGTCAGGGTTACAGATGACACCACTCTCAGGCTTTTACGTGACTACTTCCATCTAACCTCATGCTTGTGCAGTGAGCGCCTTACCAACTAAGCCATATCCCCAGCCCCTCCAGCTGTACTTCTGCCCCTCTCTCTTCCCCTTGATTAATCTCACAGAGGCTTTCCTTTTTTGTTACTTTGATGAAGAATTCTTGACTTTTGAAGGGATGTGTCTCACTATATAGACCAGGCTGACCTTGAACTTGCTATATAGCACAGACTGCCCTGAAACAACTATCTCTGCCTCCAGAGGGCTGGGATTACAAGTGTGCACAACCATACCTGGTCTGAACTGTTTCTCTTTCTTTCTTTTTCTCTTTCTTTTTCCTTTCCTCCCTTCCTCCCCCATTTTCTTGCTTTCTGTGTCTGTGTGTAGGTGGGGAGGGGTGTGCAAGTGCCTGTGGGCAAATGCAGAGGCCAGAAGAGGGTATCAGACACCCTCCTCTATCACTCTGCCTATTCCTCCAAGAATACTGGGAGTTTTTCCCTCACATTTTCTTGGCTAGGCTGGAAGTCAGCAAGCTCCATGAATCCTCATGTTTCTATCCTCCCACCCTTGAAACTGGAGTTATAGGTGTGTTCTGGATGTCTGGCTTGTTTTGTGTGTTCTGGGATCCAAACTCATGATTGATCAGTACGTGCTCTTAACTCCTTGGGCCATCATCTTCCCCCACCCAATTTCTGTCTTTATTATAACTTTGTTTTCTGGCTAATTGATTTTTTTTTCCCTTCTGTTCGACCTTATATTTTTGCTTCATTTTAGGGGTTCTTCTTTTCCTAATGTCTTTCCTATGAAACTTCCTTCCTAACATAGGCATTTTGAAGTATAAGCATCCTATGCACAAGATTTGCTGTATCACACAAGTTTTGTATATTTTAAATGTTTCATTTTTGACTGATGAATATGCGTACATATATTTATAAATATTTGAGAAATTTGATTTATCTTACTAACAACATCTACCTTAATTGCATTTGACTGTCAAGTTTTCTTAATACCTGGAATGGACTTGGTTATTGTTGTTGTTGTTGTTGTTATTGTTCCTGTTTGTTTGTTTGTTTTTGTTTTTTTCTCCTTTGGTGCCAGAGGGCCTTCTTCATTTTGCTGCTGTGAACCAGAATCTTATTTTTAAGGCTCAATCTCTCTCTTTCTTCCTTCTCTTTAAATTTCTCATGCCAATTTTGTTATGAAACAAAACAAACAAAAATAACAATTACGTTAGAGAATTGTGAAAAGAGGGTGTTATTTTGACATTTGAAGTGAAGTTTAATAACTTATTTTAAAGCAATATGGGTCAGCGTATTATTTTCAAAGCCAGACATGTTTGTAAATAGAAGTGTTAATAAATATTTACATATTTAAAGACAATGTGTAGTGTGATTCATGGGAACTCTGGGTTTGTAGGATTTGAGCTCCAATCCTGCCCACAATGTTTCCAAGTTATGTGTCCTTAGGCAATTACTTAGCCTCCCATTTATGTCATTGCTTGTTTATTTGATTTCATATCTTATCCAGAAAGGCCTTGAACTCACAGCATTTTCTCTTGCTGGCCTCAACCTCCCAAGTGCTGAGATTACAGACATCAGCCTCCTTGTCCT
>NW_008351958.1:3594750-3595238 GCF_000622305.1 Nannospalax galili | reverse complement strand
AATTTCTAACTGTAACATGCTCCAGTGAGACATATGGGATCTACAAAGGCAGATATTAGATAACTTTTAACTATTTATTTATTTATTTATTTATTATTTATTTATTTATTATTTATTTATTTATTTATTTATTTATTCTGACTTTTTGAGACAGGGTCTTCCTATAGCCCCCATTGGCCTAGAATTTGCTATAGCCCCCATTGGCCTAGAATGCTATCTCCATTTCACAGAGATCTGCCTGCCTCTGCCAGCTGAGTGCAGGGATTAAAGGCTTTGCACCACCATGCACGGCCTTTTAGCTAATTTTATAATTTTATTGTATTACTTCACTTAGCATTTATGGAAAACCATCTTATTAAGAGAAAATAGCATGATGAGTGTAGATGAAACAAAGCTTCTGACTCTGGAATAAACCCTACTGTGGAGAGCCACAGCCTCCGCCGCCATTACAAGATGGCGCCGGTATCCGGACCTTCTTAACAGTAAAC
>NW_008351958.1:3586406-3590327 GCF_000622305.1 Nannospalax galili | reverse complement strand
TAGGCTATGATCATGTTAATAATTAGGGTTAGGTTAAGGGTTAGCTTCTTGCTTGAAAATAATAAAATACAAATATTGTATTATTATTTAGAATAGTGGAATCTGGAAGCAACTGTTATATTTACTGGCAGATGAAACTTCTCTAAGTCTACTCCTACTATGTATACTCATCAACTTTATCATTTTGCTTCTCTCATAAAAGTATTCCTGCCCAGAGTGGCTGCCTTCCAGAGGACTTTTGGCCATTTTTCTCATGACTAGGGTGAAAAATGTTTCTGGTATCCAGTGGTCAGATGGCCAGATGCTGCTCAGCATCCTGACATGCACAAGGTTGTCACCACCAAAAGCCATGATGTGTGTGGAGAGCCACAGCCTCCGCCGCCATTACAAGATGGCGCCGGTATCCGGACCTTCTTAACAGTAAACATCCTGCTGCGCCCATAAGGGGCGTGCACAAGAGCCTGCTCTCCCTCGCCTCCTCCCGTGGCGTGATCTCCAGCAACCAATCCGCTTCTTATACGTCATAGATGGGACCTTTAGACTATATAAGCAACCGCTCTCCCGCTTCTCGGCGTCTTCGGTCTTTAAGCTTCTAAGAGTGTAAGATGCGCATACAATAAACTGCTGCAGAAGGATCCTGACTTGTCCTCCCGCGTCGTTCTTGCCGGTGAGACGGAAAGCGGTCGGGGACACCCTACAGCCAACTCATGTCTTAAGAAGCAGGATGCAGAACCAGAGCGTTAGTTTTATGTGATTAAAACAAAGCATTAATGTTTTATTTACTTCATGTTTATAAGGCAACTTGCCATTATTGCCCTAGTCATGTTAGACATTGACCTTTGGAAAGCGGTCGGGGACACCCTACAGCCAACTCATGTCTTAAGAAGCAGGATGCAGAACCAGAGCGTTAGTTTTATGTGATTAAAACAAAGCATTAATGTTTTATTTACTTCATGTTTATAAGGCAACTTGCCATTATTGCCCTAGTCATGTTAGATAGTGGGCATTGACCTTTCTAGAAAGTCCCAGGTGTGTATTATACAAAGATCCAGTAGTGTTTTATGGGCGTGTGTGGGACAAATGTTTCACTCATTCTATCCTAGAGCCCATTACTGTGCATGTTCAGTTTTATCAGTTGCTTTCCTCCTTTGCAGGCCAGGTCTTCAGCGACCCTGTCACAGGAGCACCCTCTCAGTTCTTACAGAGACTCTCCCAAATGGCCATCCTGGAGTACAATACCATTCGCCAGGAAACACACAAGAAATCAAGACGAGGCAAGAAGTGAGAGCTCGGAGACTGCTGATGGGCTTCATACCACGCAGTGCTTTCTTCCCTGGGTTTTAGGGTTTATGTTTGCTTTTCATCATTTGTTTTATTCTTTTTTATGATTTGTGATATGACTTACATACACATGAAGTGTAAATAGGAAATAAATATTTTATGCTATATATGGAATAACCTGTATTTTGTTAACATGATTTGTTTTACTTTGATTTTGCTTCTTATTTTTATTATTTTTTCATGGTACTTAGACTTGAACCCAGGGCCCTGTGCATGCCAAGTAAGTGCTCTGTCAACTGAGGTATGTCCCCAGCATGAGACATTTAAATTATTATAAGCATGTATGTGCTGGATAGCTTTAGTGTTAACTTGACACACCTGAGTTGAGGGAGCCTCAATTGGGGGATTGCCTCTATTGGACTGGCCTGTGGCCATGTCTGAAGGGCATCTTCTTGATGAGTGATGTGGGAGGGCCCAGCCCACTGTGGGTAGTGCCACTCCTGGGCAGGTGGGCCTGTGTTGCATAAGAAAGCAGGCTGAGCAGGGGCCAGGGGAGCAAGCCAGTAAGCAGTGTTCCTCCGTGGCCTGTACTCCAGCTCCTGCTTCCAGGTTCCTGCCCTGAGTTCCTACCTTGGAATCCAAGATGAACTATGACTCAGGATATGTAAGCTAAATAAACCCTTTCCTCCCCAAGTTGATATTGGTCAGAGTGTTTTGTTACAGCAATGGAGAGAACAAACTAGGACAATGTACATACCAAAAAAACTCTATTCCATGAATTTTTTGCACATTTATATGTCTTTTGGTCTAATTCGATAAGTCCTTTTGACTGCCTGGACTTTGCTAGTTGTTTCAAAGGTTCAGGAAAGGAGGGTGGTGGCGGGGTGGTGGGGTCACCTATCTAAAAATTTTGGCACTCAGGAGGCTAAGGTAAGAGGATTTTGACCCTGGGCTACATGGGGAGACGTTGTCTCAAAATAAAACAAGCCAACCAACAAAAAAGATTCAAGGAAAAGTAAGAATTGTTGATGTTAGAAAGGGCCAATGGACCTGGGAGGTGGTTCAGTGGTTAAGAACACTTGCTGTTCTTCTGTAGGACCAGAGTTTGGCTCACACACCATGTGGTTCACAACTGCCTATAACTCTAGCTCTAGGGGATCCAACACCTTCTGTTGGTACACACACACACACACTTAAAATAAAAAATCTTTTTTTTTCAAAGAAGGTTATATTTGGAAACTTGTGAGATAAGTACAATATTGACAAATATGAAGATGAAAACATTAGCATCATTTGCTGATAAAACCTGAACAGGAAATCTTGTCTTGGTTGTGTGGCAACAATTGCCCTTCCAATACCGAACTTCAGAACCAGGTTAATGAACACACCCAGGTAGTGCTCTGACACACCTGTCACTGCCAGACAGAATGGGCCTTCCCCTGTGGAGACAGGAAGACCTCCGGGGTTGGGGGAGAGGAATGAGGAAAGACTTGCCCCATCTTTAAGGAGAGGAAGAAGGCACCTGGGGAGAGGTGTACATCTCTACCCTTCCCTGGGCTACCTGGAATACCAATGACTGGCTCTGTGGAGAACATAGAGTCTCCTAGGGGTTTAGAAGCTTGGCAGGAACCCTTGGCTAGAAAAGGCTTTGTGAAAGATGTAGTGTTTGAAATGGGACATGAAGATGGGAAACATGGAAGGAGAAGCCTTTCGAGAAAAACAAGAGAGCATAGCAAAGGTATACTGTGCACCTGGGAAAGACATTTGGACAGAGTCCTAGGTTTATAGAGCAGCATCATGAATTCACAGGCCTACAGGCCCCAAGCCAATTGCAAGCTGTGTGACTCAAGTCAGGCAAAGACTATAGTAATTTGGGATGCATTAGCTCCATTTGAAAGTGCCCCAGCTGCCTAGCTTCAGTTCTTTGTGGCATACGAGTCCAAAGTTGCCAGATATTTCAGCTTTTAATAAGTGAGAATTTGAATTTTCATGCCATTCCTTCTAATATGTAAATGTTAGCAACTAATTTGAAGTCAGTTAATTGTGTGGGACAAAGGAAATTAGATGAGCAAGACTGAGCTAGTTTTATGGGGCCATTCATTTACATCCTAGGGACAGAGGAAGAGAGAGCAACTGGGCCCCAAAGAGAGAGCTTCAGATGCCAAGCATGAATTTATGTTTAATCATTTTTACAATGAGAGGTTTTGAGAATGGAAGTAAATTGTCACTTCTGATTTTGTTGGGCCCCCAGTCTGGGGTACCCAACGTCCACAGAGGTTGCACCCCAATGACTGAGTCCCAAGACCAGGAGATGCAACAAGCAAGAGGATTTAATTGTTTGCGCAGACGGGCTTCTGCCTCACTCGGAGAGAGAGCAGCAGCCCAGAGCTCAGCTTACAGGCTTCTTTTAAAGGCAAAAACCACAAACCAAAACCAGCAGCAGTGGGAGGGGGCCGGCAGCAGTGGGAGGGGGAAGTTTCGGGTGATTTCCAGCTTCTGCAAGGAACATGAAAAGGTTAGTTCTTTTTCAGCAGTTAGAATTATTTTTTATTTTACTTCCTTGTCCTGGGGGACTTGGTTTGAATCCACTTTAATCTGGGGGGGGGGGGTTTAATTTTGATTCAATTGTTGTTAATTTTT
>NW_008351958.1:3583065-3584925 GCF_000622305.1 Nannospalax galili | reverse complement strand
CTCTTTTTATTTTGTCAAAAGCTCTCTGGTGTTCATCAGCCCAGACGAAAGGAGTCCCATTCTTTGTTAAAGGGTATAGAGGAGCCGCTATCTCGGCGAAGCCCAGTATCCATAGTCTACAGAATCCTGCGCTTCCTAAGAACTCTCTGAGTCCTCTGGCTGAAGTTGGTGGGGGAATAGAGGCTACTGCCTGCTTTCTACTTGCCGTTAACCATCGTTGTCCTCCCTCTAGCCGGTAGCCCAAATAGTTTACCTGCTGTAGGCAGATTTGGGCCTTCTTTGCTGAGGCTCGGTATCCAAGTTCCCCCAGTCTCAATAGGAGAGCCTCCGTACCTTGTAAACAGCTTGTTTCCATTTTGGCCGCTAAGAGGAGGTCGTTTACATACTGGAGGAGCATAATCTGTGGGTTTCTTACCTGAAAGTCAGCCAGGTCACGATGTAGAGCTTTATCAAACAGAGTAGGGGAGTTTTTGAAACCTTGGGGAAGTCACATCCAGGTTAGTAGCCCGATATTTTAGCTTCAGGGTCTTTTTATTTAAAAGTGAAGATGGGCTGGCTAACCGGAATCAGCCTTAGGCAGAAGAATGCATCCTTTAGGTCAAGTACAGTATACCACCTGTGACTGGGAGGTAAAGAACTCAGGAGATTATAGGGATTAGGAACAGTGGGATGGATATCTTCTATCCTCCGATTGACTTTTTTTAAGTCTTGAACTGGTCGATAGTCATTAGTTCCTGGCTTTTTTACGGGGAGCAGCGGGGTGTTCCAAAGGGATTGGCAGGGGCGAAGTAAGTCCATTTGTAAAAGTCTTTGAATGTGGGCTCTAATTTCCTCTCAGGCCTCTTTGCTCATAGGGTATTGTTTAATTGAAACCGGAGTTGCAGATGGTTTTAGTGTAACCACTATTGGAGGCTGGTTACATGCTAGTCCTGGGCCTCCTGTCTCAGCCCATGCTGAGGGGATTTTACTTGGCCAATCAGATATACCAGGAGTTTTTTTTTTTTTTTATAGTAGCTCCCTTTCCTGTGAAGTGGATGTGGGCTCCCAGTTTAGAGAGTAAATCTCTCCCAAGAAGGGGGTATGGACAGTCGGGGACCAGTAAGAACAAGTGGGAGACACGTCCTGTACTAAGGTCCACTTTTCTTTCTGTAACTCGGTGTCTTTCCTCTGTAGTTAAAAGTGCCTGGAGGAGTTGTTGGCAATCCTCCCAGGTGGGTTGGTGGGTAACAGCCTGAGGATCCTGGGAAAAAGAAAAAGTTACCATGGGCTCAGGGGGGAGCTCCTGGCCCCGACTCCCCTAATCCCCTAGAGTCAGAACTGGGGTTGTCTTCTTTTGAAGCCTATTTAACTTTTTTGGACATTCTCAAGCCCAATTTCCTCTCTCCTTGCAATAGGCACACTGAACCTGGGCAGTCCAGGTTCCATCAGAGGGGCCCCCTTTATCCCTCCTTAAGCAGAGTCTGTTAGATAGAGGAGGGGATCTGTCAGGAGGGGATTTGTCAGGTTCAGTGGAATCAGGAGAGGGATAAGGTAGTTCTTGGAGTGGAGGTGCCTGTGCAGGCAGGTGCCTGCACAGGTGGATAGGGAGGTGGAGGATCAAGGAGGGTTAGGGAGGCTTGGTCCTCAGGGAGGACTGGCTTTCTTCTCAGGGGAAGACTGAAGGGGCAGGAGGGAGAAAGTGAAACTCAGGGGAGTGGAAGGGGTAGGGGGCCCTTAGTCAGTCTCTCCAGTACCCCTAGGAGGTAGGAACAGCCGTGCCCAGGATGTGAGGTTCTGGGCCAAATCTTCCCAGGTGACTATGTAGGCCCCCTGGTCCGGATGTCCGTGTGGTCTTGGGTGGAAAATGTATTCCTTAACCTG
>NW_008351958.1:3568822-3582433 GCF_000622305.1 Nannospalax galili | reverse complement strand
TCTCCACCCGTGTGGGCAGTCGGGGTCCGCTAAGAGGGCTAAGAGCCTTTGGCTTACATCAGGGAGTGGCCCTGACCAGAAAACCTCAATTGCTCTTTCGCCTTTAACAGTCCCTCGGGAAGACTTAGACCAAGAATAAAAGGAAAGAGAGGGAGGAAGGGAAGGTTTAAAATAGAGAGCATAGAGGAAAATACAAAACCAGACCTTCCCCTTTTAAGATATTAACACACCATCAAGCACACACATACACCACATTGAATCACATTCGTGTGGACCGGTCCTTCTTACACCCAGACATGCACTGCACTCACCACTTTTACTTTCAGGATCCCCAAGTACAAACACAGACAAACACAAAACAAAAATCCTCGCCTCGGCTTCTTGACTCGAAACTGAAAGTACAGATCGGGAGGGGAGTAGCCAAGCCAATCTCCCTTCTTCTCCCGGGGAGAGGAAAGCTATGCTGTCCTCCCCACTCCAGACCACTCTGGTCATAAAGATCAGAGTGTTGGTACCAGGGGTCCCTGGGCACGTCTACCACTCCCACTGATTCCCAGAATACAGACTTACAGGTCCTGTACAGGCACAAATGTTCAGACGGGATGTTTCCAGAACAGGAAATGACTGACAGACAATAAGACCAAGACAAACCACAAGATATCTGTCCTTACCTCCTGCTGATCTGAGGAAATGGGTCTGGGGGCCACCAAATCCTGGGACAAGCCCCCAAATGTTGGGCCCCTGGTCTGGGGTACCCAACGTCCAAGGAAGGTCGCACCCCAATGACTCAGTCCCAAGACCAGGAGATGCAACAAGCAAGAGGATTTAATCGTTTGCGCAGACGGGCTTCTGCCTCACTCGGAGAGAGAGCAGCAGCAGCCCAGAGCTCAGCTTATAAGCTTCTTTTAAAGGCAAAAACCACAAACCAAAACCGGCAGCAGTGGGAGGGGGAAGTTTCGGGTGATCTTCAGCTTGTGCACAGAGCATGAAAAGGTCAGCTTTTTCTCAGCAGTTAGATTTTATATCTTACTTCCTTGTACAGCTTCCCAGAATATTCTTCTTTGGTCTGGGGGACTTGGTTTGAATCCACTTTGACATGGGGGGGCTTTAGTTTGATTTCATCAATTTATCTAAGTACATTGTAGGGTAGCTTGTAATGGAAGGAGATTGGAGCAATGGAAAACAGTGAGGATGTTATAGAAATCATGGCAATAATCTTCCAGTGGAGAGTAGAAGCCAGGATGGCTTCTAATGAGGTTACTTTTGAGACAGGTCTTGCTAGGTCGTCCTAGCTGGCTTGATACTTGCTATGCGGCCTAGTCTGGCCTCAAACTCACAGCAATTATCTTGCCTCAGCCTACCAGAGTGCTGGGATTATAGATGTGAGCCACCAGATCTGGCTGGTGGACTCTTGGATGAGTACTTCTGAATAGCTTTGAAGACAAATTGGACCTAAATTTATTGATTTCCTACTCTGTCCTCTAAACATTTAGCATTTATTCACTTTATGAAAACCCTAGAAAACAGGTAGGTGATATTATCTTGTCTTATAAATAAAGTAAATTGAAGGTCTCTAGTCAGAAAGTGGGAGTTAGAAACTAGGAGTTTATCCATCTAGGATTCAAAGTTCATACATATAAACTCTTTGGAAAAATAATTTTAAAATCTTAAACTCATATCAAAAGACACACCATGCTGGTTTGATGTCCTCTTCTTCCAGGACCATCCTTTTGTCTCAAAGAATGTAATGAGTTGTAGTAGTAAGTATGTCCACACACCATACCTGATTGTGTGGTCAATCAATCAATCAACCAGTCAGCCAATCAATCAATCCATCCATCCATCCATCAATCAATCAATCAATCAATCAATCAATCAATCTGATAAATATGATCATGTTATTTATTTATTTTTTTTATTTATTTTGGCCTAGAACCCACTATGTAAACCAGGCTGTCCTTGAACTCACAGAGATCTGCCTGCCTCTGCCTCCTGAGTGCTGGGATTAAAGGCATGTGCTACCATGTTTTTTAAAAAGGTTTTATTTTAGGGCTGGAGAGACAGCTCAGTTGTTAATAGCACTGGCTGCTCTTGCAGAAGACCTGGGTTCGATCCCCAGCACCCACATGGTGGCTAACAACCACCTGTAACTCCAGTTCCAGGGGATCCGATGCCCTTTTCTGACCTCTGTGGGCATTGCATAACATGGGTGCACTTACATACATGCGGGCAATAGACTTTTACACATAAAATAAAAATTGTGGAAAATCTCATGTCTGATTTTGCCTTTTGCCATACATACCTATCATGCTGGAATGCAGTGTTTCCTGTTTTTTATCAGAGAGAAAACTATATAAATCACATGGTTTCCAGGAATCTGAAACTTAGAGAAACTGAAACTTATCATGCTAATAGGGCATCTTGCCTGCTAGATTGTAATAGGATACTAGTCTGCCATGCTAATAAGGGATCCCATATGCCATGTTATGATTGGACTATTACCCTTATATAAGCCTGTACTTTCCTGCAATAAAGCAGATCTGTGTCAATGAACCTGGTATCCTGTGTCTGAATGTGGTCACACTGGTGTAGACTCCTCACCAGCCTTGGGGTCCGGACCGGATGATTGATCGGAGGAACTGAGAGAGCAGGAGAGTGGCCATAGCTGGAGGAGAGCAGCCACAGCCAGCGACCACAAAAAATGATAAAAAAATATTAAAAAGGATTTTATTAATTGTGTGTGTGTGTGTGTGTGTTTGTGTTTCGGTGTGGGTTTGTACAAATGAATGCAGTGTCTGCAGAGGCCAGAGGTGTTGGATCTCCCTGGAGTTGGAGAGCCACCCAATGTGGGTGCTAGGAACCAAACTCAGGTCCTCTGCAAGAACATTAAATGCTGTTAACATGTGAGCCATCTCTCCAGCTCATATGATCATGGTTTAGTGACTTAAAATTTAGGACAAGATAGAACTTCTGCAGACAAAAGTACCCCTTTTAAGTCATGACATTAATACATCATGGAGCATTTATGCTAGTAGAGTGGGAAGTTGGGATTGTGTACATGGATAATTTTATCTGCCCCACCAAGGGTTCAACCCAAGCCAATTCAAGGAAAAATGGAGTATTCATGGAATGCTTATTTCTTTTAAATAAATGATATGTAGTGATAGTAATCAACTATGGAATTGAATTTAATTTACATTTTTCGTTAAAAATATTTTTTCTTTTTTTCATAGACAGGGTCTCCCTGTAGTCCCAGCTGACCTAGAATTTGCTATGTAGACCAGGCTGGCCTGGAACTCATAGAGATCCGCCTGCTTCTGCCTCCTAAGTGCTGAGATTAAAAGCGTGTACCACCACACCTAGCTCTCTAATTCTCTTCTTACCAAGCAGCTTTCTAATATATATGCCATGGGCATGTGCCACCACAATGGGCAACTGGGTAAGCTTTCAATGGCTATTATCATTTGGGCACATTCTTATCTAATTGGTTCGGGGTGGCCCCTGGGACATTGGTCATTTTTAATGCTCCTCGGGGATCCCAAGGTGCAGCTAGATATGAGAAGTACTGTTCTAAGGTTGAGAAATTATGAAAACTATTCAGAAGTTGAAATAATCCCTTTTCTTCCCTAAGCATTGTTTTCTCTTTCAGAGCTCTGGGAATGTTATTTTATTGTCTTCTGACTTTTGTTAGCTGCTGGTCAGAGATTTTTAGGGGAAGGCACCTGTGCCAGTGAGGGGATTGCTACCTCTTTAAATGACGCTTGAAGCTTTTGTAGGTGAGGTTCTCCATTAAAAAACATAAGGAGTCACTCTGACTCCTTCTTCTTCCTTACCTGAAGTTTTCTCATAACCACTTGTTTGTTTTTGAGCCAGGGTTTCACTAGGTAGCCCAGGCTGTCCAGGAACTCACAGAGATTTTGCCGGCCTCTGTCTCCAAGCACTGGCATTAAAGTCATGCAACCACCATGCTTGGTTTCTCATTATGATCTTGTTATAATAATCCTCTGTCCAGGAGGCATTCCCTTCTGCCACATTTGAACATGTGATATATGAAGAAGCGTACTCTCCAACTGGGAAGCATCTTAGGAAAGGGACCCTTCTACATGTGATGCAAGTTTTCCAGTGTGGATAGGTGTATGTTTCCCTGAGCAATGCCTCTCTGTCTCTTTTCTTCAGAGGCATTGCTTTGGGAGTTACCTCGATGTTGTCATTTCTTCCTGTGGTCATAAACCATACTTCACTTTTTTAAAATCTTCTAGTTGTGCCTGTTGCCTTTCTATTTGCCAAGGGCTGAATTCTTGTGTTTGGTTACATTAACTGTTGCCACTGAGAAATGTAATTCCTTGTAAAATGTTTGGTTGGTTTTACTTTTTTGTATTTATTTATTTATTTTTTGGTCTTTTTGAGACAGGGTCTCCCTGTAGCCCCAGCTGTCCTGGAACTCACTATATAGACCAGGCTGGCCTTGAATTCACAGAGATCTGCCTGCCTCTGCCTCCTGAGTGCTGGGATCAAAGGCTTGTGCCACCACGTCTGGCTGGTTGGTTTTATTTTGAGATAAAATCTTTCTATATAGTTCAGGTTGGCCTTGAACTTGTGATCCTCCTGCCTGGGCCATCCAAGTAGTGGGATTACAGGTGTGTGATACCACATCTGACGCCTCATGATGTTTTATCTTTTGTAAATTATTTGTCACTTCCGCCTAGAAGTTTGAAGATTTTCTCTTTTTTTTAAAAAAAAACTTTGAATTTTTGTGTGTGTATGAGTATATTTCCCACATATATGTAGGTACACCCATGAAATGCCCATGGAGGCCAAAAGAGGGTATTGGAGCTTCTGGAACTGGAGTTACAGATGGTTGTTAGCCACGATGTGGGTGCTGGGAACCAAACTCTGGTCCCCTGCAAGAGCAGCCAGTGCTTCTAACTGCCGAAACCATCTCTCCAGTCCCCTGAAGATTCTCTTGATTCTGGAAGCTGAATCAGAAAATGGTTCATATAGCTTGTCCCAGATCAAAATCTCCCGAAAGCTGGAGGATTGTTTTAGGGGTGCAAATTCAATCCTTATTTCATTTGGGGTTAATATTTTACTGTCTGGTTGAAAACTTAACTCTTTCTGTTCTGTAGTTTTAAGCTCTTTCCTTCAGGGACACAATATGTCCTTATTTGGGATCATCTTCATCTGTTCAAAGTATCTGGAGGGCAAGAGCATAAGAATTTATGACTATTTTCTGTTTTCTTTCTGATTGCTTTAATCTGTGGGCCCTTTCTTCCCTGGATTCACTCACTGTTGACTGTCTTAGCATTCTTCTAGGTCAACAATTCAGTCTCCAGCTGTGCCTCTTTCTTCTTTGCTGCTTCTAATTATTAATTCTGTAATGGTATTATTCCTGTTTCCAATTTGTTCTTTTTAGGTCTACAATCACTCTTTATCTAGTTCTTTGTGTAGAGATTGGCAAACTACTTTTAAAGTCCAGACAGTAAATAGTGTAGGTTTTACAAGCTATGTGGTCTCTATTGAAACTACTTAACTCTGACATGGTAGCAAGAAAATAGCTATAGATAATATGTCAATAAATGAGAACAATTGTATTCCAATAAAATTGTATTTTAAAACAAGGCCCTGGCCAGTTCATTCCTAAGTGCAGAGCTGCTTAGCCCATACTGTTCTTTAAATAATTGCTGGACTATTTCTCCTCTCTAAAATCAGCTCTTAATTCACTGCCTCTGGGGTTAATTAGCAAATTTTCCTGGGTGTGGGTGCCTCTGCAGAGGCGTTTTGATCATTATCATGTTGATTTAATAATAAGCAATGTTTCTCTTTACTTGCTCATTAGGCACAGGACACTGAGCAGAATGCTTTTCATATTCTGTCACACTGAATCTTCCTAACCCACTGAGCAATCCCTGTCAACTCACTTATTCTCACCCCAGGCCCACAGGAGAGTGCCTTCCCTAACCTCACATTACAAGCTTATGACCCTTATTTCATTTCAAATGCAAAAGCAATCCAAAAGGAATTTCCATTCTCTCGAAATAGTAATCTCTGAGAACACCTGCCTGTGTGCTCATCCACGTACGATCCACAGGAAAACCACATTTGCACAGGAACATCTGTGTCTTCTCTCCAGCAAATGTACTCCTAAATCATCACAATTTTCCCTCTTAATACAACCATTTCTGCCAGTGTAAAAGCTCATACAAGATCTCCTGTCTTAAACTAACATACAGACATACCTCCTGTGATCTGCTATTCTTTTTGTTTCTCTTTTCTCCTTTAAAGTGTGGTCTGTACTCAGTTTCTGCTTCTTTGACTTGACCTTCTTTCTCTCCCAACCCAGTCCAGTTAGTATTTTGGCATTGTTATATTACAAAACAGTCATTGTCAAGGTTTCTGATAATCTATGTCTACCCAAAGCCAGTAAGAATTCTCATTGCTACTTTTCTTGACCAACAAAGGGACATTTGACATAGCAGATCTCTCCCTCCTCCTGTTATGGGCAGAGGGGAGAATGCTTTTAGGCATTATTCTCTTTCAGTCCTCTTCCTCCCTTTCTGGTCACTTCTCAGAAGCTTCTGCAGAAACTGGTTAAGTAGCATAACTGGGATTTGGACTCCTTAAAGTCAGAGACTAATAATTATTCATTTCTATATTCTGGGTACATACCATTATGCCCAGCACATGGTGTGAACTGAGATGTGTTTTTTTATTATTTTGTACAAAATGTCAGAACTAGAAGTCAACTGGTAATGAGACAGTTCAGATCAGAGACACTGAACTCTTGAGTAAAATGAAGGCGATGGGATCAACCAGTGGGATTTCTGAGGAGTGAGGAACAGGTGGGAGACTCAAGGGGATGAAGTTGGCAGCCTTTGGCTAGTACCTGGCAGTGCCTTGACTGGCAGGAGCTATTTTCAAAGGCTAGCAACATGGAGTTGAGAGACTTTTTTTTTTTTTTTGTCTTTACCCATAAACCCATAGTCTAAGGATAGATGGACTGAGAACCAGACTCCAAGTTGCCGCTGAGTGTTCGGGAAGTTTCCTGGGAGTGCTGTCACTCAGTTGCACTGAGGACGGAGAGGCAGCATGACTGAGCAAAGGACTCAGGTAGCAGGGCAGTCTCAGTGAAGGATTCACCAACTACATGTGAATCTGTAGAGTTGAAAATCTCTTCAGTGTTGTTCCACCCTGAAACAAGGAGATTTCACCTTTAAAACTATTCTCCACCTGACACTGATCCATTTTTGGATTATAGGATGTGAACTGTTCTTAAGGAAGGTGGGACCCTGGCCCCGGTGACTGTCTTCTGAGGGAAGTTCCTGAAAAGGGTTCCACTGTGAGCATTGTCAGTGAATGGAGCACAAGAACTGAAACATCAGTGGGGTGTTCTGGGTGGCATACTACAGTACCCACTATTCATGTCTCCAGAGAAACCAAAGAATTATATAAAGAATGAAACCATACATGCTACACTGTCCACCACACATGTCCCCAGAGAAACCAAGGCATTATGTAGGGAATGATGCCATAGATCCAAGAGTGAATGAGGAAGATGGTTTGGGGCCAGCAAGATGGCTCATTGGGTAAAGGTGCCCGGCCACCGAGTCTGGAGACCTAAGTTTGATCCCGGGACCCATATGTTGGAAGGAGAGAACTGACTCCACAAATTATCCTCTGATCCCCACATTCCGCCAACACTTTCTACCCTCACTTTCCACCTCATGCTAGTGTCTCCCACCAGTCAACCCTAGTTGAAAATCTGTCCATAATGAAGCCTGGATGATACACGCCATAGGAACCATCTTCTTAGCCCAGAGGTGGATGCACGGAGAGCAAGTCTGGGACAAGCTGCCAGAGAGTAACCAGAGAAGACCACACGTTAAGACTCCAGGATTTCAGGCCCAGCATGAGTGGCATCAGGGACATAGATGTACTCTTTCTCTGCTTTATTTTCCAGGTCTTTCTATGGGCCAAGACTGAGGTGGACTTAAGAGTTGGGATAGAACTAACTTTAGGGTTCCTGATTTGAAGATTAGACACAAAGCTTCAAGGCAAAATCATAGGATGGGAAGGATTGGAGGAAATCAATACAATAAAGAAATCAATAAAATTCTCACAGAAGTCAGAGGTCATGTACCCTGCCTCCTTCCCGACAGGGTCAACCATTTGTGTTTAGTTCTGGCTGACAGAGGTCAGATGGAGGACCAGATCTGCCTTCCAGAAGCTCTCCAACAAGTGACCTGGAATATGCTCTGCAGCCTAAACCTAAATCTTTGAGAGGCAGGGAGAAGAGTAAGGGGAGATGAGGAATTGTTAAAGGGAGGGGGTGAGTGGGGAGCAGCCTCTACGTGGATGGCATGGGGGCATCTGGTAGTGACTATGTGAAGCCCAAATGATGGTGAACTTATTTGTTAGCTTTTCCACGTACTCAGTCTGAATTGGACATCTAGGGAGCCTGTCTTCTTGGTGTTCTCTTTGTTTCTCTGCAGTGCTGGAAATTGAACCCAGGTCCTTCAGCATGCTAGGTAAGTTCTACCACTGGGCTGCACTCTAAGCCCTGTCCCTTTGTTTTTAACTCTTCTAGCACTCCCTCCTCATCTTGGATCTCTCTTGATGGGAGGTCAAGGCCTTAGAATTAGTTTTCCAAGAAGATGGAAAGATGGTAGCTTTTCCTCCTTTAAGGTAGGCTTGGATTGTTCATAGCGAAGCACCTATGAGAGAAAAGCCCTTGCCCTTGGAGAATATGGCCACCCTATAGCCCTGCTTTGATGTGTTATTCAAGCAAAGCTCCCTTTTCACCAGGCAGGAAGGGAGAGGGTAGTTAGTTCATATACTGAATGGCTTGTCTCTGTCAGTTCCATATTAAATGCTGTAATGGGTTGAATGGTGGCCCTTCCCAAAGTTCTAAAGTGTCTCTGTCCTAATCCCTAGAACTTGTAAATGTGACATTTGGGAAAAGGGAATTTGTAGATGCTAAGGATCTTGAGATGAGATCATCTTGGATTGTTTCTATGGACCTTCACTCCAGTGTCAACTATCTAGATAGATAAGGAATGCGAAAGAGGGGACCATATATGACAGAATGCATGAAATCCAGTGAGGGGGTTATGGGGGTGCAGATGGGGGAGGGGGTCTAAATATGATTAAGATTTATTGTATGACATTTACAAAAACTCAATAAAAATATACAATAAAAAACAAAAACAAAAACAAAGGAAGAGCCTGGAGCTGGGTGTGGTGGCACCATAGCTGTAATCCCAGAATCTGGGAGGCAGAGGCAGAAGGATTATGAATTAAAGGTTATTTTTAGACTACTTAGTGAGTTCCAGGCAAACCTGGGCTACATGGAACCTGTCTCAAAAACAAAGTAGGATTCTCCTGGCTTTGTCACCTCTTCCAGGCCCCTCCTAATTCTATCACATTGGCAACATCTTCAAACCACGGTACCCACAGGGTTTTACTTGAACCCTGAAAGATGAAGATGTGCATGGATGTGGCATATGGTAATTCTGTGGGTACAGGCAGCGCAGAGTTTAAAGTCAAGTGCATTTCTGGTGTCATACAGTTTCTGAGGGTGTGTCCCACAGTACTCTGCCGCCAGGAACACTTAGAAATGTCTTTCATTCCATAGACTCATACAATCATTCATAGAAATTCAAATTCTTAACACTTTTTTTTTCTATCTGAATTTTTCTACATTTGAAAAAAAGGAGGATTACTACCTGGAGTTATGAAGAGCTGGTTCCTCCCTGAATGGGTTCTGAGTGTTGAATAACTGACTGATGTCAGCTGACAGTGCCTAGGCAGAAGAAAGCTGAGTTAAGACCTGCTTTAGAATAAATATTTGTGATTCCTCCAGCAGTTCTTGCCTTTTAATGTATGGCATTTTCAGAATGCTTACAGTCTGTGCCATGATTGATGCTTCTGTTTAAAGAGCTATAGACATGGCCATTGGTACCTGGTGATCCTGCCAGGATATTAAGCTAAACACAGAAAATGAATGCGTTTGCAGCCACAGACACAATTTACAGTTCTTGGAACACAAGCTGACATCTCCGCGCAGTGGGGATGTGTTGGGGAGGGATGCTTTTTGACTCATTGGGAATGTTTTACTCCTGTCATGTTTTTATCTGACACTAAAGAGACATCAGTCTGCAATTTTTCTCTGGCTCTACAAACCCTAATATA
Organism: Nannospalax galili; assembly: GCF_000622305.1. Taxonomy (NCBI): domain Eukaryota; kingdom Metazoa; phylum Chordata; class Mammalia; order Rodentia; family Spalacidae; genus Nannospalax; species Nannospalax galili. Next base: position 3,572,245 of record NW_008351958.1, on the reverse strand, counting down.
ATCTGTAGTACTGTGTGCATAAATAAAGTCTTTCTTTAACTGCTGGCTGTGGTAAAATGACACCCTCAGGGACCTTAGCCTAAAAATGATTGTTTCTGATGTAGCTGACAGACTTAAGACCTGGGCTTATCCGGTGTTGTTTTGATGACAACAATAAAGAAGACAGGAAAGAAAATACCCTCTATCTCATGACAAGTCAATTTCATTTCATAGAAATGTAGTTTTGGCAGATTATGTTTACAGATTGATTTACAGATTAGATAACTTGTACGTATGCTTAAGACAATTTTGAGGCTATCTTCCTCCCCCAATATAAATCATGTTTCTATAATTTTTGTTTTCTGAGACAGGGGCTCATGTAGCCAAGGCTGACTTTGAACTTGCTACATAACTGACAATGACTTTGAATTTCTTATTCTCTTATCTTTACCTTCCATATGCTGAGATTATAGGCATGTGCCATTGTGCCTGACAGCATTTTTGATTTATTATGAAAAGTATATAAAACATAAAATTTATTGTGTTAACCATCATTCTGTGCTAGCCTAGGCTAGCCTAGAACTTGCAATCCTACCTAGAATAAGTCAGAAAGTGAAATATAGTTACAAAGAGACCTATTAGGAAAATTGCCATTTATTAATTTATTTGAATTTGTTGATTTACATGTAATAGACACTAAATTACATGTAATTGGACTGAAAATCCAAAGGAAAATAGTCCCTGAAGGCTTGACACACAGAAAGGGGAGACTGCTAGCCTCTGGCAATATCACACTGGGAAAGGCACCTCTGTGTATCTTCCTTGGGTGGAATGTCCAAGACCACAAGGACACTGGGGCATCCAGGTAGATGAGATCATTAAAAGGGTAGACAGGAAGGTGAAGGATGGTGAGGGGGAGACAGAAGGGCTGTATAAGGAAGAGGAGGAAAGAGGAGGGAAGAGGAACCAAGAGTCTGGACACACCACCACCAGTGACCACTGTGCCATGGCTGAACATTTCTCAGGCAGAATGATTAGTTAAAGATGCAATTTTCTAGTGGGGTGTGGTGGCATATGCCTTTAATCCAGCAGAGACATGCAAATCTCTGTGAGCTCAAGGCCAGCCTGGTCAAGTTCCAGGCCAGCTGAGGCTACAGGGAGACCCTGTCTCAAAAAACAAAACAAAACAAAACAAAAAAAGGGATGCAGTTTTCTGAGTGGCCTGAGAAGGTCTGTCAGCCCTACAGTTATTCATGGGAATAACATGAATAGCTATAATGCCCTTATAAAAACAGGAGTGAAAATCATGGTAGCACAAGCCTGTAATCTCAGCACTCAGGAGGCTGAGGCAGGAGGACTGTGAATTCAAGGCCAGTGTAACCCATCCTATTTCTTTGCAGATTCATCACAGCTTGTCTATGGTCTGGGAAGGTCTATAGGTGTGGTTATGACTGGAACTTGAGATCCATCCAAACAATCAGAAAGTGGGCCATGGGAATAGACCAGAACCCCAGATGGCCACCTGGTTGCCAAGTACTACATCTATTTCTTTAGAAGTAGTTGAGGAAGTGGAGTACCAGGGGCTTCTAGAAGCATGATGAGAACAGCTTAACCCAGCGTGTCTTAGTTCAGGGCAATCTAACAAATTGCCATTGACTGGTGCTTGCTTAAACAACGAAGGGTTCCTATAGTTCTGGAGGTTAGCAAGTCCAAGATGAAGATGGAAGCAGGTGTGGTATCTGGTGAGGGCTTGCCTATTGGTTTGCAGAAGGCATCCTTCTTCCTTGTAGTAAGAGAATGGATAATATGATGTCTTTATGTAGGAAGAAGATTGGGGGGTAATGATGAGAGAGAGAGGGAGAGAGAGAGAGAGAGAGAGAGAGAGAGAGAGAGAGAGAGAGAGTGCTTACTAGCCCAGTTAGCCTCAAACTCACAATCTTCCCACCTTAGCCTCCTGAGTCCAGATATTACAGGCATATACCACCAAGGCTATTATTTACTGTTTTTATAAGGGCACTAATCCCATTCATGAGGGTGCTGTCCTTGTCACCCAATTATCTCCCCAAGTCCCCATCTCCTGATGCCATCACCTTAGGGAGTAGTTACTATGGTTTGAACATGTACCCAAAAGTTCAAGTGGTGGAAATTTAATTTCTAAACTTATATGTTAATGGCATTTGGAGATGAGGCCTTTGGGACAGAATTAAGAATCAATGAGGTCATGAGGTGGGACCCCCATGAGAACACTAGTGGGTTTATATGAAGAGGAACAGAGACCTGAGCTAGCACCATGTGATGCTTTCTGCTGTGTTATGATGCAACAAGAAGACTTTTGCTAGATGTTGCATGGCTACATGGACTTCCTGGTCTCCAGAATGGTAAGCCAAATAGGTTTCTGTTCCTTTTAAATTACCAGATCACTAGTATTTTGTTATAGCAACAGAAAATGGACTGAGACAGGAGACTTCATTATGTGAGATCTGTGAGTTCACAAGCTTATAATCCATAGCACGGAAAAATGGAGTTTGGAAATATGTGTTACAGTGAAGATTAACCGTATGACTTTAATTCCATATCATGCTGCCTGAGGTCAAATCCCTACCCTGAAAGTTGCTAACTGCTTAACTGTAGTCATCTGGAATATGGAGAGGTTAAAAAAAAAACAAAACCCAAATAATAATAACACCTGCTTCTTGGGCGTATCAGGAGAGTTACACCCTTCATTAGTTTTTTCCTGATATTTAATTTTTTTTTTTTTTTTTTTTTTTTTTTGCTTTTTTAACCCTTCAGGATGGCTCCACCCCACCTCTCAGTAATTGCGCAAACCCCATGGAGTGTCACAGGCTGGATGGGAGCTAAAAAAGCCACATAAATAGGAGATGTAACTGGAGAGGGGCTGACAGGCCACTTTCCCTAGGTTCCATTGAGGCTGGGTGGAATACAATGATCAAACCTTGGTTTTCTGCTCAGTCTTAGCAGAAAGGGTGTAATTTTCGCAAGATGAAAGGAGGCTGGTGTCTCCTGATAACAAAGATGATCACAGGCCTCCTGTCTGCTCCCCTGACCATCCTAAGGAATCCAGATTAAAGGATCTGCAGTGACGGCGTGGCACTGGGGCTCACCAGGGACATTTAGGAGCATTCCTGAGCTCTCTTCTGCTAGGGCAGCTGCTCTGATTTCTTAAATTGCCTAAGGCCCTGTAGTTTCACTCATTTTGTAGTTTAATTAAAATGTTAATGTATTCCTTTGTATTAAATTTTTTATTTACATGTATTATTTATTTATTTTTTAGTTATTTATTTAATAACCACATAATTAGAAGAAGCATTTCGTTACAACAGCATTGACACATTCAATAACAGTTTCCAGAGCTAAGATACATTTCTTTCAAAATTGACTGTAAATTTTTAGGTTTACAGTTGAATTAATACAGTTATACAATAT
>NW_008351958.1:3568092-3568594 GCF_000622305.1 Nannospalax galili | reverse complement strand
TTATTACTAGTCACAGTCAGTTACTTTCTGAGCTCCTTGGCATCTGAGCATGAATATAAAGTCATCAGGTAGATTTCAATGGTAATATTTTTCACATCTGCTAATTATTAAGGAGCAAATTTTTATGCTTTGAAGAATTAGTATTTTTAAAATTATTTTTAAAAATTTAATAACAAGCCGGGCGTGGTGGCGCATGCCTTTAATTCCAGCACTTAGGAGGCAGAGGCGGGTGGATTTCTGTGAGTTCAAGGCCAGCCTGGTCTACGTAGTGAGTTCCAGGACAGCTGGGACTACAGGGGGACCCTGTCTCAGAAAGACCAAAAAAAAAAATTTAATAACCACATGATTAGAAGAAGTATTTCATTACAGCTTTAACATATTCAGTAACACATTCCAGAGCAAAGATACATCTCTTTCAAAGGTGGCTATAAATTTTTAGGTTCACAGTTGAATTAATACAGTCATACAATAATGAACTCAGTATTGTATAACTGTAAGACAT
>NW_008351958.1:3567703-3568055 GCF_000622305.1 Nannospalax galili | reverse complement strand
TAAAATACTGTTTCTTACAGAAAGACTCACTGTTTTTGTTACTAACACTGAGATGTTGGCACATGCATCTCTAATCTGTTTGTATCTGATTATTCCTAGTCATAATCGGTTGGACTCTGATCCTTGGCACCTGTGTATGTCTATAAAGTCATTGGGCAGATTTCAATGGTAATATTTATTACCTCTACTAATTAACATGACATAAATTTTTATCCTTCTTCCTAAAATATAACTCATTTTTTTAATTTGTTGATTTTTTTGTGTATATCACATAGAATATCCCAAACAGTCTCATTTATCTATATACCCACTTCCCAGATGATAGCCACCCCCCCCCCCCCGCCTAGACCCC
>NW_008351958.1:3566001-3567189 GCF_000622305.1 Nannospalax galili | reverse complement strand
ACCAGTTCCACCTATGTGAAGATAAGTCAAAGGTCCTGCTCGACCATAGTTAGCTTCGCTTGGAAGCATGTAGGAAATGTTTCCTCTGTTGACCCTCCTCTTTGTAGACTGGACACTGGTTCAAGTCCATCTGGTGGGGTCTCCTTGGCCTCCTTGATCAAGAGGACAGGTGACCCACCACAATTACAGGACATTTTGGGAGATGCTCATAGTCCCCTGGAACTAGTCGACCTAGGAGGGCAAGGAGCAAAAACTGTCCTTTATGTCTCTTTGACCATCTGACCAAATTAGTATAGGCCTCAAAGTATATCTGTTAAACATCCAAGAAGATTAGTTCTACCAGTGTGATACTTTTAATTACTGTGTGTCATGTAGATAAATCTTTGGCAAAGACCAATTGTTCTCAGATAAACCTTACCTAGACATATATTTCCTGATCTGGTATGTATAATTTGTCAGTAGGTTGTTGAGTAATATGGTTCCCTCTGGTTTTTAAAACTCACATTATGTCACCCCTCTAGCATGGTTTCCCCAATTAAGGTGCTCCCATTTCCCCCCTTTCTCCCTTAATAATAAAGGAACCTAGGGGATAAAGGGAAAGAAGGAGCTCAAGAGAGGTAGGTCTGTAGGATAACTGAATATTTTTATTGCCAGTTGCTCTGGAGCCTGGCCAAGGCTTTTGATAAGCTATGAGAAATAAACTGTGTCTCCTGAGAATTTATTCACCCTGAGGGGAACCTCCAGAGCCTGAACAGGTGACCTAGGCTTGGAGCAGTTGAATATCCAGAGTCAAAGCCCAGTCTGTGGCAAAGCACCTCCCTTGATGATCTGAGGGCAAATCCTTTCAAGAAAGACTAAATGCTCCCCAAGGTGGCAATGGACCCTCTGAGTTTCAGCAGACTGTACACTCATCAGTTCAAGGCAGAGTCTACCCTTCTCCTATGGTCCTACCTCTCTTGAGCTCCTTCTTTCCCTTTATCCCCTAGGTTCCTTATATACCCTTCTCTCCCTCCTCCCTTAAACTAACCCAGTTTTTATTCCTTTCAAGAAAGACTAAATGCTCCCCAAGGTGGCAATGGACCCTCTGAGTTTCAGCAGACTGTACACTCATCAGTTCAAGGCAGAGTCTACCCTTCTCCTATGGTCCTACCTCTCTTGAGCTCCTTCTTTCCCTTTATCCCCTAGGTT
>NW_008351958.1:3561274-3563691 GCF_000622305.1 Nannospalax galili | reverse complement strand
CTGAATTCATTCAGAAGTTTATCCCTATCTTCCTTCAGCTCTATGATTACCTTGTTTGTGTGTTCTTTAAATTCAGTGAATTCTTTTATCATATTCATCATTGTTCTTTTGAGTTCCATGTCTTGCATTGTCTCTAGGGGGTTCTCATTGTGCTCCTCTGGAGGATTACTGGTATTTGGTGGGGATATGTTATTTTGGTTTTTCATGTTATTATTTTTTCTCTGTGATTTTGACATGTGAATTTCTTTTGTAGTTTCTGACTCTTGTGTGATACTCAGGCCTTCAAGTTTATTTCTCTGTCTTTTTTTGAACTTTATGTGTCTTTGTAGTTTACTTTTTGGGTATGAAGAGCTGGTTCGTCTAAGCTTCTGGTTCTCTGTTTTGATTTTATATTGTTGTGGCCGGATTGATTTTTGTCTTCAGGTGTTCTGCGGTGGCCCAATTCCAATGTGGGTCAGAAGTTTTCAGACTTTCTCCTTAGGTCTGGAATCTTCTAAGAATGATTTTGGCCTCAAGAACTTGGGTGTTGGACTGAGCTGAGATCCTTGGCCGTGGGCTTGCCACACAGGGATGCAAAGGCAAATGGGGTGGGAAGAAGTCCCAAGATTTCACAGGGAGTGGATTGAGTAGCTGGGTTGTACTGGATGCAAAGGATCAGGGAGAGGAAAGGTAAGCCTCGGAGCCCCAGAAAGAGGCTGTCAGCCCCAGAAAGAGGCTGGCTGGTGTTGCAGGACCAGGGAAGTGGAGGGAGGTGAGGGCGGGGCCAGGTCCAGAAGCAATGCTTCTGGGGCCCAAGGAAGGCACTAAGTTGGTCTGGGTGAAAAGGATCAGGAAGCAGTATTGGCTCCCCAGGTGTCTGGGGCCCCAAGACTAGGAATGGCACAGGGCCCAAACTAGGATCAGAGAACAGTGGGGGAGATGGAAGGGTGAATGAGGCTGGGGGAGTCAAGCCCTGGAGGGCTGCGTGATAGACCCACCCCAAGAGGCCTGAAGATGGGAGAGCAGGCCAGGAGAGTTAGCCTGCGGTGCAGGTCCAGGGAAGCAGAGAGAGGTGGGGGTGGGGCCAGGTCCAGAAGCAGTGCTCTAGGGGCCCAAGGAAGGCACCAAGCCAGTCCGGGTAAAAAGGATCAGGAAGCAGCACTGGCTCCCCAGGTGTCTGGGGCCCCAAGACTAGGAATGGCACAGGGCCCAAACTAGGAGTAGAGAACAGCGGGGGAGATGGAAGGGTGAATGTGGCTGGGGGAGTCAAGGCGCGGAAGGCTGCACGATAGACTTACCCCAAGAGAGGCCTGAGGGCAGGAGAGCAGGCCAGGAAAGCAGTATATAGGTTTTTAATGTATTCCCTTATAATGTTCTGTATTTTTCTGGTGTCTGTTGTGATGTTTCCCCTTTCATCTCATGATTTTGTTGATTTGGAGGTACTCTCTCTTTCTTTTAGCTAACTGGGGTAGCAGTCTGTTAATCTTGTTTATGTTTTCAAAGAACCAGCTCTTGGATTCTTTGATTCTTTGTATTGTTTTCTTTGTTTTGATTTCATTAATTTCTGTCCTGGTTTTTGTTATTTCTTCTTGTTTGCTGGGTTTGGGTTTCATTTGTTGTTGCTTTTCAAGTGTCTTGAGTTGCAATGTTAAGTCATTTATTTGTATTCTTTCCGATTTTTTAATGTAGGCTCCTAGAGGTATAAACTTCCCTCTAAGGTCTGCTTTCAGCATGGCCCAGAGGTTTTGTTGTATTCTATTGTCCTTTTCACTTAGTTCCAGGAGTACTTTTATTTCTTTCTTAATTGATTATGTTGTTTAATTTCCATGAGTTCATGTAGTTACTAGAGCTGGTTTTGCTGTTGATTTTGAATTTTATTGCATTGTTGTCTGATAGAATGCAAGGAATTATTTCAATCTTTTTGTATTTGTTGAGGTTTGTTTTGTGCCCCAGTATCTGGTCAGTTTTGGAGAAGGTTCCATGGGGTGCTGAGTAGAAAGTATGTCCTTGGTGGTTGGGTGGAATACTTGGTAGATGTCTGTTAGGTCCATTTGGTATATGGTATTGTTTAATTCAGGTGTCTCTCTGTTAACTCTCTGTCCTGTTGACCTGGAGACAGTAGGGTATTGAAGTCCCCTACTATTAATGCGTTGGTATTAATCTGGGTCTTAAAGTCCTGTAGTATTGTTTTTATGAAGTTTGGCGCACCAGAGTTTGGTGAATATATGTTCATGATTGTAATATCTTCTTGGTTTATTGTTCCTTTGATCATAATGAAGTGGCCCTCTTTATCTCTTCTGATTAGCTTTAGTTTAATGTCTATTTTGTCAGATATTAGAATTGCAATGCCTGCTTTTTTCTTAGTACCATTCACTTGGTGTATTTTTTTCCATCCTTTCACCTTGAACGTGAGATGAGATTCTTGCATACAAGAAAAT
>NW_008351958.1:3550668-3560545 GCF_000622305.1 Nannospalax galili | reverse complement strand
TCACACAATTCCTGCATATTCCATTCTTGTGATTTCTTAAATTTTTCATAATCTCTGCTTGAGTGGTCTAGTACGTCTACTTTATCTTTCAGTCTTGATATTCTGTTTTCCATTTCATTTATCCTGTTGGTGAGGCTTTCTCCTGTCATTTCTAATTGGCTTACTGAGTGTTTCACTTCCTTCCTCATTTCAGCCTGAGTATTCTTCAATATTTCTAACTCTTTTCTGAATTCATTCAGAAGTTTATCCCTATCTTCCTTCAGTTCTTTGATTTCTTTGTTTTTGTGTTCTTTAAATTCACTGAATTCTTTTATCATGTTTATAATTGTTCTTGTGAGTTCCACGTCCTGCATTATTTCTAGGGGGTTCTCATTGTACCCCTCTAGAGGACTATTGGTATTTGGTGAGGATATGTTATTTTGGTTTTTCTTGTTATTATTTTGTCTCTGTGATTTTGACATGTGAATTTCTTTTGAGTTTCTGATTCTTGTGTGAGACTCAAGCCTTCAAGTTTAGGTCTGCTTCTTTTTGTAAACTTTATGTGCCTTTGTGGTTTACTTTTTGGGCATGGAAAGCTGGTTCTCTAAGCTTCTGGTTCTCTCATTTGATTTTATATTGGAGTGGCCAGATTGCTTTTGTCTTCAGGAGTTCCCACAGATGCCCAAGTCAGATGAGGATCAGATGCTCTCAGGTTTTCTCCTAAGGTGTGGATCCCTCCAGGAAAGATTTTGGCCTCAGGAATTTGGGGGTTGGAGTGGCCTGGGAGCGGGGTCCAGGAAAGGTGCTCATCTTGGGCAGCTTTTGGCTGTGCCACCCAGAGATGCAAAGGGAGATGGGAGCAGGGAAATGCCCCAAAGGCTTCTGTGGACTGCACTGAGGAACTGGATTGGTCTTGATGCAAAGGATCAGGAAACTGAAAGGTCAGTCCTGGTGGAGCAGAAAGAGGCTGGCAGGTTGTGCAGCCCAGGGATGCAGAGGGAGGTGAGGGCAGAACCAGGCCCAGAGGGCTCCTGGGGACTTTGAGAAGGAACTGGGTCCATCTGGATGCAAGGGATCAGGAAGCAGTGGTGGCCCCAGGTCGAGAGGTCAGCCTAGGCGTCCAAGAAAGAGGCTGGTAGGCCGTGCAGCCCAGGGAAGCAGAGGGAGGTGAGAGTGGGACCAGACCCAGAGGGCTCCTGTGGATGCAAGAAGGAGCTGGGTTGGTCGGGATGCAAAGGATCAGGAAGCAGTAGTGGTTCCCCAGTTGTCTGGGGTGCCAAGACAAGGAATAGAATGGGACCTAGGCTAGGAGGAGAGATGGGCAGGGGAGATGGGAGGGTGAATGAGGCTTTGGGAGTCAAGGCGCGGAGGGCACCATCAACTTACCCGGGAGAGAGGCCCAAGAGGACAGCGGGTCATCCAGGCTCTGGGAAGCAGAGGCATGTATTATTCATTTTATGAGGTGTATGTGTGTGTGTGTGTGTGTGTTTGTGTGTGTGTGTGTGTGTGTGTGTGTGTGTGTGTGCACATGCCATGGTATGCAGGTGAAGGGCAAGAAGACAAGTTGTGGGAATCAGTTCTCTCCCATCATGTGAATCTTGGGAATCAAACTCGGGTCTTCAGACTTGGCAGCAAATGCCTTTGCCTCCTGAGCCATTTTGTTAGCCCGAAATAATTTTTAAAAAATTATTTATTTAGCTGGGCGTGGTGGTGCACCCCTTTAATCCCAGCACTCAGGAGGCAGAGGCAGGCAGATCTCTGTGAGTTCAAGGCCAGCTGGTCTACATAGTGAGTTCCAGGACAGCTGGAGCTACAGGGAGACCCTGTCTCAAAAAGACCAAAAAAATTTTATTTATTTATTGTTATTTTCTGTGTGTGAGTGTTATGCCTACATGTATGTAAGTGCACCCATGCACAGTGCTCATGTAGAACAGAAGAGGGCATTGGATCCCCTGGAATGATTTACAGATGAGATGGTTGTTAGCCTCCATGTGAGTGCTGGGATTCAAATCTGGGTCTTCTACAAAAACAGCCAGTGTTCTTAACCACTGAACCATCTCTCTAGCCTCTACTTATTTATTTTTATTTGGTCCTCTCTTTACTTCTCAACAGGGATTTCACCCTCCCTCTTAACAATTGAACAATATTTGGATTACTGTGTTTTATGTGTATGTTTGTTAAGCATATGTATGTTAAGTGCATACATGTCATGCAATGCTAGCAGAAGCCAGAAGAGGGTGCAGATTCCCTGGAACTGCAGTTATGGACAGTTGTTAGCTACCATGTGGTTGCTGGGAACCAAACCTGGGCATTCTCTAGAAGAGCAACCACTGCTCTTAACTGCTGAGCCATCTCTCCAGCTTCCTAAATAATTATTTTGAGAAAGGCCTTGCTATGTAGCTCAGATTGGCTTTCAACCCTCAATCCTACTTCTGTCTCCCAAGTGTTAGGATTACAGAAACATGTCCTGGTCTAGTATTTAACACACCTATTATTTTGGCTCTGAAGCACAGCACAGAATATCAAATTCCCTCCCACACCCACTTAGGCCAACCCCATTATGGCTTTTCCTTCCCTTATGGTTGTTTTTCTCCTCCTTCACAGTCCCATTGCCCAGCAGGTAACTCTGATGTTGGAGGAACTCACCAGTATAATTCATTTGAAGCTACAAGTTGGTGACATACCGTATTTGTCTCAGTCTTCAAAAGAGCAACTAGCCAGACGTGGGAGCACATGCCTTTAATACCAGCACTTGGGAGGCAGAGGCAGATGGATTTCTGTGAGTTCAGGGTCAGCCTGGTCTAATATAGTGAGTTCCAGGCCAGCTGGGGCTACAGGGAGACCCTGTTTCAAAAAACTAAAAATAAGGGGCTGGAGAGATGGCTCAGTGGTTAAGAGCACTGACTGCTCTTGCAGAGGACTGGGGTTTGATTCCCAGCACCCACATGGTGGTCAAAACTCTCTGTAACTCCAGTTCCAGGAGATCTGATGCCCTCTTCTGACTTCAGCATGCATTGCATGACCTGGGTGCACTTACATACATGCAGGCAATACACTCATACACACAAAATTAAAATAATAAAGAAAATATTAAAAAAACTAAAAACATGTAAATAGATAAAGTGGAAGGCAACTGAGGAAGGCACCATACATTGACTTCTGGCCTTCACATGCATGTGTGGGCATACATACATATGCCTATACACACACAAAGAACCTGCAGGTGGATGATTTGGAGAAATGTGCAAGAGTGGTCTATTTTACAACTGGAAGCTTTCAGATGGACACTAATAAAGCCTTAGAATGTCTTCCATTACAGGCTGAGCCACCAAGCTTAGCAAGGATGCTCTTTGAAGCCCCGTTTAGGCAGTCAGTAGCTCTCTGAATGGAAAAAGAGAACAACTTCTGGAGTCACCAGAATGTGTTCTCAGACAGATTGAGAGATGTAATTTGGCCTGAGGTTTGCTTCTCAAAACATCTCCAGAGGACACGCTCTGTCCAGCCTCAGCTCCTGGTCTGCTCAGAAGGATCCCTAGAGGACGTTTAGAAATGAAAGAGAGATTATTGCTATTCAACGTTTCTGCTTTTGTGGCCACCAGTAGAACACAGTAACGGTAACAGGAGGGCTTAATTGTAACTGATAAAAGGAGAAAATGAAAACAAATTTGAAGCACATTACAAATTCCAAGGAGCATCTTCCATTTGACCCCTGTGTGTCCATGGAATACAGCCCAAGGAATCACAGGGCTGTTCATTACTTAAGAAAAGGAATTTGGTGCTTGTATATTGATGTGTGTCTGGAGCCATTTTGTGGCTCTGGTTTTTCAAAGCTCCTCTTTCATATTCTTGAGGATTATACATAACCACACTCATCTGGCATGGGATGACAAATTGCATTTGAATTTGCCAGGTTAAAGATCAGCACTGTTCTCCGTTAGCCAGTCAGCCTCCCTCAAAATGTCTCAATTGTGAGAACATGCTGGAATCCCCAAGCACGCTGCTGCAGCCCTCTCAGTCTTCACAGCCTGATCCATCTAAGGGAGGGGCCGAGCCAGGGCCACTTACAGAGGGACACCACATGGTGCCTAGCATACTGCTTTCATCTGCGAGTGGTTAATAGTTGATAGCAACCCAGAATTTTGTAAAAGATCTGTTTCTTGAACCCTATTTAGGGTTCAAATGTCTTTTATTTAAAAAAGATACTTTCTCCAAGGTGCTACTGTGTGAGACTAAGGCCCTTAGCCAAAGAGTCACCCTTAACTCATAGGAGAGGTACAATATTCTTTACTTCTAAAACACTGAGGAATAGGATTTAGAAGTAACCAATTGTAAGATGGGTGAAGGCTGTGCCTAATCCAAGTAGTTGCAGGCTGCCAGCCTCTTGAACATGCCAATACCTGCTCTATTATGCTAAGATACATGAATTTGGTTAAAAGTGATAGATTGAACCCAAGGTGTTTGGAGGGCCTATGAGCACTGTGTGTGTGTCTTTGTGTGCTGCATGCATCATGGTACACACACACACAGAAGTGGCATGCCAATTCCCACTCTGCTCCGTATGCATTTGGTACAATTCATTCACATTGCTACTGATTAGAGTTTAACTTTATAGCTAGGTGTGGTGACACATGTCTTTAATCCCAGCACTTGGGAGGCAGAGGCAGGGGATCTCTGTGAGGTCAAGGCCAGGCTGGTCTACATAGGGAGCTCCAAGCTAGCTGAGGCTACAAGGAGACCCTGTCTCAAAACGACCAAAAAAAGAAAAGTTTAATTTATTATATCTGTAACAAAATGAGTCTTCATAGGCTAGGAGATGTTAATTTTTTTTTTAAATTTCATGTTCTTTTCTTCTTTTTAATTTTTTTTAGGGAATCTTACTGTGTAGTGTGCAATCCTCCTGCCTCAGCTCTCCAGGTGCTTGGGTCATGGATGTGAGCCACCATGCTTGGCTCTGCAAAGATCTCTTATAGTATAAATAAAATACTGAGGTAAAATTTTTTTCTTAGATTTATAAGCTTCAGCTGACAGAAACAACTATTAAGCCAATTCAAGATTTTTTTCCCAATCATTTGAGAAGATCTAAGTTCTTCCCTAGGATATATTAAGATCTGTTTCAACCAAATGATTATTTACTTCTTCCTTTATTCAGTACCCCGAACTAAACAGGTTCTTAGAAATACCTGTTGATAATTATATTGAAAATGATGGCAATTAGTCATATACATGTACATTAGTAGTATACATTAAATCATGACTCTAGAATAAAAATTTTACAATTCATCAAGTATTTAGTAATAGCTACTTATGTTAGTGAGAGGCTAAATACTTTATATCTTTTATCTAAGTAATTTTTCACCAGCTTAGTGCGGTAAGTATAAATGTGGTATTGATATTGCAGATGAGATTAAGGGAGATCAGGGTATTTATATAAGCTCACCCAGAATGTGAATGGCAGAGCTAAGATTCAGACTCAAATCCTTCTGATTCCAAAGTCAGGCTCTGAACTACTACAATGTGCTGCATTTGTTGTTTGGTAAGCCGGTTCCCAAGTGCCTGAGTGGGTGTTGTCTTTACAGTCCATTTCTGTGCTTGGCAGCAGCTCACCTCCATGAGGTAATCTAAGGGACACTTGTCCTGCCCTCGTAAGCATTCACAAATGAACAAAGACTTGTGGTTGAAGACTAAACAAAAGGAGCTGGTGAGAGTCCATTGATCAGCTGGTGGAGGTGATTGCTACCAAGCCTAACAACCAGAGTTCGGTTCCCCAAACCAACATGATGGGAGGCGAGAACCAACACTTGCAAGTTGCCCTCTAACCTCCACATGTGCTCCATGCACATGTGCTCCTGGTTTAAGACGTGCACACACACACACACACACACACACACACACACTCATTAATAGATAGATGCAATTAAACAAACAAACAAACAAACAAACAAGGTAATATCCACAACAGAAAAGACTCTCTAACCCATTTCTGAGTCAGATTTTGATTCAACTGAAGGATAGGACTGTGTGAAACAGAACTCCAGCTCCTGCTTGCTCATGAAGAAATGTGGAAACACTGACTGGAAGACTTAGCAGCTGTTTGTCATGTGTAACACTTCTGTTACAGTGATGTTAGTGTTGGAAACACAATGCAAGTAATACCTTATTTTAGCAATGTACACTTTTGCTCTTTCTAAAGAGGTTAGAGATGATGAGTCTAAATAATTGAACTGATTTTAGTCTACTTTTGATCTAGTCTATATAAAAAGATATGAGATTCAATTCATTCTCCACATTTTGTTTTCCAAATAGAGTAAAAGTAAAAAACATTAAAACTGCTTTGAATTATGAAGAAACTTTATTACTCTGTGTGAGAGAGATTTTGTCAAAACTGTTTTGTTTTCCATGTATGTGTGATGTATGAAGAGACTTGTTTTGTTTCTCTCTTTCTTTCTCTGATTTTGAAGAAAGTTTATTTATAAAATTGCTCTGAGAATGGCTGTCATCAAGAAAACAAATGATGGGGCTGGTGAGATGGCTCAGTGGTTAAGAGCACTGGCTACTCTTGCAGAGGACCCAGGTTCAATTCCCAGCACCCACATGGCAGCTAACAACCATCTATAACTCCAGTTCCAGGGGATCTGATGCACTCTTCTTACCTCCATGGGCATTGTGGGCATTGCATGACACAGGTGCACTTCCATTCATGCAGGCAATACACTCATACACATAAAATAAAATAAAAATAAATAAAAGTAAAGTATTTTTTAAAAAGAAAGCAAAATGATAATAAATTCTGAGGAAAAGGAACTCTTATAGTCACTGCTGGTGGGGATGTAAACTTGTGCAGCCACTATGGAAATCGGCATGGAGGTTTCTCAAAAAACTAAAAATAGGACTACCATATAATAGCCAGGAAATTAAACCAGCCTCAATATCCATTGACAGATGAGTGGGTAAAGCAAATGTAGAATTTTATTCAGTCATAAAGGAAAATGAAATCATGACATTCTCAGGATAAAAGGATGAACTGGCAATCATTATGTGAAGTGAAATAAACCAGACAATTTCCACGTTTTTTTTTCTCAGATACAGAACCTAGATTTAAAATTATACGTGTGTGTACATATATACATATGTGTTATGAACCTAGAAAATGGGGAAAGAAGAGCTCTTGAGGGGTGGAGAAGAAAGGGTTATAGAATAAAAGTAACATGAAAGCAGAAGGGGGAGCCGTCTAATGAAGGAAGGGAGCTGACCGCAGGAAGTGAGTATGGGGGAGAATTAGAGCAAAGCATAAAGAAATTGAACATCAGAATTGATTATGAGGAGGCAAAGTATCAGGACCTGAAGGCAAAGCAGAAGAATTGGTGCATTCAATCAAGGACAACGAGAAAGTTTTTAAAAGTGAAGAAGGATGGGTTCAGTGTGTAAAGTGCTTGTTGCACAAGCCTGATGACTGAGTTCAATCCCTAGTCTGCCTTAAAAGTTAAAAAAAAAGTCAGATGCAGTGGCATATGTCTATGATCTTTGAACTTCTGTGGTGATGTGGGAAGCAGAGACTTGCTCAGAAGCTCATGGGTCAGCAAGCCTGGAGTACGCAGAACAGCAGACACAAGAGAGATCCTGACTCAAGAAGGTGGAAGGAGAGAAATGACTTCTGAACGTTGTCCCCTGACAGAAACCCATATGGCAGCTAACACCGTCTATAACTCCAGTTCCATGGTATTCAACACCTTCCTCTGACCTCCGTGGGCATTGCATGACACAGGTACACTTACATACATACAGGCAATACACTCATACACAAAAATAGAAATAAAGAATAAAATATTTTAAAAAGAAATATAATTGATTCTTACATATTAATCTTTTGAGACAGTGTCTTTGTTAATAGTCTAGACTGGTCTTAAATTCTCAATCCTCCTGCTTCAGCCTCCCAACTGCTGGATTTCAGGTATGCACACTGTGACCAGCTCAAGAGAGGACGTCCTCGCCTTGCTCCTGAGTTTAGGGAAAGTCATGTAGCTATAGGTTTACCACCGATGACCCTTAGTACACTGAGGAGTTTCCCTCTGATTCCTGGGTCTTTGACAATGTCTTTGAGGGTTTGTCAATTGATTCTTAAAATTTTATTGAGACATCATAGATTTTTTATTTCAAAGTAGATTTCAGAAAAATGGAAAATTATCTAGAATAAAGAGAGACAAAGATATAGTCAATTAATCAAAATTAAAAATAACCACACAAACGCAATGCCTTCAACAGAGCTTCAAATAGTGCAGTAAAAACTGAACAGTGAGAAACTGACAAACATACAATGACATCTTGACATACTTCTCAGATTTTGCTCTAATTTCATGTATATAACATATGTAATATGTTTTGGTATACATAGTGAAACGGTTGCTGGAGTGAAGCATGCGGACATACCCATGACTGTACATTTTGCATGTGTTTGAAGATCCTTCAGTCTGCTGTTTTGGCAAGCTTTCAGCATAAAATGCAGCATGGTTAATTATGGTCCTCACGCTAAGCACTAATCTTCAAATTATTCACTACTGCAGTTCTTCACCCTTTGACAAGAGGGCCCCATTCCCTTCTTCCTCCTGTCCACCTGCTCTCTCTGCTTGTGGTGAGTCTACTCTTTATGGTCCATATAAAAGGCAGATCATATAATATTTTCTTTGAAATTTTAAAATTTTATTACTATTGTTTGTGTATGTGATGTGCATGGAGGACCACACATATGATGGCACACATGTGGAGGTCAGAAGACAACTTTGAGGAGTCTACTTTCTTTTTCTACTTTTATGTGAGTTCTGGGGCTTGAACTCAGGCTTGTGGAGCTTAGCTGCTGAGCCATCTCACCAGCCCCTATTTTTCTTTTTGTATCTTGTTTGTCCTTCATTTCCATCCACGTTGTTTCAAATGACAGGACCTCAGTTTTTAAGGTGGACTAATAGTGTGTGTGTGTGTGTGTGTGTGTGTGTGTGTGCGTGTGTGTATATCTATATATCTGAGATATATGTATCATAATTTGTTATACATTTCTCCATTGGGATGCAAGTAGTTCCACATTCTGGCTGCAATGAACACTGTAGAGCATATATTTCTGTGGAGTACGGCTTTCATTTTCTCTGGTCATACACTAGACAATGATGCTGGGTCATATGTTAATTTTTAATTTTCTGAGAAATATCCACAGTTATTTTTGCACTGGATACACCAACTTATATTTTTTCATATTTTAAGGCTTGTTTATTTTCATTTTTTAAATAAATAATTTATTGAGAATTTCATACATGCATATAAGGTGTTTTGATCAGATCCATGCCCACTCCCTCCCCTCCAACTCCTCCCATATCTCCCCATCACTCTTTTCTGATAACTTCATGTACTCTTTCTTCTTCTTTGTTTTATTTATTTTTTATGGGCTTTTGGATACTCTAACATTCCCCCTCTGAAGAGGTAACCCTAAAATCTTTTAAGGATTAGATACAAGCTCCTTTAATGAAGCATGTTGTTAAGAGGACCAAGGACATTTTGACTTTTAACCAAGAAACTGGCTACTTTCTTTGAGGTATTTTTACCCTCACTGTTCAGCCAGTTCCTACCTCCTGTTCTTACCACATCGTACCCTGAAGAAGTTACCCAAATTGCCAATAGGGAATTGGGACGCAGACCACTCTGGCTTCTTCCATGCTGAACAGGGATGCAGGGTGAGGAAATTGGAGTACCCCTTCAGTGAGTCTATCTAAAAGACTCCCAAATTACATAACTCATCTCTAGGGGAAAAGAAAGTCCTTGAATTCTGACTAGAAGATGTGAAGGAGAAGTAAAGGCAAGAGTAATTAGCATTACAAATTCTAGACAGGGAACTAGAAAAAAAGTCAGAACAGGGCAA
>NW_008351958.1:3541144-3542889 GCF_000622305.1 Nannospalax galili | reverse complement strand
TCTGTTAAACATCCAATAAGGTTAGTTCCACCAGTCTGGTATTTTTAATTATCATGTGCTATGTAGATAATTCTTGGGTAAAAAAACAAATATTCTCAGATAAACTTTGACTAGATACATATTTTGTTCCTTAAGCTAGTTGACTAAACTATGACCATAGACATTTTAAGATTATGTGTATATTATCTTTGTCTCATCCTTTATATATCATAACAAACCTACACAGACCTTCATCACTTGCTTAGGCATTCTTTTTTTTTTCTATTTTGGAAAGTATCTCCATTCCCATATCCTTTTAACATCTTTTACATTCTTATTTTCTTCTTTTTTAAAAAAATAATTATGAGACATACTAGCATTAACAAATAAATTTTCCATCTGTTGTGAGACTTCTTTTCCTGGGGCTAAGCAATGCTTATTGCCTTTTAAGGTTGTAGTGTCAACCCAATGTTTGATTAAAGTTTTACTGGGAAACCAATGAATTTATTGAGCTTACTTACTGAGAGTGCTGAGGGGTTGCTGAGGTGTATGTATGCCCTGAGGGTATGCACACTGGAAAGCCTTTATCCAGCATAATTCATGCCTTCTCTTCCTAGCCTTCCCCAAATTGTATACTTTAGCCCTCCCCAAATCTAGGAGGCCATGAGTGATTAGGGCCAAATTACATACAGTTGTCTGGGAAGAGTGGCTGGATAATCCTGCTTGGCCCTCCTTTAGTGAAGGAGCACAACTGTCAACAAGCCCAATTGTGATGATGTTTAGGTGATCAGGCTCAGCTGAAGTCGTGGTGATGGTAGTTATTTCATGCAGAAGGGACTGCTGTATAGCATCATCTTATTAAAAGGACCTGGAATTTAAAAGGATTTGGTGCTAGGATCCACATAATGAGGGAGAGCATACGTCATTTATTTTTCTGAGTCTGTGTTACTTCACTTAATATAACAGTTTCTAGATCCATCCATTTACCTGCATATTTCATTATTTCATCTTTCTTTACTGCTGAATAGAACTCTATTGTGTAACTATGCCACATTTTTGTTAACCACTTGTCAGTTGAGGGAACTTAGGTTGCTTCCATCTCTTAGCTTTTGTGAAAAAGAATAGCAACAAACATGATTGTACAAGTGTCTCTACAATAGAATGAGTCTTTTGGGTATATGCCAAGGAGTGGTATAACCAGGTCGTATGATAGGTTCATTTTTAGTTTTTAAGAGTTCTCCACACTGTTTTCCATAGAGCGTGAACAAGTTTGCAATCCCACCAGCAGTGAATGAGCATCCCCCTGTCTCCACATCCTCGCCAGCATTTGGTATCACGTTTTCTCTTGATCCTAGCCAGTCTGATTGGGGTAAGATGATACCTTAGGGTGGGTTTAATTTGCATTTCCCTAATTAATAATGATGTTGAACACTTTTAAAGATGTTTCTTAGCCATCTT
Organism: Nannospalax galili; assembly: GCF_000622305.1. Taxonomy (NCBI): domain Eukaryota; kingdom Metazoa; phylum Chordata; class Mammalia; order Rodentia; family Spalacidae; genus Nannospalax; species Nannospalax galili. The sequence continues at coordinate 3,541,452 of NW_008351958.1, read as the reverse complement.
TATTTCTTCCTTTGAGAACTCTGTTTAGATCTTTAGCCCATCTTTTAACTGGGTCACTTGTTCTCTTGAGTCTTTGTTTTTTGGGTTCTTCATATATCAGGATGTTAAACCTCTGTCAGATGTGTCACTGGTGAAGATTTTTTTTTCCCACTCTGCATTTTCTTTTCACTTTCTTGGCTGTTTCTTTTGATGTACAGAAACTTTGTAGTTTTATGAGGTCACTTGTTGTTCATTGACCTTAATTCCTGAGCAACTGATGTCTGATTTAGAAAGTCCTTTCCTACACCTATTCCATGTAGGTTATTGCC
>NW_008351958.1:3538212-3541087 GCF_000622305.1 Nannospalax galili | reverse complement strand
TTACCAATGTTTTCTTCTAACAGTTTCAGATTTTCAGGCTTCACATTGAAGTCTTAGATCCATTTGAGGTTGATTTTTGTGCAAGGTGAAAGCTAAGGGTGTAGTTTCTTTCTTCTGCAGGTAGAGATCCAGTTTTGCCAACACCATTAGTTGAAGATGCTGTCTTTCCTCCGTTGTGTGTTCTGGCACCTTTGTCAAATATCAGGTGGCTGAAATTGTGTGTACTTAGGTTTGTGTCTTCAGTGATGTTCCTTTGATCTATGTGTCTGTTTTTGTGCCAGTACCATGCTGTTTTTATGACTATAGCTTTGTAGTATGCTCTTTGGGCTCAGGGTTGCTTTGGCTATTCAAGGTCTTTTGTGCTTCCATACGAATTTAAGGATGTTTTTTTCTAATTCTGTGAAGTATGTCATGGGCATTTTGATTGGGATTGCATTAAATCTATATATTGCTTTTGGTAGGATGGTCATTTTCACAATATTAATTCTTCAAATCCATGAACATGGGAGGTCCTTCCATGTCCTGGTGTCTTCCTCAATCTCTTTCTTTAACGATTTTTCCCTGGAACTAGACTTATGGACAGTTGTTAGCTGCCATGTGGGTGCTGGGATTCAAACCCAGGGCTTTTGCAAGAACAACCAGTGTTCTTACCCTGTATTCTTTCTCCAATTGCTTGTTATTGGTATATAGAAAGGCTACCGACTCTTGTAGATTGATTTTATAACCTGCCACTATACCAAAAGTGTCGATCAGTTCTGGGAGTTTCCTGGTGGAATTTTTGGGATCACTTGGGTATAGTATCATGTCATATGCAAAAGGGGTAATTTGATCTCTTCTTTTCCAATTAGAAATCCTTTCATTTCCTTCTCTTGTCTTATTGCTGTATCAAGAGTTTCAATCACTATGGTGAAAAGGAGTCGAGACAGTGGACACCCTGGTCTGGTTCATGATTTTAATGGGAATGTGTCCAGGTTTTCTCCATTTAGAATGATGTTGGAATGATGTTGGCTGTGGGTTTGTTGTATATAGCTTTAATTATGTTGATGTGTGTTCCTGTGATGGTTTGAATGAAAATGTCCCCTATAGGCTCCAAGTATTTGGACATTTTGTTCCCAGATGATGGTGCTGTTTTGGGAGGTTTTAGAAGGTGTGGCTATCCTGGAGGAAGCATGTCACTGGAGGTGGGCTTAGAGAATTCTTAAGCCTTTCTGGATCTCCAATCACTCTCTTGCTTCCTGTGCCTGCATGATGATGTGAGAACTTAGCTTCTGCTGCTTCTCTCCAGCCACCTCCAGCCACCTCCAGCTACTATGCCTCTCTGCCATGATAGACTGTAATTCCCCTGGAACCATAAGCTCAAATAAACTCTTCCTTCTATAAATTGCTTGGGTCAATGCTTCTATCACAGCAACAGAAAAGTGACTAATACAGTTCCCTCCAGTCCAATTCCCTCTAGGACTTTGAACATAAATGCATGCTGAATTTTGTCAAAAGCCTTTTCTGCATCTATTGTGATGATGATGTGATTTTTGTCTTTGAGTCCATTTATATGATTAATGATGTTTATTGACTTGCGTATATTGAACCATCCCTGCATCTCTGGGATAAAGCCCATTTGATCATGGTGAATGATCTTTTAGAGGGGTGTCTGTATGTGGTTTGCAAGTATTTTGTTGAGAATTTTGGCATCTATGTTCATTAAGGATATGGGTCCATAATTTTCTTTTTTGGTTGTATCTTTACCAGGCTTTGGTATGAGAGTGATGCTGGCTTCATAGAAGGAATTTGGAAGTTTTTCCTCCATTTCTATTTTTTTGAATAAATTAAGTAGTATTGGATGCAGATCTTCTTTAAATGTCTGATAGAATTCTGCTGTAAATCCCTCTGCCTGGGCTTTTTGCAGTACTATTTCAATTTCCTCATATGTTATGGGTCTATTTAAACTGTTGATTTCTTCTTGGTTTTACTTTGGTGATTCCCATGATTTTAGATATCCATCCATTTCTTTTAGATTTTCCAATTTAGCAGCATGTAGGTTTTTAATATATTCCCTTGTAATGGTCTGGATCTTTTGGTTGTCTGTTGTGATGTTTCCCCTTTCATCTCTGATTTGGTTGATTTGGATTTGCCCTTTCTTTCTTTTGTTTTAACTGTGCTAAGGGTCTGTTTATCTTGTTTAACTTTTCAAAGAACCAGCTCTTAGATTCATTGATTCTTTGTATTGTTTTCTTTGTTTCTATTTCATGAATTTCTGCTCTGATTTTTGTTATTTCTTCACTTCTGCTGGGTTTGGGTTTCACTTGTTCTTGCCTTTCCAGTGTTTTGAGTTGCAGTGTTAGGTCATTTATTTGGGTTCTTTCTAGTTTTTTAATGTAGGCACTTAGAGCTATAAACTTCCCTCTTATGACTGCTTTTAAAGTGTCCCAGAGGTTGTGTTTTATTGTATTGTCCTTTTCGTTGAATTACAGGGATTCTTTTATTTTTTCTTAATTTCTCCTTTGACACACTCATTGTTTAGGAGTGTGCTGTTCAATTGCCATGAGTTTGTATAGTGACTAGGGCTTTGTCCAGTGTTGATTTTGAGCTTTATTGCATCGTGGTCCGATAGAATGAATGGAATTATTTCCATTTTTTTTTTGTATTTGTTAAGGTTTGTTTTGTGGCTCAGTATGTGGTCAATTTTTGAAAAAGTTCCATGGGGTGCTGAGTAGAAAGTGTATTCTTTGGTGCTTGAGTGGAATATTTGAAAGATGTCTGTTAGGTCCATTTGATATATGGTATCATTTAATTCAGATGTCTCCCTGTTTATTCTTTGTCCAGTTGACCTATCTAATGGAGTGGGGTGTTGAAGTCGCCTACTATTACTGAGTTGGGA
>NW_008351958.1:3524280-3537808 GCF_000622305.1 Nannospalax galili | reverse complement strand
TTTCTTTTTTTGCCCCAAGGTATAGTTGTTTCTCTCTCTGTTCTCTGTATTGCTTCAAGTATTCTTTGAAGGGTTGGTTTTGTGGACATGTATTCTTTCAGCCTATTTGTGACATGGAAGATTTTTCTTTCCCCCTCAACCATAATAGACATTTTTGCTGGGTAAAGTATTCTGGGCTGACATCTATTGTCATGTAGAACTGGAAATACCTTGGTCCAGGCTCCTCTGGCTTTCATCATTTACACTGATAAGTCAGCTGTAATTCTGATGGGCTTTCCTCTGTATGTGACTTGTTTTTCTTTTGCTGCTTTCAGTATTTACCTGTCTTTGTTCTGTACATTTAGTGTTTTTACTATGATATGCCCAGGGGAGTTTATTTTCTGATCCTGTGTATTTGGTGTTCTATGTGCTTCCTGTATTTGTATGGGGATGTCTTTCCTTAATTTTGGGAAATTCTCTTCTCCAATCCTGTTTAAGATCTGGTCAATACCATTAACTTGAAATTCTCCTTCCTCTATTCCTATGATCCATAGATTTGGTCTTTTCATGGTGTCCCACATCTCTTGCATATTTCATTGCTGTGTCTTTTTAAATTTCCCATAATCTTTGCTTGAGTGGTTCAATTCTTTTTTTTTCCCAAATTTTATTATTTTTATTTTGCATGTATGCATGTATTGCCTGCATGTAGGTAAGTGCACCTGTGTTGTGCAAGAGTGGTCCAATTCTTCAACTTTATCCTCCAGTGTTGATACTCTGTTTTCCATTTCATTCATTCTAGTGTTGAGGCTTTCCCCTGTTGTTTCAAGTTGGTTTATTGAGTCTTGCACTTCCTTCTTCATTTCTACCTGAGTTTTCTTCAATGTTTCTATCTCTTTTGTGAATTCATTCAGAAGTTTATCCCTATCTTCTTTTAGTTATTTGATTTGTTTATTCATGTGTTCTTTAAATTCGTTGAATTCTTTGATCATGTTATGATTGTTCTTTTAAATTCAGTGTTCTGGATTATCTCTAAGGGTCTTCCTTGTAGAACTCTTCTACAGGAGGGGTAGAGTTTGGTGGGGATACAGCATTTTGGCTTTCCATTTTATTATTCTTTCGTGATTTTGGCACGTGAATTTCTTTTGTTCTTTATGATTCTGATGTGAGAATTTAATTGAAATATGCTTCTGTTTGTAGTCTCAGATGCCTATTTTATTGGTTATGTAAAGCTGGCTGGTACAGGGTTCAGGTTCTCTCAGGTTTATTTTGGAGAGAACTGATGGCTTTAGATCAGCTATTCAGGATTACCCATAGAAGCCCAATTCAGGTTCCAGTCAGGTACACTCAGGCTTCCTTCACCATGTGGAGGCAGGATCCAGGCTCTCTCAGGCAGTCCTGTGCATTTTCAACCCTATGTCAGAGGGAGGCCAGAGGGAGGCCAGAACTCAGAGCTCTCTGGCAGTCTGCTGAGATCAGAGCCACTACACCAGTGGAGGTTGAAATCTACCCTCTCAGGTTGTCTGCTAGGATCTCAGCCTTAGCCTACCAAATCCAGATTTGACCTGGGTCCTTGAGAGGGGCCCCATGAAATCCCAGGTAGGGGGATGGGTATGGTGCAATTAGGAGAAGCTCACCACCATATGAAGGCAGGATCTGGGAGCTCTCAGGCAGTCAGTCCCCTGCATTCTTAGCCCCTATACCAGAGGGAGGCCAGAACTTGTCACTCTTTGGCGGTCTCACCAACTTATATTCATACCAACAGTATATAAGAATTAATTTTTCTCTGCACTCTGGCCAACACTAATTATCTTTTGTTTTTTGTTTGTTTGTTTATTTTTGTTTGGTGCTAGCTATCTTAAGTGAGAGGTAGTATCCCAAAGCAGTTCTGATTTTCTGGATATTAGTGATTTTGAGCACTTCACCATATATTTATTGCTTTGCTCATGATTGATAGGAAACAAGCAGAAAATTGGTAAGACTTTCGTGACCAACACTGTTGAACTAGCTGACAGTTAGAGAATGCTCCAATCAACCAATGGAAGCAGGAGAGATAGCTCAGCAAGGGAAGGTGCTTGCTGCCAAGCCTGATGACTTGAATTCAATCCCTGGGACCCACATGGTAGAAGGAGAACTGACTCTTCTTTACAAAACAAGAATCAAATACATTTCCATTTAAAAAATATGTCTTTTGTAAGTAGCACATATTTGAATCTTGTTCTATAAAGAAGATCCAATCTGAAAATGTGGGCCTTTTAGTTGGGCTTCAGATCCAGCTGTCCTGTGGAGAGGCCTTTCTAGTCTTGGTCCCTTACTGGTATCTTTCCTATGAGCATCTGAGAGAGTTACAGTGGGAAAGAGCTTTCAGCTGAGTACAAACCCCCTTGTATCTTGTGGCTCCACTTATTACAAACTGACATCTAGCCCACACTGGCTTTTAAGAATGTATTAAGCCAGAATGTTGACTCATGCTTGTAATCCTAACACTTGGGAGGCTGAGGCAGGAGGATTGCCGTAAGATTGAGGCCAGTCTAGTCTACATAGTGAGTTTTAGGTCATCCTTGGTTACAGAGTGAGACCTTGTCTCAAACCACACCACACCACACCACACCACACCATGCCACACCATGCCATACCATGCCACACCATGTCACACCAAACCAGATCAAACCAAACAAATCAGTTAAAATTTTGGATCAATCTCCCACTCTTCATTCTGTTCACTGCCAAAAGTAAAATGATATTTTCATCCCCTCTATCCTCATAGGGCATGCCAGTCTTTGGCGTTCAGGGTACTTGGTTGCCTTGTGATCTCAACTCTTTGAGGAATTCAAAGAAGAGGCATGATTTGCAGATGATCTGCTGTATTCTCCCAATGGAAGTTCTGTGATCACTTAAAGTGTTCTTCAACAACCTAAGCAGGCACAGAGCCTGCTGGAGGGTGGCAAGCCACAGAGGGACATTATCTGATTCATAGTTTGAAAAGCTGCCTCTGGCTGCTTCATGGAGAATGCACCATAGGGAGGCAGAAGTAGAACTGGGGCTAGCAAGGCACAGCTGAGTCATGAGAACATGGTAGTCTGGATCAGGGTGATACCAGAGAGGGGGATTGGAGGTATGTTTTATTTTTATTTTTTATTTTATTATTTTATTTTATTTTAATTTTCTGAGACAAGGTTTCACATGTCCCAGCATGGCCTTGTACTTGCTATGTAGCCAAGGGTGGCCTTGATCTGATTTTCTTGCCTCCATCTCCAGAGTGCTGGGGTTACAGGTGTTCATCACCCCTCCTGATTTATGAGGTACTGGAAATCAAACCAGTGCATCATGTATGCTAGGCAAATGTTCAACTAACTGAGCTACATCCCCAGGCCTGGTAAACATTTTAAAAGCAAACTAAGAGGACTTGATGAACTAATGATAGGAGTGAGGGGCAGGGAGAAATTAATGGCTCTTGAGCAAAGGAATGAATATTGGAGTCACTTATTGGTAGGAAAATAGATCTTGAGGGAATGCCGAGTTATAGACTGGACATTAGTGATTGCTAGCTTTAATTGTCAACTTGGCATAACCTAGAATCACCTGAGAAGAGAGTCTTCATGAGGGATTGTCTAGATCCGGATGGCCTGTGACAGGTCTATAGGGGGAATGTCTTGATTGCTTTAATCAAGGTAGGACAACTCACCCATGGTGGGCAGCACCATTTCCTGGGCTTGAGTCCTGGACTGTATAAATGTAGAGAGGGGGTTGAACACAAGTGAGCATGAATAAAGTTGTTATTCTCTGCCCTTGATTATGGATGTGATGTCACCAGCAGCTTCAAGTTCCTGCAGTGATGGACTGTAACCTGGAATTGTGGGCTAGAATAAATAAGCACTTTCTTCCCTAAGCTGCTCTTTGTCTGCATTTTTCCTTTGAACTTAATTAAATTAATTAACTTAATATTTATATTTTATTTATATTTTTATTATTTTTATTTTATGTGTATGAGTGTATTGCCTGCATGTATGTAAGTGCACCCATGTCATGTAATGCCAGAAGAAGTCAGAAGGGGATGTTAGATTCCCCTAGAACTAGAGTTATATAGACAGTTACTAGTTGCCATGTAGGTGCCGGGAATCAAACCCTGGTCTTCTGTAAGAGCAACCAGTGTTTTTAACCTCTGAACCAGCCCTAGTTAATTTTATTTTACGTGTCTGAGTGTTTTGCCTACATGTATGTAAGTGTACTTGTGCATGTGATGCCTGCAGAGGCCTGAAGAGGGCATCAGATTCCCTGGAACTGGAGTTTCAAATGGTTGTTAACCACTATGTGGGTGCTGGGAAGTGAACCCAGGAGCAGTCAGTGCTCTTAACTAGTAAGCCATCTCCCCAGCCCCTGTCAGGGTATTTTATCACAGCAACAAAAAATGAAACGAGAACAAAATGTGAAGCTCTAGATCAAGTGGTGGTGTCAGGTCAGCAGTTGGATACTGAAAGCCAGAGCACAGGGGAATTCTGGTTTGACAATTTACCTATGAAAGTTCAATTTGATAGCCTTGGGTCTGGGTGGAATTTCAAGAGACAGGATATAGACAGAGGGGCTGTCCATGACTGATCCTGGAGACAGTCCAACATTTCACACAGGATGGAGGAGGGAGAAGGGAGCATACAGGAGACAGGGAAAGTGGTCAGGGACACAGAAGAAAGACTTCCTTATTGGTCCTTTGAAGGATGCTTTTAATCTAGATTTGGTAGTATGTTAGTTATTTGTCTTGTGAATATGATAAAATACTGACAAAATCAACTTAAGGGAGGAAGGGCTTATTTTGCTTATTGTTCCAATGATGCGTTCATCATGGTGGGTAAGCATGGCAGTAGGAGCAGACACTGTTGGTCACATTGTATCCACCGTCAGGAAGGAGGGTGATGAATGCTCAGTTCAGCTGAGTTTCTCCTTTTTATTCAGTCCAGGCCTCTAGCCCAGGGAATGGTGCCACCTATAGTTAAGGCAGGACTTCCCACCTCAATTAACCTTATAGGCATGCTGAGAAGTTTATCTCTTAGGTGATTATAGATCCTGTTAAAGTTGAAAACATTACCCATCACGGGTGGCAATCCACTGTATTCCATCCATGTTAAATCTGAGATAATACAAATGCAGTATTAACTCTTTGATTATTCAGAGAGTACAGTTTCTAGTTGTTTCTGGAAATCTGAGGCCAGGATCGTCTATTGATGCCAAGCAGAGATTTGCTGCTGCTGGACAGGGTAAGAGCATCTCTTTTTTCCTGAATTAAATTTCTTGAAGGAAATTCTGGTTTTTTTTTTTTTTTCCATCCCACAAGATGAGAGTGAGCCAGCTTGTGATGGTGACAAGGTGTCTTGCAGTTGTGTCAGAGCTCAATGCTGCTCTTTAAGTGGTTGTCACTTCTCCTCTGAGGCACATGGTCCCTGGTTTGATGAGTGCTGGCTGTTGTGCACAGATTTCTGCTTTGGTCTCCACATGTGTTATTGTGAAACCCACGGGGTTTTCAGAGGAGATTTGCTCTGTTGAAAAAGAGAAATGTGGCTGAGAAACATGGTGAGCAGGCTGGTTAGATTCTTTTGTTGGTGGTGACCTTCCTACTTAACCCTGGTAGCATGTTGGTTTTGGCTTTAAAAATAAATCACAGATCTCACATTTCTTTTATTTGATCTCTTAATTGTACATAGACTCACTCTCTAAGAAAGTTTGGAAGTTAAAAAAAATTAGTGTATTTGGATCTGTTTTTCTTTTTTTCTCTTTCTTTCTGTTTCTTTCTTTCTTTTTTTTTTTTGTCTTTTTAAGACAGGGTTTCCCTGTAGCTCTCAGCAGGCCTGGAACTCGTTATGTAGACCAGGGTGGCCTCACAGAGCCACCTGCCTCTGCCTCCATAGTGCTGGGACTAAAGGCCTTTGCTACCATGCCTGGCTGGACTTTTTTTTAAAATCCAGGCAATTAGGAACAATACTATAAGGACTGGAAAGTAGTTCAGTTGGTAGAGTGCTTGCCTTGCAAGAAGCCCTGGATTCCATTCCCAACACCACATAAAATTAGGTGTGATGGTTCAAGACTATAATCCCAACACTTAGGAAGTGGAGGCAGGGAGATAGGGAGATGGGGAGTTCAAGGCCATACTAAGTACAGGAGACCCTCTCAGATACACACACACACACACACACACACACACACACACACACACACCAGAACAAAACAAAACAAAATTATGGGGCTAGAGAGATGGCTCAGCACTGGCTGCTGTTGCAGAGGACCTGGGTTCAGTTCTCAGCACTCACATGACAGCTAACAACTATCTGTAACTCCAGTTCCAGGGGATCAGATATCCTCACCTGGCCTCAGTGGGCACCAGGTCTGCATGTAGGCAAAACACTCATATACATAAAATAAAAATAAATAAATCTTAAAAACCCAACAACATTGTATTTGAATTGAGGTAAAGACAAAGTTGGATTGGGAAGGGTGAGTTTTTCACATTCTGCCTTATACATTAAAGATTATTGAGTCAAATTTGTGTACCTAGATATCAGGTGGTGCGAGTTTGTCCACTGGAGCCTGGTAAGCCTATGTAGCTAGTGTCATGCCCTTAAAGAAGATCAATTCTCCCTCACCCAGCAGAGATCAACTGACAATAGTTCCTTGGCTAAGGTTGGGGCCTGCTGCCCATTTCCCCAGTTCTATGCTGGTTTTTGTCTGATTGAATTTGGATGGGTCTTGTACAGTCAGTCACTGTTATTCTAAGTTCATATGACCAAGCTCCCAGAAGCCTGTAAGACCCTGTTTCCTTATGATCATGCATCACCCCTGGCTTTTATGGGAGGGGTGAATTTTGACCAAAGTAGTGAGTGCCATCAATTATGCTTCTGTTTTGTAGCAACTATAAAGGGTCATGGGTTTCAACACAGTGGAACAAACACACAGTACTCTGATCCAAGCATCTGTCATGATAACCTTAGAAATGAATTTTTCTGGAATCAAGGTCACTGCTTAGTTCCCAAATGATCATTTTTTTCCTTTCCAAAGACACAAACTTGAAATCCATCTTGATCTTTATCCGCTCCTTGGCACCAAGAACAGCATTTAGATTAGATAGTTATTTTTACCCAGTTCAGGCATTTCTGTCATCTTGTGCCATCCTAAGAATCTTGGTTCTCTCTCATACTTCAGACTATGGGCTGCTGTGACAGCCCCAAGGTGGGTAGCCCCACACCAGCTGTAACCACAAAGACCCTTCTCCTCCCTCTGTCTTGCCACTCCTTCCCAGAAGGGGGAGCCATTGGTGGGAACAGAGCATTGGTCATGGAACTTCTTGTCCCACACAAGGAGGTATTTCCATTTGCTCCTCTCTAGCTGGGTGTGATTATGCACAGCTGTAATCCCAGCACTCTAGAAGTTGAGGTAGGAGGATTTGAAATTCAAAGTCAGCATGGGCTACATAGCAAGCTGTCTCAAAAACTAGAACAAGGGGCTAGGGAGATGGCTCAGTGGTTAAGAGCACTGGCTGCTCTTGCAGAGGACCTGGGATCAGTTCCCAGTATATACATGGCAGCTAACAACTGTCCATAACTCAAGTTACAGGGGATCCCTGTTCTAGCTTCCATGGGTATTTCACAACATGGGTGTACTTATATACATGGAGGCAGAACAGTCATACACAAAAAATAAAAATAAATAAGTAAAAACATAGAAGAATCGAGCAACATGGTTCTTTCTCACACACTGACTCTCTTCGAATTTTATTCCATTTGATTTGGTTCTTTTGGGGTATTTCCTTCATCAGAGAGAGAGAGAGAGAGAGAGAGAGAGAGAGAGAGAAATAATTAAAAGCAAGCTGGGCTCGCTAGCAAATGTGTATCACCTGGCTTTGCTTCTAAGTATATTAGCTCAAGACACTTCAGAGTTACTCTGTGGGTGAATATGCTCAAAATGCATTGTATGGAATTCAAAGAATTAATAAAATATTGTACTCAAAAGAAAGGGGGTCTGTGAATTTAAAAGAAAAAAGCCATTTTGGTTTGTATAGACTTCAGATGGCCAGCTTAGTGGGAAGTTGGTAAGGAGTGCTCCTTTCTCTTCCTGTCTCTGAAGACATTCTTGACTTTGACCTGAATGCCATAGAAAACTATTGCCTGCTTTAGAGTTTTACAGATTCCTCAGGGCAGCAGAAAATGGCTCTTTCCCATGGTGGCACCACCTCTAAACTCCTGTCTTGTTATCTGTCAATCCCTATTTCTGTTCTGAGCTATGACAATCCTCACATGGAATTCAACCCCTTTGGTTAAAATACATGCAATACACTTGTGTATACACATATATGCATGGATACACAACCACTTGGACATGTCATGTGAGCTACAGGCTGAGTGTGCTTAAGAAAGTAGAGTGGAAATACACTTGAGACATCTTGTTCAACCAGTCAGGGTTCCCAGAGAAGCAGAACTGAGCGTGCATTTGTGTTTTTGTTCTGGGTATGTGTGTGAGGCACAGTCTCATGCATCTCAGGTTGGCCACAGAACTTGCTAAGTAATGGTCCTGCCTTCGTCTCCTAAGTGCTGGGATTACAGGTATGGGCTGCCACACCCAATTTTGTTTGTGTATAGTTAGAAGGAAGCTGGGATCAGAGAGAGAGGAAGACTGAAGGCAGGGCGGGGAGTGAGGCTAGAAGATAGATATTTATTTTAAGGAGTTGGATCATGTGGTTATGGAAGCAGGCAAGTCAAAAGTCCATGTTTGAATCTGAAGGCTTTTGGTCTGGATACCTAGTGGAACACCAATGCTACAGTTCAAGTATGGATTCCCTCTTGCTCAGGAAGAGAAGTGAGGTAAGGATCAGTCTTCTACTCAGGCCTCCATCTGATTGGATGAAGATCACTCACATTGTGGAGGGCAATCTGCCCTCCACATGTATGTTACCTTTATGCAAAACATCCCAATCATAGCGTTAGATCACATTTCTGTGCACCATGGGCCAGCCAAGTTGTCACAAATTAACCATCCTGCTGGTTTTCAAAAGTCCTTTTCTACTGCAAGTTACCTTCAAGTCTATCTGCTCATCTCATTCCCAAATGACTGGTTACATCTGTCGCAGTGAAATTTGACTACTACTTCTACCATATTGAATTTGGAGATCATATGCTCCATCGTAAGTGACTTAGTCAGGTATTCCCAAACGATGGTTTCCTCCCTCCAAGGATTGAGGCCAGCTGTTATGATGACCACTTTTTGCACTCTGTTTGATGTCGAGGTAATGGTGACTCAGGAATCTTTCAGGGGCTGAGAGATGGTTCAGTGGTTCAATACTTGTTGCACAAGCATGAAGACTAGAAGTCAGATCTCTCAAACCCATGTAAATGCCAGGTGGGTGTGGTGGTCCATCTGCAATTCCAGCATCAGAAGCCAGGGACAGGGGATCCTCATAGTAAGCTGGCTAGCAAGACCAGTCATATTGGTGAGCTCTGGGTTTAATTGAGAGACCCTGCCTCAAAGAATAAGGTGGAAGAATGATTGAGGGTGATTCCTGACATCACCCTCAATGTGTATACACACCCGAGTGTATGTGCACCTCACACATGCAAAACACGCATACATATGCATGCACAGACAATACAGACAGATGAATAATAGATTTAGGGTTCTTTCTTTTTAAGAATTAGTTATTTTTAGATTGATTTATTTATATTTTACATGTATGAGTGTTTTGCCTCGCTTATGCAGCATGTATGTACTCTACATGTGTGCCTGGTGCCCAAGGAGGCCAAAAGAGGGCATTCAATTCCCTGGAACTGGAGTTACAGACTTATTAGCCACTATGTGGGTGACGGGAACCAAACCCAGATCCTCCTCAAGAGCAGCCAGTGAGACAGGGTCTCCTTGTAGCCCTAGCTGACCTGGAACTCACTATATAGACCAACCTACCTCTGCCTCCCGAGTGGTGGGACTAAAGGCACGTACCACCATGCCCAGCCAAAAGCAGACAGTGTTCTTAACCACTGAGTCATCTTTCTAGCCCCCCACTTCCTATTATTTTTGAGACAGGGTCTTACTCTGTAACTCAGGCTGGCCTTGAACTCACTATGTAGCCTAGGATGATCTTAAACTCATACCAATCCTCCTGCCTCACCCAACCATGTGCTAGCTATAGCCCCAAACCCTCCTTCCTCTTCACACATGATCACCATTACACTTCATTTTACTGAGGAGGAAATGCAGATGTAACCAATGTTCACAATGTGCTGGGGATGTAGCTTTGTGCAGAACACTTGCCTGGGAAGTGGAGGTCTTGGGTTTGACCTTGATCACTACAAACAAACAACAGACAAAAGCAAATAAAAAAACAAACAAACCAAAAACCAAAACCTCAAAAACCCCTGAATGGTCAGCAGATGACACAGCTGAAGGTGGACTTGCTTCCAAGACCCTCTGACTCCTGACTGTAAACTACTTCCCCTTAGTCAGTGTGCCAGGCTGCCCGTGACCACATTCCGAGTGGAAGCTGCTTCATAGGAAAACTGCAATCTTGTAAAACCTTAAAACTATCACAACAGACCCTCATCTACATGGGCAAACATTCCAGTGGATGCTTGAAACCCTGGGTAGTACTAAGTACATTGCCATTATGTCTTTTCTTACACACACACACACACACACACACACACACACACACACACCTTCATGAGTTTCCTTTTTTTTTAAAAAAGATGTAACTTAAAATTTCATGTATATGAATATTTTGTCTGCATGTATGTGAGTGTCTGGTATCATCTAAAGCCAGAAAAGGGCATTGGATCCCCTGAAACTGGAGTTACAAACAGTTGTGAACTATCATGTGGGTGCTGGGTGCCAAACCCAGGTCCTCTGCAAGAGCAGCTAGTGCTCTTAACCATTGAACCATCTCTCTAGTGTTGGGGAACCCTGCTGCTAGGGTTGTAGTCCTCCATGCCCGGATAGCTCTAAGGGGCTCGGCGCTATATGGAAGGACTCCCCTTCTCAGCAGGAGGGTCTCCTGCTCTCTACCTGACTTACCTGGAAAGTGCCGCCAAGCATGGATGCCTGACCTTATTTAGAACATGACCTTTGGCATAGTTACCTGGAGTAAAAACTACCCCCACATTTTTTCTATATGATAATTACGCATTGCCCTATAGTCGGATGATAGGAGCCTACTGCCACATGTAAATAAAGCATACTATGAGCACCTATCAGCTGAGGCTTTGGCTACTGCCTCCACACTATATTTTCCCTAATCCCCACTGAATAAATGGAGCTGTTTCACTGAATCTAGAACTGTTTCACTGAGTCTGGAGCTGTTTGTATCACTGAACCTGCCTCCCTGGAAGGGCTTTCTTCCAACAGTGCTCACTGGCTGTCCTGACCCCGTTCGTCGCTTCTGTTCCCTTTGTCCTCGTGGACTGGTGGCCAATGACCCACAAGGGAAGGGAGAGGCCCCACACTCTAGCCCCACACTATTTTTAATTATTCCCAAGTAACTGAAGTAATAGAAACTGGAAATTCAGATGGGAGTTATACACTGTACATATGTAGTCATATAAGTGCATTTTACAGTAGAATTAAAAGCTCTAGTTTTGTCAATTCCATTTTGTGATCAATTTTAAGTATAAAGGAGGGGCCCTGAAGGGGTGGGTGGGGCTCAGCTATTAAAGGTCTGGCCCTAAGAGTCTCAGGGAACAAAATTCTGACTCATTGCTCAGTGGGACAGCTTGGGGCTGGTGAGAGTGTCAACATGATACTGTTACATGGTGGAAGTCATTGTGTCATTCCCAAAGAATGCCCCCAGCTCTGACGTCTTAGGAGGGTTATCTGTCCTGTTCTGAGTGACTTAGAAGAGAAGAGCCTCAGGTAACTCCCTGGGAGGTTAACCCAGAGCTTTGGAGTTATCAAACTCACAAAAAGAAAAATGTAAGGACAGAGCAACAAAGATATCCCAAGTCAGGCATGCAATCCCAGCATTCAGGAGGCTGAGGCAGCCTTGGCACTGCTGCACGTATCAGGCTAGCCTCATCTAGTAAAAGATATTCTGACTTTCATACCAGGCGGGATAATCTTCATAATGTCTATGGAGAGGAGGAAAGTGAGTTTTCACTTGGCATTTTCCTGTGCCCATCACCAGGCACACTGGCAAGGGGCTCAGCATGACTTAGATGGAGCCTTGGATAGGTAGGTCCTGGGCCCCTGGGAGGTCAGAGGAGGCGTATGCTGAATATGCTGCACAGATAGCATTTAGCAGGCATCTAGGTTGGAACAGACTCTTCTCCCTGGTGATAGACACTGGCCACCACATGGGCAGGATCTTTGCACACAGGACTGTGGAGTGCCACAGTAGCAGTGCTATGCCATTGCCAAGGGGCACAGGGGTCAATAAATAAAGGTGAAGTTACCACCACTACTGCTCTGACATGATAGTAGGTACACCAGGGCAAAGATGGAGCCCTGGACTCCAACACTTCCAATTTGGCATTGGTGTTAGTGAGGGAGGTGTCTGCCCTGTGGTTGTACCTTACATTATCAAAGTGTGTACCTGTTACTCAAGTAATATATGTTGATTGTGAAGCAGAGAAGGATGGAGGGAAGGAGGAAAGGAAGGGAGAGAAGAGAAAGGGAAAGAGGGAAAGGGAAGGAAAGGAGAAAAATTAAAACCAGTAACATTTTTGTAGAAGGGCTTATTATTGTGGCAAAGTGGGAGTAGGACCCTCTTCATGGAACTTCTCTCATTCTACAGTCATTTAGAAGAAGAAATTATAAAGGAAGAGGGAATCTCATGATTCAATTTCACCAAAATCACTACCATTAACATTATAGTATGCACCTTTGGTTAGGAGTGTGCATGTATGTGTGTGTGTGTGTGTGTGTGTGTGTGTGTGTGTGCGCGTGCTGTAATTGACAAGCCACAATTAACTAATTATTATTAATATTATATACTATCTCTACAGCTGTAAATAGCTCTGGCCGGTTGAATTCAGGTTCTGTAACTCCAGACAGACAAACCCTGAAAGCAGCCTGGAAGACAGATTTCCTCCTTAATAACAAGCCTGGAAGCAAACTTCCACTTAGGTTTTCTTGGTGCCCACCAGAATAAAGTTTCTGCCCTGTGTTCTTAGAGCTTGCTGGTGAGGCAGCAAGCAGTTAGTTCTATGCAGAAATAACTGAATGGCTAGTGAAGAATGATCCAGAAGAAAGAACAAGCTGGAGGCTGAGGAGTTGGCTCAGTCAGTAAAGTGCTTGTCAATGAAGCATGAGGCCTGGAGTTCAGATCCCCACCACCCAAGGAAAAAGCTGGCAAGGCTGCAGGCATCTGTAGCTGTAGAGCTGGGGAAGCAGAGCCAGGAGGATTCCTGGGGCCTGACGGCTGCTCTGTGTAGCCAATTGGTGAGCTCCAGGTTCAGGGAGAGGCCCTGTGTCCAAAAACAAGATGGACAGTGACAGAAGACGCCCGAAGGCAACCTCTGGCTTCTGTACACAGATTGGCAAAAACAGTTACCCTGCCGCCCCACCGGTGCACACATGAACATGTAAACAC
>NW_008351958.1:3472433-3524250 GCF_000622305.1 Nannospalax galili | reverse complement strand
AGAGAGAGAGAGAGAGAGAGAGAGAGAGAGGGAGAGAGAGAGAGAGAGACTGGAAAGGGGTGGGAGAGAAATCTAGATCTGGGCAGAGAGGGAAAGGAATGCACTGTGTTAAGCAGTGTCAAGGGCCTAAAATGAAAACACTGTATTACACACTGTGCTGATACCGGAAGCTAGAAGGGTCATGCATGACCTGGCTGTCTGATGCCTTTCCCCCCTGCCCAGGTGAAGAGGTTCTTTGGGCCAACGGCCCTCCACATCGCGGGAGCACACAGTTCCTGCTTATCCCCGGTGGATCAGGCTTTCCTGCTAGCCCACACAATGACACAATCAGGCCAAACCCACCCTCCCCTGGGAACCAGGACACCCCACATTCTTGCTGTTACAAAGCCTGTCTCCCACAATGGCTGCTGGATCAGTCTGTTACCAAATGCAGCCTTCCTGTGGCCCCACAGGGCATGCGTAGTCCTCCTCCTGGGGCTGTGAGTGTAAGTGACTAACAGATTGCAGTTGATCTCATCTGTCCCCTGTTGGGTGTTGCGTGTTCCTATCCCCAGAACCCTAGGGTGGGACTCTCTTCATCACCACCATGTGAAGAGGAGGCGATCAAAACCGGGTGGGGTGCTGCATCAGCAACGTCAGCTTCTCCAGGTAGGGAGGGGTGCGGCCCTGGCTAAGGGCTTCCTTCCCTCTGTGTGTACATTCCAAATGGCAAGGCGCTTGGGCAGCTGAGTCATATCTATTTGCCTTGATTTGCTTACATTTCCTCTTTGTGGAGTAATTTATGTCAATACCCACGATTTGCCTTTCAGGGTCAGCTCCATCAGTGTGGGGAAAACTGCCTAACAGGGCAGCTGTGGGCAGCAGGGCCTGCATGCTGAGCAGGGAGAGCGTCATCTCCAGTTCTCATGCTCTTGCTAGTGAGATTTTTCCACATTAAATGTGTGTGTGAGTGTGTGTGTGTGTGTGCGTGTGCGTGTGTGTGTGTATGTGTGTTGTGGGGGAGGCATAATCTTAAACATGCTATTGAGTTCTAGTTATATTTGAATAATTCAGAACAGACCTTGTACATCCAATGGGCAAAATAAATAAATGAATAAGAAAGGCTAGGAAAAGAAAGTACTGAGATTATTTTCCCTTCAGGAAAGAAAAGAGTAAATAAGTTCATTAAAGAAAGTGTCCTAGATGTTAGAGAATCACGATTCTGCCTGTCCTTTCACAGACCTTATCTTTATAATAACAGCACCCATACTTTTAGGGTCTCCTTTGTTCACCATAATCCTGTGAAGTGAAGCTCACTGTAATGTTTACTGAAGGTGGAAGGAGGTAACACAGTGGTTATGATTTTTCGAGCGTAGCTAAGGGTGTAACCAGAGGGGACGAGAACTCATTCCTTGTTGCTATCATTCTGCAAGGGATTCCCACCGTGTAGCTCGAAGAAACTTGGATGAGCATAGCGTGGTTTTGGAGTGGAGCACTCTTCTTTTGCCCTTTAGTGTTTTAGTTTGAAAAACTTTTGAACTTACAGAAAGGACTTTAAAAAATAGGTCAGTAAGCACTTGCACATTTTTCATCTAGATTTTTCTGTTGACATTATTGTGTGTGTACATGTTTGTGTATGCATGTGTGTAGGTGTGCATACATGTGTGCATACATGTGGAGGCCAGAGATAGATGTCAGTGTGCCTTCCACAGTCGCTCTCCACCTTATTCTTTTGAGACAGGGTCTCTCACTGGACCTGGTGCTCACCGATTTGCCTAATTGTCTGGTTAGAAAGCTTCAGGGTCTGCCTCTCTCTTCATTCTTAGTGCTGGAATTAGAGGTACACACCATCAAGACCGAGTTTTTACATGAGTACCGGGGATCCAAACTCAAGTCCTCATGCTCGTGTGGCAAGCACTTTGCCCACTGAGCCATCTCCCTACTTGTGACATTATTTTGAGACATATTTACCTCTCTTCCTCTCCCCCATTCTTATTCATTTATTTATTCTTTCTCAATTTCATATATATATAATTTATTTTGATCATATCATCCTGTCACCCCCTCTGGCCCTCTCTCCTGAGGAATCAGTTCTTCCCAGCAAATCCCCCTCCCCTTTCTACCTTGTCTTTTTTTCGTGGCCCACTGCATTTAATCAGGGTTGACTCCCCCTCTTCCGGTAGCTCCCAGGGCAGGGTGGGGCCTTATGAGCTCCTTCCCCATCCTCGAAGGGTTGATAGGCCCAGTCTATTGCAGGTGAGCACAGCTGCTATGAGTTTCTGAGTGCAAGGGCCAAGTCATGTCCGGAAGACAGCCTTCACAACGCTCCTCCCCTTCCTCCAGCTCTTACCTCCTTTCTACTTCTTTTTCCATGATGTTCCCTGTTTCTCTGATTTTTGTTGCTGTTTATTTGTATATCTGCTTGTATTCTGAGCTGTATGAAAGGTGAGTACAAATAAGCTTCATGCACAGGCACTCCAGCATGAAGCTTTTACAGAATGGCCAAGGGCTCAGTGGTGGAGTGCTCACATAGTAGATGGGAGACTCTGGGTTAGAGCTCCACCACCAATCTCAGGGTTCTCTAAAGAAACAGAACCGGTAGAATAAATTATATATATGAGAGAGAGAGAGAGAGAGAGAGAGAGAGAGAGAGAGAGAGAGAGATTTAGCATTGATATATTAGCATAATCTAATATATAGCCCCAATTTCAAATTTCTATTTTATTCTTTTCAGAGAAATGCTATGTTACCAATGCTGTGTTACCAATATGGTTGAAAGTTTGGAAGATGATATTATGTAGGAAAAGAGTCTTTGAGTCTAAAAGTGATTCATAGAATCTTATCATAGCCATCTTAGTTCTTTTCATCGTGTACAAATAAGTCTAAGTGACTAAAAATTAAAGTGACGAGAAGACATTTTATTATAATGTAATTAGTATAATTACTTTTTCTTTGTGGTACATGCAATTATAGCACATCTTATACATAATGACATACTTTAGGCAGTTGTGGTTTCAGAGCCAAGAGGCAAACATGCTGGTACATGAATTCAGTTGAGTGACTATGTGCTTGGCCAGCTCCCTCTCCTGAATCCATCAGACTGGAGACAGTCTGACTCTCATCGGCCCTGTTCAGGACTCTAGACCAGCTCTGAGGCCATGTATTATAGGGAACATGTCACCCCCAAACATGCCACTTGGGCCTAGGGATTATTTTGAGCTGACAGTGTAGAGAAGAAGCAGATCCAAGAAAAAAGCTCTCTGCCTTATTTGCCCCAAAGCAGAATATAAGTTTACAAGGACCAAAATGTCCCTTTCCCTCTGTCTACCAGAAGAATAAAATTTGAATCCTGAAGATAACTTTAGACCCTTGTCAGCTTAGAGATGGCACCAAGGGATGTGATAATCCTCCATTGGTTTGTCTTCCTGGAGAGTACCCCCAGAGACTCAAAGTCCTTTCCTTTTGTTTTATTGCTTCAGTAAAAGGTCACTGTCCTTGTGAAAGATACTGTATAAGCTAAGAGTTCTAAGGCATTTCTTTGAGAATTTCCTGGGGTCTCTAATGCATGTCTATAATATATGGCTGTTAAATTTATGTTTTTTTCTCTTATTAATCTGTCTTTCATTTCATTAGCCTGACCCAGCTAAAGACTCAAAAGTATAGAGTGAACATTATTTTTCCTTCCCTACATTATGCTCACATTCTTCCTTTGGACTGGTTACCGTACAACTACTCTTTAAGTTTTGTTTTAGCTCTGAATGAGTGGCTCTGCTCAGATACTCCTCAGTTGTCTCTGAGCCCCTTCTCGGACCTTCTCTCAGCCTCGTCCATGGCTATTCTGAGTTTTACCTTCTCCATCTGTTTCTGCATGACAGTCAAATTTCTGCTTTCAGGAATCACCTTCACTATCAATGTCTAGTACTGTTTACCTTGCATCTCTGTCCTGTCCTGGATTTTACTCTGCATGGGGTGGGGCATCATTGAAGTTCACTGGTCCCTCCCCAGCCTGTCCAATGGCGAAGCCCAGGGAGGCTCTTGCCAGTAGCATTTGGCCTTCTCTTCAAAGAAAATTTCAAAACAGGTGGCATTTGCTTTCAACATCTCACCTCCCACCTAACTTCAAAAGCCTGTCTCCTTCCTCTTTCTTCCCATGTAATGCCAAACTTCCGACCCTACCCAAAGTCTTCTAACCAACTGATCCGTGTATGGGCACATAATGGTGGTTTAGGAAGAATCTGAAGAGAAGAAAGAAAGTTTATGACTTCAGGAAATCCTCAGAAACCTTGGGAACCTTTAGCAGAGAAATGGAAACATCTTACTTGCTAAATCTAGGAGCCTTTAATTAGACCTCAGGTCAGACTCTAAAAATTAAAAAGAAAACTCAAAAAACAAAAAAAAACCCTACCATTTAGGTCTGGGAAGAAAGGCCAGTGTGTAAAGTGCTTGCTGTGCAAACATAAGAAACTGAGTTCAGATCTCAGAACCCACGTAAAAGCTGAGTGTGGAGGTGTGTGTGTTACCTCAGCACTGAGGAAGAAGGGGTGGAGACAAGTGGATCCTGCGGGCCCTTTATCAATATATATGATGGACAGCGACAGAGGAAGGCACTTGATGTCAATCTCTGATGACTTCCACAGAACCCCATCCTTTGCCATAAAGACAAAGGCAATAGCCCTGGACCAGTAAAGAGTCCTGATCCAATAAGCTAATAACTACCCTCTCCCCCAAGCTGTAGTTACCCTTGCTCCCATGACAGTGGAGAAGAGAAACTCTCTTATCAGGGGAGTTGCTGAATTTGGACTGTATAGATAGGTTCAGGGGCCAGTAGTCAGAGAGGGAGAGGAGGGAAGGGAAGAAGGAGGGAGGGGAAGAGGGAGAGAATGCTAGCTCTTTGCAGAACAAAGTCAAGAATAGAGGGAGAGAAAGGCAGGCAGAAGCGGGAGAGAGGAGAGGCCTGGTGGTCCCCGAAGTCTGGTTTCTACAGAAGATTTTTCTCTGACACTGGGGTGGGTTCCAGCCCCCCCCCATCTAATTTAATTCAGGTCTCTGCCAATTGCCACCAAAGACATTCCAAGTAGCACCCATCCTCCAAGTTATGCAATGGCCCTTGAGCAAAATGTCAGGGAAACTTGGCTGCACTTTCTGTTTGCTTATGAACTGTATTTTCTCTGCTTCCAAAGGTTTTTGCTCACAAAATGCATTTGCTTTTGAAATACTGAAAAAATGAAAGGGAACTCTGTTTCTAGCCAGAATTCTTTTCATTTTACCATAATCATGGTTGGTTCAACACATACAGTTTGACACACAGACATCTCACCACACCCCCACATACCAAGTCTACTTCAAAGGTTTCAAACTCTAATAATTACAGAGTGAGGCAGGTAATGCCAGATGGAAGAGAGGTGCAGGTATTATGGTAATCTGATACATTCTAGAAGGGCTGAGACAAACCTAGGGGAAACTTTGCCAAAAGGCAATCTACATTTGAATTTATATAGCAGCAGAGCTCTGTGGGCCAAAGCAAACACATCTGCCATCTACCCTGAGCCTGTCCTTTGGCTATTCCTGGCCTAGAGTCTACTAGCCTCACTGGCCAGTCAAGGGGTCATTGAGTTGTTAAGGACACAGACCCCCTCAGGCTAGCTAAGGAAAGGACCATGGCAACAAGAGTGGGTAAAGTCACCAGAATCAGGAACCAGGGATGCTCTGTTTCTTTTTATTATAGTTTCAATACTGAACCTCAGAGTTTTGAGAGAAAGCTGACTGGTGACTGGTCATAGGATCAGACATCCCCGACCTTCATAGGAGCTATGCGTTGGAAGTGTGGTCATGTTCAAAAGCAGCCAGCTAAGCTTGGCTCTTTAGCAAAAAGGCTACAGATTGGGGTGGAATAGGTCTGGGTTACCTTGCATACAGACATGGCTCCTCCCCAAGTAATTGAGATTCAGGGACTTTGTATGTTCCTTTTAATTTCTTCTAATCTGATAGAAGATGTGTTTTGATTGGGTATACGTATATGTGAGTGTGTATCTTTGTCATTACCCTGTCTGACTCCTACTGGTTCAGCTCTTGCAGAATCTTTCCTCTTCAAGGCTCCCAAACAACTGTCGTGCCTCATGTTCTGTAAAGACTCATATAGGATGAATAGTTTCTTCTACTTTGGGACAGTCCTGATCATCATCTCCCAATTGTGCTTTCCACGGTGCCATTGTTATCCTGCTGTTCTGAGAACCTTCCATGTCTCTCTATTGATTTCCTGGACTGGGAAAAATGAACTTCTCTGAACCTTGTATGTAACTGAAATATGGCAGAGTAGCAATCTTTCAGGGCTATGGTCTGGCCTAAAGAGAATGTCCATAAATTCCTGGAGCATTGCTGGGCAAGGCATAAAATAAATGTACAGCAAAGCTGTTTGTAGCTTGGATGCTGGTAGTGTTTACCTAGTCTATGGAAATTACTATAGCCTTCCTAAAGAGATGCCTCCCCCAACCTCCTTAGGACTGTCTCCTGCTTTTTTATACCCTCCCCAGCCCTCTGGGCTTCTGGTGGCACCATTCCATGCTCACTGAGGTTTGTGCCAGGAAATGGAAGAGTGAAGAGACTGGTACCTAGGAGGAAGGCCCAGCCCTTCAGCCTCAAGACAGGTCATTATTCATATGCTTGGCTCTTCATAGTCCCCTGGGTCACCTGCAGGCTGACTGCCTGTACCTACAAGTTGCTACAAGTTTTCTCCATCCTCCCTGGGGCACTTCTTTGATTCGTTCATAGACTTGTAACCTGAGTGTGAGGGTTTATAGACCCCATAGCTCATTTCCACAGCCAGGACTAGAAAACTGCATATGGGAGATTAAACATGGGCAAGTCTGAATTTGCATCCACACATCTCCACTGTAGGCTGGCTTCCTGGACACCAGTGTGTGTGTTACCCTTCTTTAGTTACATGGAGGGGAATCATTCTTCCTGGATGCCTGTTACCCTTCTTCAGTTACATGTAAGGGAATTGCTCTTCCTGGATGCCAAAGGTCCAGTGCCTCAGGCTAGTCTTAACTGTGTAGCATGTGCTTTAAGACTCAGGATCTCACTGCTCTGGATTCTGTGATTTCCTCTCCTTCTCTTATACCTGCTCCTCCCTCCCCACCACACCACACAACTGCGCGCGCGCGCGCGCGCACACACACACACACACACACACACACACACACACACACACACATTGAACATACATTGATGCTCTATGCCCCTGCTCTGTCCAAATTCTATAGGCTCCTGAGTTATTGTATTCTCTCATACTTAGAGGCCTTTCTAGAACTTTCCCATAAGTTCATTCTGATTAACTCCAACCCTGCATTTTGTATTCAGTGTCAAGTGTTACTATGGCATCATCACATTTTGTTGCAGCTTAAAAGTTTCTTGAATGAATGAATGAATTTTTTCTCAAATGGGTTTCTTTTGAGAACCATTGACATGCACTTAGAACATGAACTTTAGTTTTTAAAAATTTATTTACTTATTGAGGCAGGGTTTCAAGTAACCCAGGCTGGTCTCAAACTTACAATGTAGCCAAGGATGATCTTGAATTTCTGATCCTCTTGCTTCTACTGCTGGGATTACCACATGTGCCCCCATACCCAGTTTATGCAGTACTGGGGTTTGAACCCAGGGCCTTGTGTATGCTGGTCAAGCATTCTAGCAACTTAACTACATCCTCAACCCCCAACTTTAGTATTTCAGATCCCAACTCCACCGTACAAGAGCAGAGTGACTTCAACCTCCCTGCTCCTACATATATTGTTGGAAGTGGTCTGGGAAGTCATGATTTCTTGGCTCCAAACTCACCAGACTGTGTCCACAGAAGTCTGTTATCAAGGGGTAACACCCCACAGCACAGCTAGTCACCAACTAGAGGTGGCAAGACTTTTGTCCCCAGACGAACCTATGCAGTTTATGAAGGACTGTTGGCAGCTAGCTGATCCTCCTGTAGGGTTTTAATGAAATGATTTCTGCATGAATTTTGTGTTCTCCAGTTGTCCTTTGAAATGAATGAGGGTTGAGGCTCAGTGGTTAAGAGCACTAGCTGCTCTTGCAGAAGACCTAGGTTTGACTCCCAGCACCCACATGACAGCTAACAATTTTAAGTCCAGATCCTTTTCTGACCTCTGAGGGCATTGTGTGACACTGGTGCACTTACATACAGGTAGGCAGTACACTCCTACACATAAAATTAAACAAATAAAATACTAAAAAAAGGAAAGAATAAGGGTTAAACTCTGATGCTGAAAATAGCAAAAAGGAAAAGAAGAATCTGCCTACATGTCTTAATACGTTCACTTTGGACTCCTTCCCTTTTCTTTTAATTTTAAACGAACTTTAGATCCTTCGGACTTGATTTTTCTCCTTGCCTTGAAAATTAAGTGGACAGAGACAAATAGAGTTCCAGAGATTTTCATTCTTTCTAGCAGTAATAATGTATGTTTCTGAGGACAACGGGTCACCTATAAGCTCACCTTTGGGCCAAGGTACAGCTTAACTCCCCCCCCCCCCTTGCCTTCTCCAGGGCTATGACAACTGTATTGCCAGAATGTGTTGAACTGGAGCCATGCAAGTGATATAAGGGTTGATTCCAAACCACTGTCTTTCAAGTATAATATTGACCACCTGGCCTCTGTGGCGGGGAACTCTGAGTAGAAAATCCAGGCAAGGTAGATTACAATCCTCCCAGAGCCCTCAAAGGCAAGTTTTGTCTTTGATTGAGTTTTTATGAAAGTCTCTCCTTGTTATGGTCTTCAGTCCCCCTTACCCACATGCCAGAGCGGAGTTACTGGTGGTGAAGTGATTACTTGCCTCCTGAGGATAAGCTTTTAATCACCTAAAAAGAGCATCTGGCCTCCTCTAAAAACACCAGTAAAGTAGGATTCGGCCCTTGTCAGCCCCAGACAGACTTCTTTAAGCCAAGAAACCACGGAAGCCAGAAAACTGGGTCAGAAAGTTATGGAGCGTTGACCCGGCTTGGTGGCCAGCTACTATGGAATGTCCTTATCCAAATGTCTGTGATTGTTGGATGTTCCTTCTCTTACTGGTATTAATGTCTCCATTTCTTCTCTGTTTTCGCCAGGACAGCTGTAAGGAGCAGGTGGAACTACAGTACAGCTGTGGACTCATAGAGGGATTCCTGGTGTCTCAGATGATTAGTGCGGAAGATGCATATCAAGGGAACCGTGTTATGAGATCATCCAGTAGCTGGCTTGGATAAATCAGGAGTGTTAAGGCTGTGTGTGGAAAACCATCTCTTCCAAGAGCCTGGAGGGCCTTCCTGGTGACTGTACTCAGTGTCCACTAGATGGCGCAGCGATATAGGAGCACACCATGTGCGTCCTGGTCTCTTACAGAAGTTAGTCATGGTTTATCTTGAACAAAAGTAGAATGAGGGATGCTAGTGGAAGCAGGGAGTAGGGAATGGGAGGAGGAATCTGCTTCTTAGATTTCCATATACATATTATGAAAATTACATGGATTTTATAAAGCCAGAAGAATGAGAAGAAACCATAGGAATGCAATAGTAACCCTCAATCAGGTGAGAACACCATTTAAAGTGAGTCTGTGATATTTAGAAACTATCCTAGTATTTGAAGAAAATGTTCTGCAAAGCATTTGTGCTGTTCCAGGTCTTCCTGAGCTTGTCAGCATTCGTCATTTCACCTCACAATCACCTAAGAGACAAGGGCTGCTTGATACACTGTTGTCCCTCTGCAGCCACACAGGATTGTTTCCAGAACCCCCAGAGACCCCCAAATCCGGAGATGATATGGTATTTGCATATAGCCTATCCACATCCTCCCATACTTGATATCATCTAGAAATTACTTATAATACCCAATTCAAGCAAATGCTTTGTAGATAATTATTATACTGTATTGTTGAGGTGCCAATGATGAGAAAAAAAGTTATACAAGTGCAGTACACTCCATTTTAAAAGCCATTTTTAACCTAAGTTAATTGAATCTGAGAATACAGAGCTGGTGGATATGGAGGGTAAACTAGGCTAACTGTACAGACAGTAAACTTGAGGAACAGAGAAGTGAGTGCTGGTGCTGAGACTCAAACTTACACAGCTTCTTCTGAAGTCCATGTTCTCTGTGTGCACTAAATGCAAAGCAGAAATCTGGGAGCTCTGTGGTGGCACACGTCTTTAATCCCAGCACTTGGGAAGCAGAGGTAGGTGGAACTCTGTGAGATGGAGGCCAGTCTGGTCTACATAGTGAGTTCCAGGCCAACTGGGCCTATCCCAACACACACACACACACACACACACACACACACACACACACACACACACACACTCGAAGGAGGAGGAGGAGGAGGAGGAGGAGGAGGCATGAAGTTTGGGGGAATAGGGAGGTGGGGCAGATCTGGGAGGAGTGGAGTGAGTATGATCAAATTACATTGTGTGAAATTCTCAAAGAATTAATAAAAATATATTTACAAAATATGAACCGTTGAGTTGTGTCCAAATGTTTAGCTATTTAGTATCTCATAAATCTGGCTATAAACTGCATGGTTTTTACTTTACGTGGAAAATTTTGGTATCATCTAGACAGCTTCAGTGAGAAGCACTGAGACGAACAGTGATGAGCAAAGAACAGTGTTCGCAGGACGTTTTGTGTATGAGACAAATTTTTACTCTGTTTCCCAGACTGGCCTTGAACTCCTGATCCTCCTGCCTCAGCCTCCTGACTGCTGGAATGGCAGACATGTGCCACCATGCTAAGCTTCAGAATTTTTTCCCAGCTTTTCCTTACGCCTAAAGTCCTGCTATGTATTGTGTATTTCAGGGTTTCCCCCAGATAAACAGAAGTCTGGCGTGGAGGGAAAAGACCTTGAGATTTCAGCAGATGGTTGGCAGATTCTACCCGAGACTCATCCTCCAAGCACCCCTGTACCTCTATCTATCTGAAGAACTGGAGAGAACATGTTTCACTGGCAGGTGAAGAAATGGAAGGAACTTGAGCCAGCTTGGGCTTGTATTTATTTGGAAATGGCATAAATATTTAAAATATGACATGTAAACTTGCTGTCAGGCCACTTTTCGCTTCAAGAAGTCGTGACAGCTTCCCATTAAGTTTCTCTGGAGGTAGAAGAATCTCCCTGGGTGTTCTCTGGGAAAACACAGCAAAAAACACTGCTTTCTGGATGGGTAACCATCTGCTCTCAACTTTGGCAAACTGAAGGGATGGAAGGCAGCCAGGCCAGCACATGAGGGAGGTGAATAGGAGATCCCTTGCTCCTCTAGTATCAAGGCTTTGGCTGTGACAACAAGCAACTCCAGAATCCCAGTGGCTTATAACCAACACCATCACTTCTCCATCTTCCTACACGAGAGCAGCAGGGTGCCCCCAGCTTGACACGGGTCTGCTTCTCATGTCTTCGCTTATTGTTTGGATGCAGCTTGCTTACAGCATGCAGCCTTGTGGCAACAGAGGAAGCAGGTGAGACAGAGTCCAGGCAGGCATTTCGGTCATTGCTCAGAGGCGGCTGTGTCATGCTCACTTGCATCCCATTGACCCAGCAGGCCATATGGACAAGCCCAAAGTCATTGGGGGTAATGATATGTTATGGGAAAGGAGAAAGCAAAATTTCATTAAAGTAATATTGTCTGCCATAATTATTCATTCATTCATCAAGTATTTGTTGGTTATTAACACTGTGGTAGCATTGCACTAGAAACTGATCTATAGAAATCGTTCTATTCCCTTCCTTAAAGGAACTTACAATCCAGTGTGGGATGTAAATGACTAAACCAGAAATTGTATCTGAGTCTCAGCCTTGTCCCACATCTCAGAGACCTCCCAGTGGTCATGGGAAAAGCAGAGCATAGAATGCCAGCCATGAACTTGAGTGATGAATTAGTCCAGAGTGTTATCACACCAAAAGCCTGAACAGCATTCCTCCATGGATGGTGTATGGCGTGGTGGAAGAATTCTGTTCTTGAGAATTCTCCTTAGATACCTGGGACTCTGCTCACAGCCATCCTTGCTGAGATGGTGCCAGGCCTCACAGGTTTAACTCTCTTAAGATCCCTGTTCCCATTTTCCACCTGTAAACCTAGCCCTGCCCACTTCCCAAGTCATCATATCCAGAATCTGCAGGGACTTACATAGCCCCAGCAATGTATTTAAGGGATAAGGATCAAGTTACCTGTGGGTATTTCTCTCCATGACCACAGCCTCCTAGACTGCGCCTACTGCTCTTACCCACCGTCCCTCGGAGACCTCCCTTTATCCTTGTTATACTCCCTGTTCTAAGACTAATAAACTTCAGCAGTCCTTGCACATCTTCGCAGAAGGGACTCTTTCGCATGGTTCTTTTCTTGAGGGCCACTTCTCCAGTTGTCTTAAACTCAGGACCAGAAGCCTGGGGAATATTCTGTCAACTTCCTATTTCCTGGCACAACACCTTTAACATTAGAAAATATTGGTTCATACTTTGTGCTGGATAGCTTTAGTTGTCAACTTGACACACCTGGGTTGAGGGAGTCACAGCTGGGGAATTGATTCCATTGGATTGGCCTATGGCCACGTCTGTGGGACATTTTCTTGATTATTGAGTGATGTGGGAGGGCTCAGCCCACTGTGGGTGGTGCCACCCCTGGGCAGGTGGGCCTATGTTATATAAGAGAGCAGGTTGAACAAGGGCCAGGGGAGCAAGCCAGTAAGCAGCATTCCTCCATTGTCTGTGCTTCAGCTCTTACCTCCAGGTTCCTACCCTGAGTTCCTACCTTGGGCTCCCTCAGTGATGAACTGTGATCCGGGAGATATAAGCAAAATAAACCCTTTCCTCCCCAAGTTGGTATTGGTCAGAGTGTTTTGTCACAGCAATTGAAAGCAAACTAGAACATACCTAGAAAGCTGTACTGATGTTCAGAGAAGCATCTGACAGAAAATGGCTGTGCTGCATTCCAAATTCACTGCTGTTTGGAACCAACTATTGCAAAAGTATAGAGGAGAGGGTACGTACTGATGATAGTCAGGGAGGGAAAGCCTGTGAAATATGGCAGACCAAGGATTTCCACCAATGATTTGTTTGCATTTATCTTTTACATGAGTTCTTGGCATCAAGAGCAATGACCCTAGACATTTGCGTCCAAGGTCATAGGCAAATGAAAATGCACCCAGAAGTTGCAGTGGAGATTACCCAGGGCTACCTAGGGCTGAAAGCCATCCAGCCAAGTGGGAAAGCAGCACAAGTGTCCTGTCTGCACAGCTTTACTAAGATTTATTTGGAAAGTTACGTATGGGCTTTCCCAAAATGAATCCACAGATTGCCATGCTTTGATTACAAGAAGAACTCCAAGGCCTTTATTAACAGTCATCATTAAATTCCTTCTCTCCTTAAGGAGATTAATTAGGTAAATTTCATTAGAGTAACACCAACTTTCTTGGAAAGAAACCATCCAACTTGAGAATGACTTTGAGTTTATATCTGGAAACTAAGCAAAGTGAATGTTTACAGTGGAGAATGTTAAACGTTAGGCTTTAATAGATGTTGATGTCATTCTTGGCAGCGTGCAAATGATATAAACTCCTCTGCGAAGAGGTAACACATTATTAAATGTAACCAAAATGCAAAAAAAGAAGTGAAATGTATACACACACCATTCAACCCTGCCTCCCACTTCCCCACCCTACATTCACCTTCTGAGCTGAACCAGAAAACAGCAGTTGACAGGCATCACCTACCAACCTTGTCTAGAGAGCAATGGGGGTGTGACTCGCATTTGATCTAGTCATTTGATGCTCTAGTAGTTTCAAGGGTCCAAAATGGCCAAGCCAAGGAGAGAGGTCAGCTTTATTACTGGTTCTTCCAGTTCTTGATGTCTGACCTTGGACCAGCCACTCTTTCTGGGCCTTGGTTTTCCCTATTATAAAGTGACAAACCTAACCTCATTGGCTTCTGGTGATGAGAATAAAACTGCTCACCACTGGAGAGAATACTTTTGCCACCAACTGGATAGATTTTCTAACATGTGTCCACTGGACAGTCATCTCTCTAACCCCAGAGGGAATCTGGAAATTCGGGGACTGACTCCTTAAACATCTCCAGATGAGTTTTTCATTTGTCCGTTGACCTCTGGTCTTGTTGACATTCAGGAATGGGTTAGTTCTGAGACTTCCTCAGAGACAGAGCTATAAAAGCTCACTCTTAGAACCCTCTCTCCACTTTCCTACATCCTTCTGCTTTGATAGTTTAGAAGAGTTTCACCCTATGGTTTTCATTCTCTCACTACTGTGAACAGCAAAGATTCTTAGAAATGCCACATGAAGCCCCAATGAGTTAAGTAAGTTGAAATATTAGGTCATGGTATAGAATTTGTCCCATGGTACTTGAGAGTGGTGTCACTCTGATTTCTTACTTAGCCCATCTAAAATCAGTCCCACAGGAGCCTTAGATAATTATTGGAGTACTTTGGTAAAAGTTTTGACAAGCCCCAGAGTGACAGGTAACTAAGCATTAATTTGGTCCTCTCTGAAGGCTCTAGGACCTAGTTAACGTCTCAGTAATCATTCTGACTATTCAGTGACTCCAGACACAAAACCAGACTTTCTACTCAAAAGCTACAGGGCACATCTTTGAGGCCCTTCCATCACCTTTGCATCAGTTACTTTTCTTGTTGTGATCAAACACCTGACATGAAGCAACTTAAGAGAAGAAGTGTTTACTCTGGCTCATAGTTTGAGGGAATACATAGCTTCAGTTGTCAACTTGACACATCTGTGGTCTGTGGGGGCATTGTCTTGATTGTTAATTGTTGTAGGAGAGCCCAGGTCATCCATAGACAGGTGAGCCTGTAGCTAAGCAAGTCAAGGGAAGCAATCCAGTAAGCAACATTCCTCTGTGGTCTCTGCTTCAGTTCTTGCTTCCAGGCTCCTGCTTTGGATTCCCTTGATATAAGATGAAAGAAACTCTTTCCTCTTCCATGTTGGTTTTGGCAAATTATTTTATCAGCAATGAAAAGCAAACTAGGACAACATTCCATTGTAGAGGGGAAGTCATGGTGGCAGGGCAGGAGGGTGCAGCTGGGACTCCTCATCTACCTCCTCATATCTTGGTGGAACAGGAAGGAGAGAAAGAGAGAGAGAGAGAGAGAGAGAGAGAGAGAGAGAGAGAGAGAGAGAAAGAGAAAGAGAGAGAGAAACAAGAAATGGGGCAGGGTTAAAGTCCTGCCTCCAGTGACCCATTTCCTACAGTGAGGTTCGACTTCCTTTCAAGGTTCCACAACCTTTCAAAACAGCACCACAAACTGGGAACCAAGTGAGCCTACAGGGTATATTTCACATTTAAACCATAATAACCTTTAATCTAATGTTGCATGAATGGGACTTGAAGCACCCAAGGCATATTTAAGACTCCAGAGCCCTCAGCACAGATTTGAGCTGTCCTGGAGAGTGTTCAGAGGGTCCTGGCATGCTCTGGGAAGTGCAAACCTTCAGAGGAAGCAGGAATGCTGGGCAAATCTGCACACTGATTGTATATGCTCTCAAAATATTGTGGTCTGTTTTGGATGCAGCAATGTAAAAGTGAGATAGAAAAATCAACATGAATATCAAAAATGAGATCTGGAGATAATAAATTGATTAGAAAGTGTCAGGTTTGCAGGAAGATGGAAAAACTAGGGTACATTCAGTTTGGGGAGAAAGAGTTTGAGGAGAGAGTTTTTTTTGTTTTGTTTTGTTTATTTTTTCAGATATTCTTTAAGCTCACAGAAATCGTTTTGCAAAGACTAGAGTTCATTTGTCCCCCATGGATGAGATCGAGGACAAGAGTACTCACTCTTAGCACGCCGCAGACTTAATTAGTGGGAGGAACACTATTCTGCCAGTTGGAGGGGCTAGACCCAGGAATGAGTCTGAGGAAGTTGTAAAATGCCCTTCGCTGGCACCCATGTAAGTAGGGACCACTCCTTCTTGCTTTCTTGCCGGTGAGGTTTATGAGTTGAAGTCCCTGACAGTAGCAGAAGCAACGGGTCAGACATAACCATTAGCACTCACTCTGGCAACTCGAATGTTCTACCAAAGGCCAAATAAAATCCACCCACAGATTTATGGGAAACAGCCTTAAGAGAGTCAGAAAGTCAGAGCAAAAGGAAAATATTTTAACTGTCAGTGCCAGGCTTGCAAGCGTGAGAGTTGAGATTGAGGCTGGAGCCCCAGAGCACGCAGAAAGCTCATTTTAGTTTCCCTCAGTTATTTCTGAAATCATTTACAAGGTGGAATGAGTTGTTCTTTCAAGTTTCCAGGATTCTGGAGTCATATTAGTGCTTTAAAAAAAGAAAGAATGTTTTAAATGTGCCTGTAAATTATATAGGAATGAATCACTCTGTTCCATTAGCCACTCTGGAAATGAAAGAAGAAATGAGAGTTGGTCAATTGGTCTGATTCTGCTGAGTTACTTGATCTGCAAAATAGATGAGGTGTTTTCATGTGTGTTTCCTACCCGTGAAAATAACAGAAAATGCCACTTTGAGCTGTGCTTCTCTTTGTAGAGTCAGCTCTTGATATCTTGTGCACCTTGTAGAACAGCCCATGGATCAGGAGATCACCTTGGTCTTTGTACAGCTGGCCTTCAGTGTCCATTATCCATGAGAAACTGGATCCTGGACACTCCCAGATAACAAAATCCATGGATACGGATTATATAAAATGATGTAAATTTGCATACAATTTTGGCACATCCTCTTCTATACTTATCTCTAGATTACTTATCATTATGAATACAATGTAAATCATATGTAAATGGTTGTTATGGTATCATTTAAAGAGTAAAGACAAAACTAGATCTGTACATGTCTGTAACTGATGCAATTATTTTTCTCAGTATTTTCAATCTGCTGTTGGCCGAATATACAGATGTATGACTCATGGATAAAAGGGCTGATTGTACATGTTCCATCTCCCTCATTAGGGATTGTGTGATCTTACAGTACTTGCAGAGTTCTGGTTTACCTACTTCTAAGATGATGGCATTAGGCCAGATTTAAGTGACAGGCAGTTGTGGGTAAACATTCTATCTTTACCTTCCAAATGCTGCCTCTACTGGGTATTAACATTTTTCTTTATATTAACTCCTTTTTCATTATATAAATTTATTTAAAAGGTAACTTTATATCTTAAGTTACAAAAGCTATGCCATTTTCTATAAATAAATACAATGAAAGTAAAAAGTAAATACAATGAAAGCTGTTATTAAATTCTAGCTCATAAGTGCTACTTGCCAAAGACTCTGAGCCTGAGGCTTGTGCTTTCTTTATTAAAAAGGGAGATTAGCAGCGTTAGAAGAGTGTTAAAGGAATATTATTCCCAAATTGATACTTTCTTTTGAACATAATCATGAGAGTTGAAAGAAGCTTATGAGACTGACTTATTTTTTCTTGTTAACTCTTTTTCTTTCTTTTTTAAAAATATTTTTTTCTTGTGCTGAAATGATTTCAAACTTACAGAAAAGTTATAAAGATAGCATAAATGAATCCCAGTAGATCTTTTACCTGGGTTTAGTAGGTTTTGTTTTGTTTTGTTTCCAAACATTAAACTGCTGAATTAGCCTTTGGGGCAGTTAGGCTCAAGTTTCTGGGTCAAGATGGAAAGACAGTCATGAAATGAGGGGTCTGTGGTCAGTCGTGCTAAGCCAAGGGCAAGGATACTCAGTGGCAGACCAAGAGGGCACACTCACCAGCCATGCCCAACTCAACTTGCTGAAAAGCCTTAAATGCCACTTAGGCTTAGAAGCCTAGGATGCCTTTCAGAGTCCTTAGCATCAAAGATTGGACCAATTTTTGTTTTATTGCTGTAAATATGTTGTTTTGGAAAGAATACACATATGCATACCTTGTGGGTCTGGGAGATAGCTCAGGAAGTAAAGTGCTTGCCACACAAGCATGTGGACCAGGGTTTGATCCCGAGAACCCATGTAAAAATCAAGTGCATGGTACGATTCCAGCTTTGGGGAAATGGAGACAAACAGATCCCTGGGGCCCACTGTCAGCCAGCCTAACTTGATTGTCCCAGGTCCCAGTGAGAGACCCTGTCTCAACAAGCAAGACAGATGGCTCTGAAGAATGATACCTGAGTTGGCCAGTACATACATATGAACACCCCCCTCCCCACGCACACAAAGAAAGAAATATACATACATTGTAGAATGACTAAATTGAATTAATTAGCATATGAACCACCTCACATAATTATACTGGTAAGAATGCTTAATATCTACTGCTGGCATTTTTGTGACTATAATAATATGTTAATTAGATATAGTTGCCATTATTGTACAATAGAGATCTTGAACTTATTCCTTCTGTTTAACTGAAATTTTATATCTTTTGGTCAACATGACCCTAATCCTCTTTTCCAAGCCCCTGGTAACCACTTTTTTTGCACTCCACATATAAGATCATCTAGTATATCTTTTTCTGAGCCCGGCTTGTTTCATTAACATGATATCCAGATTCATTCATATTTTTTCAAACGGCAAGATTTCTTTTTTCTTTTTCTTTTTTGGCAGTAGTGGGGATGGGACTCAGGGTCTTGCACATGGCAGGAAAGTGCTCTAACACTGAGCTACATCCCCAGGTCCCCCTTATTTTAAAGATGGAATAGTGTCTTATTATGTATGGATCATGCTTTTGGTATCCATTCATCTGGTATTGGATATCGATTAAGATTCCTTGCCTTGCCCATTGTGAAATGTGCAGCATTGAGTGAAAGGGGTGCAGAGCTCCTCCATTCTGATTTTATTTCCTTTGGTCATGGATCTGATACCGATAGTACTGGATCACACTGTAGTTCTATTTTGATTTTTTGAAGGCCTTCCATACTGCTTTCCACAATGTCTGTGCTCATCTACGTTCTTACCAATAGATTTACCAGCTCTGAGCATTGGCTTCATTCCCCCTTCTTATTCTTCCTCATTCTACATATTCTGAAAATTGTTCTGGAACCATTGAATGAGCCATGCCCTTATCCCCAGTATGTATTTCCCAAGAACAAAGGTAACTTCTTTTATGATCACAATATAGTTAGAAAATTCAGGGATTTCAGCACTGATGCAATACTTCCACCTAATTGTAATTCTGTTTTTTTGGTGGATCCAAGAATTCCAGTTGCAGCATTTTTTTGCTGGTACAGAACCACGCTTGATCATGTTGTGAGTTTAATGGTCCTGTCTCGTCAGTCTATTAAAATCAGGGCAAGTCCTCAGCTCTTCTTTATTGATGCTGACATCTTTGAAGAATGCAGGCTTTTATGATTGACCCTAAATTCCTGTGTATCTGATGTTTTATCCTGATTAGCATCAGGAAGGGTTGACATACCAGTGAGTCAGCACCCTTTAATGCCATGCCCATGTTCTTATGAAGTCTTTGTCTTATGACAGTGAAAGCCACCCACATTTGGCTGACAGCGAGAGAGGGAAGGTCCACAGTGCCTATTCGTGCATGTGAGTTTATATTTCTGAAGAAATTCCAAACACTCATATCAACTGAATCACATTATCTAAAATAAACCATGTTATTTACAATACTTTACATTGTTTCTGGTCTTGCCAGGTATTGTATGGTCAGCCTGCAAATGAAGATGAGCACTTTCACATGCCTCTGTCTAGAAGGATAGATGATGCTTTTCATTGGAGAGTCAGGCGTGGCTGGCAGTTGGTAAAGGCAAAGAAAGATGTCTGAGTTTCACTATATGCAGAATGGGTAGCTGGAGCAGTAATCCGTGGTCATTGCACCCTCTGGCGAACCGGAATGGAAAATAAATCATAGCAAAGACGGGGCCTCAGGCAAGCTGTCTGAATCAGAGCAAGGTCTCCACAAGGAGTTATGAAGGCAGGCTGGAGTTCTTGTCATCCCTTCTGTTGTGTTAAGTATCTATAGTTAAAACTATGTTTAGAGACTGAAAACTAATTCAAACTAGCAGAGGTGAAAAGAAGAATTTATTGACCCATTTTAGGCTTCAGGAATGGCTAGATCTGAAGACTGATACATAACACCAGGAAGACTGTTTCAGTTCTGCTTTCTTACATGCTGACTTCTTACCTTGATTTGGATACAAGTAATATTTTATATAATTAAATAACAATCACTAGCTCAGGAGGAGAGACTCTAAACGACTTTGCCTGAGGTAAAAGCCTCTTATTTGATCATCACTGTGTTTGGAAAGAAGGGTTACTCTGTTCAGCCTGGCCTGTATCACATACCTTATGCTGGGGAGTCAGTGCATGTGACTGACAAGCCCATCAGATATAGAAGAGGCAGCTGCCTAGAGGAAAAGATGCTAGTCAGGGATAAAAATGAATATTCAGAGCAGCTTTGATGTAGTACAAGTAGTGCTTTAGTGAGTTCTTTGATACTGCGTGGAGAACTGGTGATTAAGTGATTAAGACCTCGGGTTTCAGCTCCAAATCCTGTCTTACTCTTTGCTAGTTCTGTGGCATGGGAAAGGTGTCTACGAATTTGAATCTCTTCACATGTAACATGGAGAAAATGAATCATATCCTATTAGCAGGATTTTTAGTTGCAAACAAAAGTTCACTCTAATTCAAATTGTCTAAGAAAGAGATCTATTATAGAATATTAGATGGCTCATAGGATCCCCCCCCCCACCGATAAGATGGTCTTAAAGAGGGACTCCAGGGTACATTTCCAGGAATAACTTCGAGAGCCATTCACAACTGGCCCAGTCAAGGAGTTGCTGCTACCAACCCAGCATCCCAGCTGCAATGGTGTGGACGCTGTTCCATCGTCTACCCAAGGAGCATGTTGGCCTGCACTGGTAGTCATGCAGACAGCACAGATGTCCCCCACCACACATGTTTCTATGCATAGCTGTCTTCTGATCAACTGAACTCTGTTTGTAGGCAGGAGTGGCTTCATGGCATGCAGCTTATGGGCTCCTCGCCTCACCATGTAATGCTGAGATGCTGCTGCAATCCTGAAAAAGGCAGTTTTATCTTTGAATTTGTGTTTGTATGTGAGGTCTGATGGGATGATGGAACATATATGTTCAGAGATGACACTCTGGGTTGTAGACATGCACATATGGACTCAAGCTCATCAGTGTGAACAATTATCACAAAGGGCTGGCTGGGGATTGTCTTGTTCTGTTCAGAAATTGCAGATAGGCTAGGAGCAGCTCTCTAAACACCGATGGCCCTGAGTTACAGAGGTTTACAAGCTGGGCCTTCAAACCCAGAGACTAACTCTAATTTGAGAAGAGGGGGATTATTATGATTCCAAGGTATGAAATATGCAGGCTTATTGCTCTGAGCTTAGAGTGACAGCAACCAATGGCTACAGTTACAGCTCTTCAATCTTTTTTAAATATTGTTTTTATTTTATATGGATAAGTGTGGTGCCTGCATGTGTGTAAATAACCTGTACTGTGCAATGCCTGTGGAGGTCAGAAGGGGGTGTTGGATCCCCTGGTACTGGAGTTACAGATGATTATTAGTTGCTATATCCATGCTGGCAATCGAACCTAGGTCCTCTGCAAGAGCAGCCTATGCTCTTAACCACTGAACCAATCTCTCCAGCCCCCAGCTCTTCAATCTTGATTTTTTTCAGAGATGATCAATACTTTAAATGTTTACTTTATTAAATTTTTGTGCATTTCATGTAATACATCTTAATCATATTTAGACCCCCTCCCCTATGTGAATTTCCCCCATAGCCTAATATGAATTTACAGCAGTGGTGAGAGTATGCACAAGACCTATGCAACTCAATCAGAGAAAAACCCCGCCCAGGGAAATGGGCAGCAGGCCCCAAACTTAGCCGATTTTTTTGTTGTCTTTTTTTTTTTTTTGGACAGGTTCTCTCTAGTCCCAGTCCACCTGGAAGTTACTATGTAGATCAGGCTGGCCTTGATCTCACAGAGATCCACCTGCCTCTGCTTCCTGAGGGCTGGAATTAAAGGCATGGGCCACCCACACCTGGCACCTTAGCCGATCTTGATTGTTTAACCCTGGGAGACTCTTGAACTCTCTAGCAATGGGAGCTTATAATCCTCATAGCTCATAGCTCCTGATTTTGGTTTTTCTTGTCCCTGATCCTCCTCTCAGCTTTTCCTCATCCCTTGGGTTTTCAATATTTCCTCCATCCTTTTGTTAACTGAAGTTCCTAGGAAAAAGCCACACCTACATGAAACATTCTATAAGGCTGATTGACTGATCAGAAAGTCAGTGATTGTAGAGATTTGGAATGTTGCAAATCCAGAGTTGAATTTATCTTGGACTATCTTAGGCCTCTAAATAGTCTTTTATTGCTTACCTCCGTGTGTGACCTAACATCTTTGTTCAGAATGAACAAATAGACCTCTCCCTTCCATTAACCAAAAGGCTAATTAATAATGTCATCAGATAACATCTGAACCCTATAGCAGAGGCCTCTCTGCCTTGCTGTGACCAGTCCACATAATGTTCCCATCAATATATTTGGAAAGTGTCTTAATTTATGATTTCTTTTGTTCTGTTACTATAAAAATGTCATGAAACTGTTACTATGTTGGGACATGGTATTTGGGGTAACTTCAATCTGTGGTTTCAGGCCTTGGTCACTGGTATTTGGCTCCAGGATAAGCTCTGTGAGTTCTTGTCCTGCTGAGCCATTTTGTCAACCCCTCTCTGGAACTCTTAGCCACCTCCTGTTGTTGGAGCTTCAGGGATTGGGACTCTTCAGTCTTGGTGGCTCTCTGGAACTTTTCAGTCACCTTCTTGTTGCCCTTGTTCCTGGCGATGCCCCAGATTTTAAAAACAGGTTTTTATTAGCAGATGTTAGTTACACATAATAAAGAACTTTATTATGACATTTTCACATATACATATAATGTGTCTTGATCAAATCCATTCCGTATAACCCTCTCTTTTTCCCTTCCCACTCCTGCCAATCCTTTTCTTCCTAACTAAGCTGTCTTCTACTTGCATGCTGAGAGAGAGAGAGAGAGAGAGAGAGAGAGAGAGAGAGAGAGAGAGAGAGAGTGAAACCTCATGAGTTTCATTAGGGTTGCTTACAGGAAAATGGGTAACGGTTTATTTATAGGAGCATCGGAACCTTACCAGTGGCTATACCACCGAAGAAAATGTCTTTCCCTCTCCCATCAACCATTAAATGCATATAAATCCTTAGGGATAGGTGGAGCCTCATGAGCCTCTCCCCTCTCCATGACAGGAAATTGATGGGTCTAGTCTTCACAGGTCTTGTGCCCATGATCACAGCTGTTGTGAGTTCAAGAGTGCAGGCCGGGTGTGTGGTGCACACCTTTAATTACAGCATTCTGGAGGAAGAGGCAGACAGATTTCTGTAAGTTTGAGGCTAGACTGTTTACATAGTGAGTTCCAGACAAGCCAGGGCTACATAGTGAGATCCTGTTTCAGGAAAAAATTAAAAAGTGCCATAGCTATGTCCTGCCCATAAGTCAGTGTTCCACACCTTTCCCAACCTTTCTATAGGTCTTACATTCTTTTTGCTCATTTTTCTGAAATGTTTCTTGAGCCTTGGAGGGGTGATATTAATATTCCATTTACGGATGAGCTTTCAAGAGTCACTCTCTGTACTTCGACCAGTGAGGAGTCTTTGAAGTCACTGTTGACAATTGAAAAAAGAAGCTTCTCTGACCAAAGCTGACAACACTAATCTATGAGCATAAACATAGTTATTTAGAAGGGAATTAGACAGGCCCATCACGTTCTTTTATAAAAACAACAGTAGTTTTTCCATCAGGACCTTTGACATCCCCAGCCATGGGCCTTTAACTGGGTTTGCAGTATCAGATGTGAATTGTCTCCTGTGAAGCAGGTATCAAATCCAAGCAGAAAGTTGTTGGTAACCCCCAGAACAGATTTGACACTATTGTAGTAGTAAGCACATTTTGGTAGGCTAGTTGGTAGTGTTGCATGCAGGTGCCACAATGGAATAAGATTGTTGATGACAATCCTCCGCCAGTAGCCTGCACAGCACCTTTCAGCACTATGATGGTTAGAAAGCACGAAGGAAACTTCTAATCTAGTTCTAGCTTGATTTCTCTCTGTCTTGCAGCCAGGGTGTCCTAATTACATTCTGTTGCTGTTATAAAACACCGACCACAAGCAACTTGGGGGAGGAAAGGGTTTATTTCATCTTACGCTTCCAAAGCACAGTCCATCTTTGAGGGAAGTTAGGGCAGAACATGGAGGCAGAAGCTGAAGAGAGACCATGGAGGCACATTGCTTACAGGCTTTCTCCCCTGGCCTGTGCTCAGTCTGCTTTCTTATATAACACAGGACCACCTGCCCAGTGGTGGTACAACCCACAGTGAGCTGGGCCCTCCCACATCACTCAGTAATCAAGAAAATGCCGCAAAGACATGGCCACAGGCCCATTCAATGGAGGAAATTCCTCTACTGAGGTTCCCTCTACCCGAGTCTGTCAAGTTGACAACCGAGGCTAACCAGCACACATGGTACGTGGTATCTTTGGCAATGGGGCTTTACCATTTAATTCTGGTGGGCAATGAACAGCAGTGGCAGTTGACTGTACTGTTTGGGGGACTTTAGGGAACCTTGCACTCCTCATTACAGATGAAGTGGTGTTTCCTCAGTGTGACTCCAAAAAGTGCAAAACAGATGGAGTTCTGTGACAGCCTGGTCAGTTGGCAAAGAAATGACAGTCTTCCATTCAAGGTAGCCAGGCATAAGAGAAAGGGTACATAATCTGCCTATCAAGTAGCTGAGCAACTTGACCCTGACAGCTTTTTCCAAAGGGAAAAATCAGCAAAGAGTGCCTGTGATAAAGTCATCTTAGAATTTACATTGTCAACAGTATTTAATAATGCTTAACCCCTGCCTAAAAACCCTCGAAGGGTTGGGCTTCTCTGATATGCCTCACCTTAAGCAGTTCACTTGGATGCCCAGTATTTATGCCCTCACCTGGAGGAATCCAGGGAACCTTAGGGTCCCATGTGATGGCCTAGAAGGATCTCAGTTTAGGTTGGTGGCAGTGATGGCAACAGTAGCAGCAGCAGCAGCAGCAGCAGAAATAGTAGCAACAGTGGTGTGGTGGTAAGGCCATGACCCTGGGAAAGAAAAAGGGCTCTATGTGGGTTAGAATAGGAACAGGGCCTCATTACAACATCTGCACTGATATTAACTCTCCAGTCTCAGAGCTCAGGTAAATTATTACAAATGAAAGCACACACATAGGTATTGCAATAAAGTAGATCAGGGAATTATTAGAATTCTTTGAATAGTTTAGGATATCTGGTTTTGAAAACTGCAATATTGTAAAGAAAACATTTATAGGGTTAGAATCAGAGATTAAACTCTGATTGTCATAGTTGATAGAAAAGCCTTCCATTTCCATATGAAACAGGATGAACAAACATGATATTAACAAAGATGATAATTTTACAATGTGTTTATATTTTAAGATAAAATGACAGGTTAAGCATGGTGGCTCACAATTTTGATTACAGCATTTGGGAGACAGAGATAGGCAGAGCTCTATTAGATTGAGGCCAGCCTAGTCTACAAAGTGGTTTCAGGGCCAGCTGGGGCTACAAGAAGACCCTGTTTCAAAAAAAAATGATGCTATACAACTACAATGTCAGGTATTAGTTACCTCTTTTAGAGTAGTTGGTCAGTGGGGTTCCATAGGCTCCCAAACATGATAAGTTATTGCTGTTGCTTTTATTTATTCTCTGGAACTTGATGGTAAGACCCTATTGCTGAAGATACCACATACTTGAGTGATAGGACATGGAGAAATCAAGCTGGTATCAAACTAGAAGCTTCATCCCTACTGGCTAGCTTTCACCGTGCTGGGAGGTACTATGCATGCTACTAGTAAAAAAAATCAATCAACAGTCTTGCCAAACTTTGAACACTGAAATATAATGACTGGCCTGGCAAAATATACCTGCCTGTGCAATAGTGGCACAACTGTTATGAGAGTAACCAACCACTTTCTGATTAGATTTAAGACCAATTCCATAAGATGGAGCTGGTGTCTGGTACCGTTAACTGGGCTAAGAACCAATGTCTGAATAAGTCATAGGCTCTAAGGAAAAACCTACTACTATTATCTGCTAAATGGACATGGTATTAAATTGTCCCCTCAAGTATTTGTTTTTATATTTATAGATTAGTGCATCTTTCGATCCTCACCAGAGAAGCTTCTTTTTTAGATGGTAATTGATATTGACATCCACAACTGCTCAGCATGCAGTGAATAAGAGACCATGGAATGCTCAGCCCTAAATGGGACATCTACACCGTATTCTCTAAACTCAAAGCTCAGGGATGAAAGAGGAAGAGCGGAAAAAAGAGTGTAAGAGCCAAAGATAGGAGATGGCTGCAGCAACAGTGTTTTCTGAACATGACAGGGCTGTTGCATGCATGAACTCACAGTGGCTATGACCACACACACAAGACCTGTACAAGATCAAGTCACCCAAAATCCCAGCACAGATAGAGGAAAAGGTCATGAAGTTCCACCTTTAGCTGAGCAGCCATTGGCAATCAACGGTTTCTGTGAGATGGAGAGTCATTTTTTTTTCAGGGATGTGCCTCTGAGAGGTTGACCAAGGTCCAGTAGATGGCCCTATAGCCATGCACAGGTACATACTGGCAGCACTAAGTGGACTCAATGTGTTTAAAAAAGAGCACATGAAGTTGTCAGGGAAAAGTGGTGGGGGAGATAGTTGAGGAATTGGAGGGAGGTAATAAGGGTATGTTTGATCAAAACACATATGCATGTATGAAATTATCAAAGAATAAAAAGTGAAAAAAACCCACAATGGTGCTGAAGCATGGATTCTGATGATCTAGTAAACTGGCATGAAGTCAAGGTAGAAAAATCTCATGATCAGTCAATACATTGTAATAATTTCATTCCTTATATTATTATCTTAAAGTAATACTTGGCAATATATAAATTTGTTGTATGGTGTCACTATTATTCCATAGTGTATTTTATGTGTAACAAATTATTTTTAGAGAAAAATGAATTATTTTATACCTTTAACTGTAATTTATCCCCTACTTTTGGAGTGACATCCCATAAAGTCTCACTCAGTATGTTGCCCAAACATACCTCAAACTTCCAATTCTGCCTTAGCCACCTTGCAACAGGTTCTAAAGATATATGTCACCATACCCAGCTGATACCCCACATTTGCAGTTCCTCCTGGCTCTATGAATAATGTAGCTGGCCCTGGTGGCATGCCTAGGCATTAGGTGCAAGTAACATTGGAAACTGTAGTTGGGTGAATTCTACCTTAGGAAGCAAAATTATACAAAACAAACAAACAAACAAACAAACAAACAAAAACAAAAAACGAATGGTAGCATGCCCTGCTCAGCACTCTGCTCAACTTATTGACTGGTAGACCAGTAACCATATTTATTTTCTCTCTTTGTTTTGGTGATCCCAGTGAAGTCTGAAGGAGGATGAAAGCCACAGCATTAATTCCACCATTGTGAGGGAGGGCTATGCTGGCATATCAAAGTGAAACCATCTCTGCCCTGCCTCTGTAATGTGAGGGATGGTTTTCTAACAACACGTGGAATCTTGGCTTCAACTTAGCTTTCTTGATGCTTCTGGGTGCCTGCCTACTTCCCAGAAGCTAATTTTGATCTTTAGTCCTTTCCTAATACACTTTAGTTCACAGAATGATCAACTGCAAGCATTTACTGTTATCAAAGATAGCTCCCAGGACATTCATAGGTTTCAAAGGGTTAGGTCATTTAGTCTATCGTTTCATATTCGCTGAGTGGCTATGTACAGGTCAGGAATCTCTGTAAATATCTTGAGAGGAAAAGAAGAGCAAGTTGTGGAGCACTGAAGAATGAATTCAAACCTGTAAACCAGAAGACTTCTCTGAGAGTTTTGCTGACACAGTCTGCATCTTATTCTTCATGCCCCAAAGCACATCATAAATTTTTGTGCCTGTGTCCTTCTCTCCTCCCTCCCTCC
The DNA here is from genome assembly GCF_000622305.1 of Nannospalax galili. Classification (NCBI taxonomy): domain Eukaryota; kingdom Metazoa; phylum Chordata; class Mammalia; order Rodentia; family Spalacidae; genus Nannospalax; species Nannospalax galili. The sequence goes on along the minus strand of NW_008351958.1, from coordinate 3,496,277 downwards.
CTGCCTCCTTCCTTCCCTCCCTCCCTGATTCTCTCCCTTCCTTCCTTTTTCTTTTGTGCCTTCTAGTCTTATTTTTCCATTACAGTATATTTTATTTATTTTTATTTATCTTGAGCCTAAGGCCAGCTAAGCTGGAAACACCTTGACCTTTACGCTATGACTTCTTGTCGAATGGGCTTCAGAGTTACTGTCTCCTGATCTCAGATGAAGTCCTGGCCCTGCTACACTTTACCTACTTTGTACAGACCTCCACATAGCTCTCCTCCACCGTCATGGAAATGACCTTATCCCTTCACTTTGTTAGTAAGGCAAGTTCTGAAATTCACAGAGCTCTTTCTGTATTCATGGTAGTTTGCTTTTCCCACTTTTAGAGAATCCAAACTTCTCTGTGGTGGGAAAGAGGCTGGTGTTTTCACAGGGGAGAAAGGTGGGTCCTCGCCTGCCTCATCTCTTGAGCTTCTTCCCTTTTTTGTGCATGCCCAGTGATCCAGTGGCAGGCTGAGGACCAAAAGATAGCTGACATTGGGTTGACTTGTCCCCCATAGTCCTTTGGTGATTATGATGACCTCTTGTGGGAGTTTTGCCCTTTTCTTCGTCTTCCTCTGAGCTTCAGCTTTGGGTTGGGAGACTCGGCTTCCAACTCTTACTCATGTGGCCTTTGCTCTGCAAGGCTGAGACAAGGGTTCCTGCTGTGGAACCCTTGATTGCTTCTGCAGCAGGCTTGCCAGTGGTCTCTGCTCTTACACACATTTATACTGCCCTCTGCAGACAGACCAGCAGCTCTAAGGACAAGGACCTGGTCTCAAGCACTTCTTCGACTGTGTGAGGTCCTTGCAAGGTCCTGGTTCATGCTCCAAATCTGTAGACTCAGGTGCTTCCTATTTACAGTGCCTGCCGGGAGCTGAGGTCACCACTGCTGCTGCTGTCCCTTTGTTGGACCCTGGAGAGGAGCAGAATGTGTTTCTATGAATAACACTCATGTACAGGAGGAGACATGTTGGATTTCTTCCTCCTCTGCATCATCAGAGAAAGAGGTCCCAAACACCTCAGAGACCATAGGAAGTTCCTAATAGTGATCCACTTCTCCGTGGATAGGCTTTCAAATTTCACTTCCCTTTTCTGTCCATAAACACTGCCCGACTGGCAAGTTCTCAGAATTGCTAATGATTCTCAGTGTTTCTAAATTCACGAACCATTCATTGCTCAATTAAACTCTCAGACGTCAATTGTCTAAAGTTTTCCTTCAACACATCAGTGTGTGTCTGGATATAGGATGTCATCTCTTGTCCAACTGTCACTGAGATTTTCTCATTGACATACTAAACATGCCCTTGGTGTGCTATTTTCCACAGGGTGATAGTGTGACAAAGTTGCTACTCGTGGCTTTTTACTGTGGGATCTTTGAGGTCCCACGCTCTGCTTATTCTCTTTGCAGGGCACTCTGCATTCCACAGGCCTTTCTGGCTCCTGGATGAGCTGCTGCTCTGGAGGGGGCACCCAGGAAGGGATTAGGGCATCACTTACCACTCAACTCCTTTTGATGCTGGCTGGGGGAAATCCTGTGCCTAGGTTCACGTTTCACTAGCTGAGGGTGGCAGGAGGTACAGGGCATTCTAGAAGGTACCCATTCACTGCTGTCTCTCCCTTTCCAATCTTCACTCTGAGCAGTTGTCCAGGACTGTACCACCTTCCTCCTGAGGAACTGTGCCCAGAAGGTTCCTTGGGAAAGAATGGAGGGGAAAATCAGGAAGGATGATCCATCTCACACTCCTGAAGAGAGGCCATTGGAAAACATATGTTAGTGTTGTATGCATCACTGAGCCCAAGTCCTACAGTTAGATAGGAACTCTGTGCCTAGAGCCTCCCTTGTTAGTTGGTGGTAGAGTTGGGGTTTCCCAGATCCTGCTCAGGCCTCCCTTGTTTCTCTCTACGCTATCCCACCCTTCCCAATTTGAGGTAGGTATCTCCAGGACGGTGTTTAATGGTTTAACATGGCTGTCTATTCCAGTAAGTGGCAACTTCTGGGCCTGTAGCTCTCATAAGAAAGAATCATACAGAATAATGGGTCAGGTTCAGTTATATTTATAAATGGAATAATTGAGGTGAGATGGAAAATGGACAAAGATAAAAATATTTCCATGGACTGGGATTGGGAAAGAAAAGAGTTTGGGTGCTTTTTTGTATGAGAAAATATGAGAAAACAAAATGCACCTGGTGTTGGCATCCCAAGCATCCACGTGTGTGCACGTGCACGCATGTGTGACTCTATTAAGAGTATTGGTTGTAGGATCACAACCAATCTCAGTGTCATCACTGACAAGATGAACACTCTGGGCAAATTGAGTCATGTCATCCCTCTGGGCCTCAGAGTCCTGTTATAAAATAGGGATGATTTCTGTAGTCAGGTCATAGGGACACTGTGAGGATTAAATGAGATTATCTATGCAAAGCTCTTGGAGCAGTGCCCAGCACATGCTAAGTGTTCCATAAATACATGCTGTTATTTTCTCATCAGGCAGCGCCAGTGAGCTATGCTTTTCAGGCTGCTGATTTTCTGGGACTGTTTGCGACCAGACATACTTTTCATCTGCTGTACACACAGCGAACACCCATCTATTCATATTGCATCCCACACTCTGCTGTTTAGAAAGGGACAAGTTCACTTAACCAGCCCATTCCTCCCTGTGGGGATGCCTGGTTCCCTCACCCTACAGGCCTCTGACGGGGGTTTGTTGTGGTCAGATATCTTCTGATCATGACTTCTGTGCCTATCGCTACATGACTTTCCTAAGGGAAGATTCCTAAGGACACAGTCCTTAACTTATAGTGGTTTGATGTAGAAGTTTTTGCATTTACAAGGATGAGAGGGCATATCCATAAGGCCATTATGTTTCACATTCAGTGCCATATCCAGTAAATCACATGAGAGATTCAACACCTATTATGTAGTAGGCTCTAGATTAGATGATTTTGCCCAACTTCTGGTTAATGACAGTGTTAATATAGGCTAGGCCAAACCATGATGCCCACCAGGTTAGGTATACATAGTAAGTGCACTTTTAAATTAATGATATTTTCAACTTATGATGGATTTATCAGAATGTAGCCCCACTGTGAATGTAGAAGCTTCTGATGTGTGCAGACACCTCACCCCCGCGCCTTCATATACATATCCTATTTGGAGAACCCTGACTAATGCAGGAATTCAGTCTCTATTAATAGTGTTCTCTTGTTGACTTTTTCATTTTATTAAATTTTTACTTTTGATTTTTTTGGACAGGGTCTCCCTAGTCCCAGTCTTCCTGGAAGCCACTGGCCAGGCTGGCCTCGATTTCACAGAGATCCACATGCCTGTGCCTTCTGAGGGCTGAGATTAAAGCTGTGTACCACCATGCCTGGCTTACTTTTGAGATTTGAGACAGGGTCTCACTACATAGCTCAGACTGGGATGCTGACCTCGAACCCACAATCCTCCTTCCTCAGTCCTCAAAATGCTGAGATTACATACATGTTCCTGTATGTATGACTTATCAAGCACTTTCTGTATAAATCAGGTTTTTTATATTCAAGATTTTGTTTTTTATTGGTGTATGTTAGTTGCATAAAATAATGGGCTTCATTGTGATATTTTCATATGGACATATATGAAACAATTTTTATTGTTTTTTTCTGATGATAAAGTCACACTGTGGGAAAAATAAAAATATAAACAAACACTACAAAGATGGTCACTTGTAAACATCTTGCTGAGTCCCTTTTCTCTATGTCTGCATAGTAGACTCCACAAAACTTGGATTATGAAACTTTATCTTTTTTCTCAGTAAGATTAATTGTAAGCATTTTTAAAAAGTGATTAAAATTGTAGAGAAAAATGTTGGGGTCTGCCTGCTAGTCTGTTTTTGTTGGAATTTTGGTTGTTTCCTATTTTTAGTTATCATAAATAGCTTGGCAATGAAAGTTTTTGTACATAAAATCCATGTCTGCCTCTCTGATTATTTCCTTAGGGAAGATTCTTGGAAGGGGAATTACAAAGAACTTTAGCCTCATAAATGAAAATTATGAAAAATGGAAAGGGAAAATGCAATAAATTAAATAAATTGGGTTGCTTGGCTCATTTTAGCTGAGAAAATAAGAAGCACCTGATTTCCTCTAGGGCAGATGTGGTGGTCACCAACAGCACTCGGGAGGCAATTAGATGTGGTGGCAAGAGAACCAGATTAGGAGCTAGATCTGAGGGTTGCTGACCCACTTTGTGTCTCTTCACAACCAGGAAGTGCTGACCTGCTTAGCTCCCTATTCCTACTCTGCCTATCCTCCAAGAGGCCCTGGAGGGCCATTGCTGGAATCTGTGTAGACAAAGCCCCTCACTCATCTGAACTTTCCTACCCTCCAGAGCAGGTGCATACCCGCTGCTTCCCAGAAGTCTGCCTTAACTTGCCAGAAATGTATCTGTAGCCTCTTCTTCAGCACTTTCTTTAAGCTCTTTCCTAGCATATACAGTGTAGAATTAGAATGGTCAGTTCCTCACTCATCCCTTTTTACTCTGGTGCTTTGCACAGTATAAAGCATGCAGGAAATGCCCACTTAACTGGCTTAAAGAAATGAAGTGCTAAGGGAACATGATACTGTTCCCTAGCATGCATTAAGCCCAACTATGTCTCTGAGCTCAAGATGCTCATACCACAGCAGAATGACAGTGTGAGCTTGCTCCACTGGGCAGGAGCATGCTGTGCAGGAGCTCAGAGCAGAAAGCTATCCCCGAGGACTGTGATGGTCAGCATGTTCTTCCTAGACTAGCCTTGGAACTGGTGACTTTAACTGAGGAGTGAATCCAAAGATGTGATCCCAGAAAGGAGATCTCATAAACAAAGGTGGTACAATGGCTTAGGTACAGTCTGATATACAGTAGAAACTCCATAAAGTCTGACTAATGAGGGACAAGTACAGCATCACACGTTCTGAAAACCAGATGATCCAGTCATACCTCCTCAAAGGAACTGTTTATTATATCAGTGAAAAACACATTGTCCATCCAATATGGTATCTAATTGTCCTACCAGTGTCTAAATACAAGTACAAACATTGTTAAACTAAATTTCCTCCTTGCTGTACATACAATTATGGGCTCATGGACTTGCACCTGTTCCTCTGCCCTCATCCTGCTTCTTCCTAGATTCTTGGCAGGCCTGTGAGGAGTGGATAGGCGGATCCATCAGAACAGATTTTATAGGTGGCAAGAAATTCCAAGGTGCCCTGCTTGGCTCATAGTTCCTTCATAGAGATTTTTTTGAAGTCATTTGGCCCAAGTTTTATTTTGTGTCAAAGTCATATTAATTGCCAAAGACTGAAAATCAGGATTTATAGGGAATTATCTCAAAAACTAATGATTTGCCAAAGACTCGCGTCAGACAATGTATTAGTCAGCTTTCTCTCACTGTGACAAAAGGCCCAAGATAAACAACTTAAAAGAAGGAAGGATTTATTTTGGCTCAGAGATTTCAGTAGAGGGTTAGTTGGCTCCATTGCTTTTAAGTTTGTGACAAGACAGAAACATCATGATGGAAGGGTATGGGAGAGAAAAGCTGCTTACCTCAGGACAGCCAGAAAGCAGAAAGATCAAGGCACAAGGGATTAGATACAACACTCAAGGGCACACCTCCAATCACCTTTTTCCAACAAGTCCCCACCCTCTAACAATCCATTCAATTATGGCCTCACCAGTGGATTAATCCATTTGCTTCTCAACAGCACCACCATCTGGGACCAAGTATTCAGGGCACGAGTCTCTGAGGGACATTCCAGATCCAAAGCATATCATATAATATGTTTTCTCTGACCTTTTAGACAGGGTTTCCCTGTAGCCCCAGCTGGCCTGGAACTCAGTGTGTGGACCAGGCTGGCCTTGAGCTCACAGAAATCTACCCGCCTTTGCCTACAGTGTGCTGGGATTAAAGGTGTGAGCTACCACTCCTAGCCCACAGTTGAATTCTTTTACACATACAACATTCAGAGCTAGGTGGTCTAGTGTTTGTCTGTTGACTCTGTCATCATGAGGATGATGGCTCCTCCAGTCCTAGTGCCACTCATCCCTCCTGCTTACATCCCACTGGCTGGAACATAAATGGCCACATGTAGCTGCAAGGGAAAGTTGGAAGTGATCTGTAGCTGAAAATTAGTGTGTCCATCTACAAGTCAATTCATTTGAAAGAGGATGGCTATTTCCTGGGAAGCCTACAGTCTCTATCATAAAGTTGACTGCATCTGAAATTGTCTTCAACAAAGTTTAGAAATCAAAGCAATGATACAAGTGAGTGAAAGATACAAAAAAAATGTCATCCTTGGGGGGAAACTTAAATTTTTTTAATAAATTCTTTGAGAATTTCACACAGTGTGTTTTGATGGTTATTGATCCCTATCTCCTCCCAGATCCACCCCACCTCTCTATCCACCCAACTTCTTATCCTTTTTGTTTTTTTTCAAGTCCATTGAGTCCAATTTGTATTATCCAAATACTCTTTGTTGTGGATCTATCCTCTGGAGTATGGTCAACTTACCAGTGGTCACATCCTTAAAGAAGACTGACTCTCCTTCTCCCAGAAGCTATCAATTGCCAAGAGGACCTCAGCTAGGGCTGGGACTTTGCTCCCACCTAGTCCCTCCATGCTAGGATTTTGTCTGGCGTGAGTTTGCACGGGTCTTGTGCATGCTGTTATAACAGCTGTGAGTTCTTATGTGCAATTTCTCTGTTGTGTCTGGAAAACACTGTTTTGTTCAGTCCACTGCCTCTGGCTCTGACCACTCCCTTGCTCCCTGTTCCTTAATGATCCTTGAGCCTTTGGGGGAGGAATGTGTTATACATGTCCATTTAGAGATGAGCACTCTGCAGTCTCTTATTCTTTGTGCGTTGACCACTTGTGGATTTCTGTGTTAATCACTACTGCAAAAAAAGACAAAGGTTGAGAGATGCACTAATCATGGGTATAACAACGTCATTAGGAGTTGGTTTAATACTGTGTCCATTTAGCAGAATAACAGTAGTAGTTTCTCTCCTAGGATCTATGGCCTACCTAGTCACAGATTCTTTGCCCCAGTAAAGGTGCCAGGTATGGGTTACAGCAGGTAAACAGATGAGGCTGGAAATAATCATCCTGAGTGAGGTAATCTAGACCCAGAAAGACAAACACCACATGTTTTCTCTCATATGTGAATGCTAGCTTTGAATATTTACATATATGTGTTTCTTTTGGAAAAACCATAAAGGTCAGGAAACTAGTAATGGGCCACAGAGGGAGGATGCTTTCAAGGGAGGGGAGATAGAATGCAATGCTATAAAGCAGGAAATGGGGAAATGGAAATACTGGAACTGGGAAACAGGAAAGGTTAAATGGGGTGAAGCGATGGATGGGAGGGCAGAGTAGAGGAGGAATATGGGGATAATCAAAAGTAAAGATCTCTAGAAAAAAATCACATGGAAACCTACACTGTAGAAGCTTCCCAGAATATAAATATATAAATATATAAAGAGTTTAAGTGAAGTTACCCTATAATTGGAGGACAATGTTCCTACTAGACACCACAGGCTAGCAAATAAAAAACCAGTGCTAGGAAGGGATTACCCCTTTTGGAGTCATTGGACTCCAAACATTGGATCTCTTGGAACCCCAGACATTACAGGCGACCGCCATTGCTCTTGGTTACCCTCCAGAATTTGGTGGTAAGACCCTATTGCTGAAGGCATTGCATACTTGAGTCGTAGAACATGGAGAAATCAATCTTGTACTGACCTCAAAACTTCATCCCTACTGGCTAGCTTTCATAGTTCTGGAAGGTGCTATGCATGCTACAAAAAGAGAAAAGTAATTATCAACTTTTCCAGCTGTGAACCCTGTTAGACTGACAAGATATGGCCACTGGTACAATAGTGGCATGGCTATTATGGGAATCCATTTTCTGGTTGGATTTAAGGCCCACTGCATAAGGTGGGGAAATCCTTTTTTTAAAAAAAGTTTTTTTTTAAACTTTGTTTTGTATGTGTGAGTGTTAGGCCTGCATGTATCATGCACCTGTGTCATGCAGTACCAACAGAGGTCAGAAGAGGGCATTAGATCCTTTGGAACTAGAGTAACAGATGGTTGTTAACCACCATGTTCGCTGGGATTTGAACCCAGGTCTTCTGCAAGCACAGCCAGTGCTCTTAACTGCTGAGTCATCTCTCCAGCCTTGGAAAAAATTTCAGAAATGCTACATCAGAACTAGATAGGCTGTATCTAGTGCTCTAGCCAAATATATGTATTATATAATACATACCATGTCTCTATATAAATATGCACTTATGAAATACAAAAAATATTTTAAAATTTAAATCAGATGGTAACATTTGAATAAGACCTCTTCATTTACTTATAGTTATATTTTTGTAGTTATAGATTTTAGATTCACTTATTTTAGCTTTGTCTTGTGAGCAGCAACATGCAAAAGGGAAAACGCATAAAGCACAAATGTAACTTATTTGGGGAGGGAGGTGTCATTTGAGGAAAAGTCTTGATGTATAGCCCAGGCTAGCTTTGAACTCAGAATCCTTCTACCTCGTAATTACTTACCTCGTAAGTAATCCCGATGCTGGGATTACTGGAAAGCATCACCATATCTAGCTGCAACTTACTCTTTTTTTTTGTCTTTTTGAGACAGGGTCTCCCTGCCGTCCCAGCTGACCTGAACTTACTCTGTAGGCCTGGCTGGCCTTGAACTCAGAAATCTGCCTGCCTCTGCCTCCCGAGTGCTGGGACCAAAGGCGTGCGCCACCATGCTTGGCTGCAACTTACTTTAAAAAAATTTGTTTTTATTACTTTTATTTTATGTGTATGCTTGTACTGCCTGCATGTAGGTAAGTGCACCCATGTCATGCAGTACCTGCAGAGGACAGAAGAGGCTGTCAGATCCCCAGGAACTGGAGTTACAGACAGCTGTTAGCTGCCGTGTGGGTGCTGGGATTCGAACCTGGGTCTTCTGCAAGAACAGTCAGTGTTCTTAACCACTGAGCCATCGCTCCAGCCCTCTAGCTGCAACTTACTTTCAAATAGAGCTTTTGAGGTTTTCGGCGTTATTATTTAACTTGACATTCTCAGCAGCAATGTGATGAAGGAAGAGAAAACGCCAGCATCATCACCTGCATGCGTGAGCGAGGAAGTGTAGAGGGCAAGTGCCTTTCCCAAGGCTCAGTCAGCAGTGGGTTCAGGACTGAGCCCTGCCTTCTGCTCCTAGGATCCATGATGTTTTTTTTTTTTTTTTTTTTTTTTTTTTTTTTTTTTTTTTTTTTTTTTTTTTTTTTAGCACATGCTGCCTAAGAGATTATAAAAATCCTGTGCAACTTTGCAGAGTTAGGAAGAGGTGAGTACAAGAAAAAATTAAGGTGAAGGACTGCTAGTCACTGATATATTTAAACGTAAGATATTCCCAGAGCTGTGGGGTAGATGCAGCATGAATTAACACTTGAAATAAACAGTGTCTACTGAGACGAACATGCAAAACCACTCTGAGAGATTTAAGCTTTTACTGTAAATGAAATGGGGGTGGGGAGGACACATGCTCGCAATCCTTTCTCCTTGTCACTATTTTTGGTTCCCTGCCTGAAGAAAGTTTTGGAGATTTCCTTCTACGGTCAAAGAAAAAAACCATGCTGTGGCATCAGGACCTCAGCAGAAGTGACCATGCGTGAACATCCCTCGGTTATTAGTCACTGGAAAGAATTGATGGCAGACTGGAAAGTCCGCCCACCCACCCACAAATGGCAAAGCAGACGATATTGGCCCAACAGGCTCAAAAAGTCACTCCTGGAATCGCTGGTGTCAACATTTCAGATACGAGACACCCTGGGACTGGAAGAAGGAGGCCCCAGCTCCTCTTCCTTAACTAGGTTCTTAGGCAAGACGCTTGCCGATATGTATTTGGTTCTTATGAAACTTTTTATTTATGGAATTCCTTCTAGATGTTGGAAAGAAGAGAAGCAATATAGTGACCTGTCTCCCTGGATTTGCAGATTAGTTATGATCATGTGAACAAGTTTCTGAGCAATGAGAATAAAGCATAATCTTTCCTTACGCAGGAATCTGCAATAGATCCTGTTCATTTATTTATTCAACATACAATATGCATTGAGTAGCCAGGTACGGGCTGTATGAATAGTAAGTCATTTAATACCCCTAGCAACCCTCAAAGGGAGGTATTATTTAACAAGTGAAGAAGCTGGGGCACATAGAGTTTAATTAACTGGCCAAAGTCAAGGAGCTTGTGACAGATGTGAGACCCATGCTCTAAGCCACCATGCAGGCTGCTTCTTATTTTCTTGTACACAGTAGTCAAAGAAGAATGTCTGTTTGAAGAGAGATCTCTGTGAGTTAAAGGCCAGCCTGGTCTACATAGTGACTTCCAGGTCATCTGGGGCTACAGGAAGACCCCATCTCAAAACAAAAAAAGGAATAATTTGGAAACACAGGTTATTAGAAAGTATAATATATGGCAGAGTATTCAATGTACACTTTTCTGAAGAAAGGAAAGAAAAAAGGAAGCAAGGGAGGAAAAACTATTATATACTAGGAAGAAGATCCAGGCATTCTTTCACAGAAGAAATGTTATCCTTAACATCTTTCTTTCAGGTAGGGATTGCACACCAGTCTGCCTTCATGATAGGTTATTTGGAAATTAACTTGAATCAAATGATGTATATGTGATGGTTAATAGCCATTGTCCGCTTGACTGGATTTAGAATCCCCTAGGAGACACACCTCTGGGCTGGTCTGTGAAGACTTCTTCAGAAAAGCTTAACAGAGAAGGGAAGACCCACCCTGAATGCGAGTGGCACTGTCCCAAGAGCTGGAGTACCAGACTAAAGGAAAAGGGAAAAACAAGGAAGCGAGCTGAGCACCAGCGTTTAGCTCTCCCCGACTCCTGACTGCAGACACAATGTGAACAGCTGCCTTGCTCTCCTGAGGCCACAGCCAGAACCATTCTGCCCCTGCCATGATGGACTGTCCCTTCAAACTGTGGGCCCAATAAGCCCTTCCCTTCTTAAATTGCTTTTGTCTGGTATTCTGTCACAGCAAGGAGAACAGTAACTAATTCTGTATGTAAAGCACCTAATAAAACCCTTGTTATATGTGAACAAGTACTTTTAAAATATTAAGATCCAATTGGCTTATCAGTTTCAGTTTTAAATGTTTCCTAATTCCATGTTTGACTTTTCAGTGACAGTGGGGAAAAAAGATGATTCCAACTAAAATTCTCTTGCTACCCAGAAGTCATTAGAACCAGCTACTAATTTTTTTACCTTTGGCTGAACATTCCTAATATTATATGACTTCCCCAAGTGCAAAACACTCATTATTATAATAATACCTTCACAAAGGAAACACTTTCTGGATGGCATTCATCCAAAGTCTTAAAGTACAGTAATCTTCAAGGCTTTAAAATGTTTTATTGGTTTGCAGATGTTCAGACCTCCAGTTTATCACCAAAATAGGGATGCTACAACTCGTGTTTACCTACTATTGGCAGTGAAAATTTCCTGACGTGAAATTTCATTTCTTAAGGCCCTGTCTTACGAGTTGGCCTTCTTTTAATCACAGACAGGGGACTCATATACCCTTTCAGGTATCTACTATCCCTCACTTTCCTGGGAGAGATTCAAGGGCAGGCATTAAGACCCCTCAGGAGGGTTAAGTGGGGGAGGGGACATCTGGGTCTGTGCAGCAGTTAGCTTAGGCATATTTATTTTCTGATCAACTGGATATTCCACAGGCCTCACAAACCCAATGTGTTCAAAGCTGGACCCATTATCATGTGCCTTCTTTTTCTCTAGTCTACTGGCTGGTACTGCCATCTACCCAATCCTGGAGTCAGTGTTTGCTCTTCTTTCCCCTCAGGCCCACAGTCGCTAAGCCCTACTTGTTCTGCTCCTCTACCACTACCATCGGCCTTGTCTTCTATATTATTCATGCAGTGGGATCTAATGGGAGATTGTGGTTTGAAAAGTAAAATGTCCCCCATGGATTCATGTTTGAACACTTGTACCCCAGTAGTAGCACTGTAGAAAGTGCAGTATTGCTGTAAGAAGTGATCACTGGAGCAGGGCTTTGAGGCTCTTACAGCGCAGCCCTACTTCTTGCCCTTCCTCTGCTTCCTGACTGTGGACATAATTCTGGCCATAAGCCACTTTGCTCCCGCCCCGCTGCTGTGCCTTCCCTGCCAACCCTTCCTACTTTAAGTTGCTTCTTGTCAGGTTTTACTCACAGCAATGAGAAAAGCAAGGAGTACAGAGGGCTTTAGGTCACTGGGGCATGACCTTGGAGGGGATTATGGGCCCAGGCTCCTCTCTTTTGGCTTCTGGTCACAAAGTGAGCATTTTTTCATTCCCTCTACGATGTACTGCCAGAGGCCCAAGTCAACAGAACTAACTGATCATAAATTGAGACCTCTAGATTCTTAGCCAAGATAAACCTTATTTCCTTACAAGCTGGTTCCCTCAGGTCTTTGTTGCTGAGGTGGAAGGTTGCTAGTAGGCAGAGCCATGCTCAGTGACTGCTTCCCGTTCACCACCTCAGAAGCCCAGCACCTCCCAGCATCTTGCACGTTACACATGGCTACATTGCCTTCAATTGTGAATACCCCTCCCATTTGGTTTTTCCTGGTGAAGTTGTCACTCTTAAATACTCACTTCAAGTCTTGGCTCCCAAACTGCTGTGATATCTGCCCTGAAGTCCACCACAGGGACCAACCAAAGCCTTACTGAGTCCTACATCATTTGTTTGCCTTCATCTATCCCTTTGGTCAGAAAGACTTCAAGGACCGAACTGGTTGTTTATCTTTTTACTTCCCATGTCCAGTAAAGTATAACATATCAGACTTTATTTTCTTTTTCATTAAAAGAGTTTTTCAAATGGGGCCTGGAGAGATGGTGCAGCATAAACCCCACACATACATGTAATGAAAAATAAAATAAATCTTTAAAAATGTTTTAAAATAAATGAAATCTATAAGATTATAAAGAAACTTCTTTGTGTAGAGGCTATAAAGACTAGTATTTTGCCAGGCATGGTGGTGCACACCTTTAATTCCAGCACTTGGGAGGAGGAGGTAGGTGGATCTCTGTGAGTTCGAGGCCAGCCTGGTCTATATATCGAGTTCCAGGCCAGCTGGTGCTGCAGGGAGACCTTGTCTCAAAAAGACCAAACAAACAAACAGACAAACAAACAAAAAACAAAAACAAAAACAAAAAAACTGGTATTTCAGCAGTGCTTTTTTAGAGACTTAGATCTATAATACAATATGGTTGTGAAAAGGATGTTTTCAGGGCATGAGGTCTTTCATCATGCTTGGGTTTGAGTCAGCTACAGGATCTTATTTTTATTATGCATTGCACAATTTGGCATAGAGAAAAATAAACCCAGGGGCTTGAATAATTTCCTCTAATGAATACTTCCCCACAATTTATATAATGATGAATCAGATTAACAGCTAATTTATAATTAAAGTGAGCAAATGCCAGTCCCTAAAACAAATTGTATTCTATAGATTAAATAAACAATTCACTGTGCTACATGCCTTGATATTAAAGTTTACATTCCAGAAAATATGTATTTATCTTTTAGGACCATCCTACAAAGTAAAGCACAAGAAGAACTTTTGGTGTCTTAGGAAACTTCTTCCCTCCCGCAGAAAGCACAGCAACAGACATGCCCCAGAAGGTTCAAACTCAGACGAGGCACTGCCTCCCTGGGTGATTCTGTGCCCTTTAATGCAGAGATTACTGAAATGAAAGCAGGTTTTCTGTCCATTTCTCTGTTAATGACTAGTACTTGATATAAGATTTTTTTCATGCTATCAAATTGAGTGCAACATATAATTTCTCTTAATTTTAAATGCAAGCAGAATCAAAGTGTTGATATGTCTATTTTCTTATCACCTTATTTAGTCAGACTATTGTATTTGGAAGTTAGATTTTTTTTTCTATCACAAAATGATTCTTCCTCCCTGTCCCTCTCTCCATGTCCCTCCTTCTTTCCCTCCCTCCCTTCTTCCCTCTCTTGTCCTTCCCTCCCTCCTTCCATCCTTCCCTCCCTTCCTTTCTTCCTTTCTATTTGTTTTGACAAACATTATTTATGCACCTATTTCATCATAATCAATTAGATGCCAGAGAGTAAAAGATAATTCAGACACATACTTCCACAGAAGACAGTAGGCTGGGCAAGGCCAATATGCAACCAGAAAATTCTAACACAGCTTACATGCTATGATTGAGGTCCCCACTGGGAATACAGATAAAACTGGGAAAGAATTCAAGGATGGCCTCCCTCAGAAGTGTGTGTGGGCAAGAGGAGCAGGTGCTCAAGGCTTTCCATGCGTGGGTAGGACTCTGAAAGAGCAGAATAGGGTCAGGGAGCAAAAGCAGGTCAAGGTTACTGGAAGGTAAATTATGAGGCAGGGAAGGGTAAAGGATGAGGGTAGGGATTTGTCAGGTGGAAAATTCATGTCATGTTACAGAGTCAGGATTGGAACCAACAGAAAGAGAGTAGTCTTGTGGGGTCCAAGACTGAATGCAAGAAAAATAATCAAGAGACACTCAGAATGGTCCAAGTCTAAGAGAAGCAGAAGAAAATAAGGGCACAGCCAAGGGTGATGAGGAGGGAATGGAGCCCAGAAAAAACTAGGAGGTAAACTCAGCAAGTGCAAATGATTGCCTGGACGTGACTGCTCCTGCAAGGAAGGCAGGGAGGAATCTAAGATCTGTCAGGATTTTATTCCTGTTATTGAGTAAAAGGAATACTGCCAACTGAGAGATTAAAAATTAGGCAAATAAAACTGTGTTAGAAAGAAAATTGGATGTAGGCTGAAATGCTAGTGAGTTATGGGAAACGGCTGTTCTGAGGCAGTGGGGTGTATAAACCTTGAGCTCAATGAGAGAGAAATGCAGATGCATATTTTAGGTTGATATGCAGATGCATATTTTAGGAGCATGTAGGTAGTGATTAAACCCCAAGAATGAATAAAGTATTAGCCACAATTGTTCTGGGAAAGTGTGCTAAGAGCAGCAGTGAGTTGAGGATGGGACCTTGGAGATGGCAGCATGTAAAAACAGGAAAACAATGGCCAGAGGGTTATGAACACACACTAGGTTAGTTGCTTTAATACTTACTGTGACAAAGTACCTAACAAAAGGAACTCAAGAAAGGAAGGGCTTATTTTGGCTCATCATTTTAGAGGGAATACACTCCATCATGGTGGGATGACATGGTGACAGGAGTGTGAGGCAACTGGTCATATTGTACCCACAAGACGCTGAGAAGGATGAATGGCTGGCGTTCCACACACTCTCTATTTTGGACCCCCACCCATGGTATGATGCCTTCCACATTCAGTGTAGGTCTTTCCTCCTCAGGAAGACCTCTCTGAAAACACCTTCACAGACACACCCACAAGTGTATTCCAAGGTGATTCGAAATCCAGTTAAGTTGACAATGGAGATTAACCATCATAGATGCTAAAGGAGGAAAATATTTCAAGGGCAGCTACAACAAGAGCTGGAGAAGTGCACATAACAATAAGATCATCACATGTGAGAGTCAGGATGCTGTTGGAGAGAGCACAATAGTGGAAAACTGGGGGAAGAAACCATATCACAGGGGCTTGAGGGAACTGAACTTCATCACGTTGAATTTGACAAGAGCAGAGCTCCAGGTGACCAATAAAGGATGCAGATGAAGCACAGAGGAAGAAAGGCCAGTAGAGACGTCATCCAAGGGGAGGAAAATGGCAAATAGAGGGCTTTAAAGGTGAAGAAATGGTGGGACAACAATGAATTTTGTAAGAGCTACACTGTGGAAAACAGAGCAGTATAGCCTGATTTTGGATAGAAGAATGCTTCCGGATGATGATGAGGTCCAAGGAGTGGTCCTAGGCACAGAGATGGGGTGGGGGCACTGAAGTGAAAGAGGCCATGAAAGTGAAAAGACATAGGCGTGTCTAGGGTCACTGTATGTACACTGAAGTGCTCTGGGTTTGAAAAAAGGTGTAAAGGAAGTCTGTAAGCCAGGTTCTCAAGACTTGAAGGATGATAATTACTTGTATACATATATCTTTCTAGACACTAGTCTAAGTTCTTGGAATGCATTTCAACCCGATGGGGTAAGTTTTAATGCTACATCTGTTGTCGTGATACGTTGTCTTTCAAGCATAACAACCATTATGATCTTAATTAGCCACAAAAGAGCCTCAAGAAATTTGAACCTACTGACATTCCCTCATAAAAGGACCTTTACCTGAGATGTCAGCCACTCCTTCCCCAACCTCCCGCCAAGCTATATATAATTCTGTCCCAGAATTATATATGGGTTTTGCTACGTGCTTTTGTTACATAGGAGGCAAAGTTAACTAAAGGGGAGACCCCATCTGTATAGCTATGGAGAAGACATTCATGCTAGGGTGAGACTTTTTTGGTGATTCAGCTGTTTGGAGGTTACCCACACTCCCATAAGTAACCCCTCACACATGCTTCTTTAAATAAGCTCAATAAATTCTTCGGTTCACCAATCTAGACTTGGGTGGAATTGTTTCTTTGGTCCGTCAATGGTGCCCTATCTGGGGTGAGTAGACATTTGTTCATGTCTTCCCAGGAAAAGCTGATACAAAACCCATTTCATAGATACGGAAATTTACAACAGAACGATTGAGCAAATTGCTCAAAGGTATATTAGCCAGAATTTGAGCTCGGACTGACTGGTTTGAAGACCCCATGAATATAACTGCTGTTATTTTCAAGGGGTGCAGAAGTGATTCTTCTCCAGCAATGCACACGTCCACCCTTCTTTAGTCTCATTGTCACTTCTTTGGTTTGGGTTCTAATCATCTCTCACTGGGACCAGGGAATCTGCATGCAGGTCTGTATAGACTGCAGCCCACAGCATCCTTCTGCGCCCCTTAAATCTGTTCACTCCTATTTTTTTTCTGGGTCAAGTCTGAATTTCTTTATTCAGATTGCAGTATATGCTGCAATGTTGTCTCCATCTTCATTTCCAACACTGATCAGTCTTACCCTTGTAAAAGACCTTCCTGCCACAGATCTAGTGCCTGGTATAGAGCCCCATTCATACCAAGTACTTAGTGATTGCTGCTGATGAGGAGTTGGAGAATAATGCTGATTTACATTGTTTTACAAAGCAATTTGTTTCACCTGTGTGGTCTCACCTGCACTTAGAAATTAGGCAGGTCCTGTCATCCCCAGTGACAGAAGCTATTGACAACTGGGAAGGGACTTCTGCCCTTGTTAAGGGAAGGAAATCTGGGAGGAAGACATTCAGGCCATGTGCACCAGCATGCTTTCAACACATACAACACATGCAGGCATACCATGGTGTAGGTAAGGAGCCTAAGCTGTTGAGAAAATAAATTGTGAGCCCAAATCAAAACAGCAGAAAAATGAGTTTTCTACTCCAGCTTGTGATACTAAATATAAATCCATCTGTTTACCTGCTAATAAACTGTCCTCCTTGAACATGGAAACTCACCTTCATTGGTGAGTCCCTAGAGCCCAATATAGTATCTTACAGACTGAAGTTCTCTATAGGTATTTGTTCAATTAACACAGTAAGAACACAGTATATTAATCTTTACATCCCAAGAGTAGTTTTATCATACATTGCGTGATTTAATTACCAAATGTCTAGCTCCATATTGGGCTAAGCTCTTAAGAAGCAAAAGAATTAGGGTCCAGGGAGATGATTCAGTAGGTAAGGCACTTGCTGCATAAGCAGGAGGACCTGAGTGTGGATCCCCAATACCCACATTAAAAAATTGGGTGTGGGAAGGCGGAGACAGGCAGATTTCTGGAGGTCACTGACCAGCAAATTTAGCCGAATCAGTGAGCTCCAGGTCCAGTGAGAGACCCTGTACCCCAAAATAAAGTGGAGGGTAATTGAGGAAGACACCTAGTGTTGAACCCCACAGACATGCACACGTACGAACATACAAACAATCATCAGATTCACTTATGTGTTTCTATACTTTTTCGTAACTAGATGGAAAGTAATACGTCAATATGAACAAGTACCAGGAAACCACAGATTTAAAAAATTGCTTTATGTTTGGTATATGTTCTTTACTACAGAAAGCTATCCTCTGGGATACAACAATGATGGGTTAGATAGGACATGATAGGATGACATAAGGATTATATCATCCTTTACCCAACCCCTACATAGTTGAACTGAATGTTAATATTAATACTGGTCCCTTATATTTTATCTACAGTTTACAAAACATGTTCACTTTCTGTGATTATCTTCGCTTTATTATATCATTCTGCCAGTATTTACTGAAACAATCCAAGTACTGTTCTAGCTACCAGATTAAAAATTGAACATGAAATAAGATCTCCACTCACATAGCACATTCTTTTTGCTTGTTTTGTTTTCTTTTCATGAGACAGGATCAAGCTATGCATCTCAGGCTTGGATTTGTGATCTTCCTGCCTTGCTAGTGTTGATGTCATAGGCACACGTTGCCACACCTCACAACACTTACATTCTTACAATGGGGCCAATGGGCAGTAAGCAGAGAGCTGAACAGAAGCTAACGTTAGGCATGAAGACAATGATCTAAGGGAAAGGAACTTACTCCAGTTGGGGCAAGGAAAGCCTCTGTGAGGAGGTGATATTGTGTCAGATACAGAAGCTATCATGGGCTCTGAGGATTAATGGCACAGGCAAGAAACTGAGTTTCAGGGCTCTGAGTTGAAGACACACTTATTAAGTGCAAAGGATTTAAAAAGCCCAGTGTAGCTGGAACCTCATGGAGAATGAAGGAAGCGAGACTGGGAAGTTATGCCAAGGCCAGATCCCTAGGGCCTCCCAGACCCTGGTGAGGCAGACTTGCAAGCTCCTCTAATTGCAGCGGCAAACCATTGAGGATTTCAAGCAAGCAAGTGGCTGGTAGTGGATCATGAGTTCCAGTCCTGCCAAGGGTACAGAGGGAGCTCAAGTCCAGTGTGAGTAATTTAGTGAGACCCTGTCTCAAAATGAAAACTAAAGTTAAGGGAGGAGGGACTGAAATTCAGTGGCAGAGCCCTTGCTTACATGCACGAGGCCTTGGCCTTGCTCCCTAGCTACAAAAGCAATCAGACCAATGGAACAAACAACACAGAATGAGGATGTTAAACCACACACCTTGTGAAGAATGAAGTAAACAGAGTATTCTGGGACCCTTTTGAAAAGACGTTGAAGACTGACAAATTCTCCTTTGCACTGAATTTGTTGATAGAAAGAAGCCTTCCAACTTTGTGGAAGCAGTGTCTCAGGATGCAATGCAGTACCCTGAAGCCCCTCTCTGGAACTGCTAGGTCTTTTTGAGTACAGTATCCTGGAATGTTTTGACCCACACCCTGCAGAACCATCTAGAGCTCGTTCCCAGCAAGCACAGCTCTCATTTGGTGTGAGTAGCTAGCTGTGTTCACGTCAGTCACGTAGGCAGAGCAGTCACTAAGGGAAAGCTCTCAGGAGGCCTCTGGTGTCTGTTGAACACCAGCAAGTGACACTTGGTTGAATTTCCCATTCCAAGTTCCCTCTGAACATCTGCTGTCCAGTTTGGATCCAAAATCAAAATAAAAATCCACATTATTTTTCTTTGCCAAGTCCTCCTCCACCTTATTGATCTCTAAAGTCTGCTGTAAAATTAGATCTCACCATAAATTCCATGTCAGATTATAATATTAAGGGAATTTGTCACTTTGAGGTTTGTTCTGCATTAAACTGCCTCTCGTTGTGGTACTGTGCCCCATTTTAGATTTGAGAAAAGTCCTAAGACTTGGTCTCTTGCATGGGTTACTATGCCCTCTGGGTGGGGGTCAGGGCAGTGGTTCACAACCTTTTGTACTGAACATCTTACAACTGCTGTTTGAAAAACTGCACTGCTGTCTTTATAGAAGCCACAATACCACTTTTTCTGAAGGATCACTTCATTGTAGTCATGCTTTCTGGCCATGGCCGGAACTTTTATGAGAACACTGCTTCCCACCCACACTACCTCAGAAGACCAATTTACAGCCTTGGAGCTGATTTCAAACCCGGAGCAAATTATACCTTAGATGCAGGAGTTTGAGAACTATTCTTTTAAGCAAGTGATACCTGAGACTTCAAATCTTGTAAAAACTATTGATCCTATTGTTTATTTTCTTGGGTACCTTCATCATGGGGGTACATTTCTGTAATAATGCCAAGTGTGTGATCTTATTTTCAAGATTTTACTTTAAGTCTCTAAATGCTTCCCCTTTTCACTTGCCTGGATGTACAGGCATTCCCCCAGTTTCAATTCACTCTCTCTCTCTCTCTCTCTCTCTCTCTCTCTCTCTCTGTAGTTACATGCCTGCATTGGGACTCACCAGTTCTGTTAACATCTTGGTATTCGAAGAGTCTTTAATTTTCCTGTTCCTGAGAGTGATATACTGCTTTGAAGTGCAGCAGCAGTGCATTGCTTGACAATAGGGACACATTCTGGAAAATGCATTGGTAGGTGTCTCAGTTACTAGTCTTGTTGCCGACAAAAGCATCAAAAGCAACCTAAGACAGAAAGGGCTTATTCTGGCTCACAGTTGGAGGGTACAGTCCATCATGATGGAGTCATCATGGAGGCAGGAGTTTGAGGCAGCTTGGTAACATTGCCATCTGCAGTCTAGTAGCAGAGAAAGGTGAATGCTACTGTTTTGCTTTCTCCTTTTCATTCAGACATGGACCCCGACCCATGGAATGATGGCACCCACAGTTAAAAATCTCAATTAGAGATGTTTCCTGGTCCCCTGAAGCCCTTGGGGCCTGTTCCTGCCCCCACCTCCCTTTGCACCCCTGGGTGGAACAGCCACCAGCTTCCTGGGGCCAGCATCTTTCCTGGGTAAGTTTGGCGCCTTGACTCCCCCAGCCTCATTCACCCTCCCCCACCCCATCTCTCCTCTTAGCTGGAGGCCCATTCTTGTCTTGGCAACCCAAAATACTGGACTGACCTCTTGGCCCAGACTCCTCACTGCTTCTTGATCCTTTGAATCCAGATCAATCAAATTCCTTCCTGTATTCCCTGGGAGCCCTCGGGTCTGTTCCCACCCCCATCTCCCTTTGCATCCCTGGGCAGATCAGCCACCAACTTCCTGGGGCCAACATCTTTCCTGGGTAAGTTCAGTGGTACCCACTGTGCCTTGAGTCCCCCAGCTTCATTCACCCTCCCAGCCCGCCCCCCATCTCACCTCCTAGCTGGGGCACTGGCCCATTTCTTGTCTTGGCACCCCAGGCCTCTGGACTGACCTCTTGACCCAGACTCTTCGCTGCTTCCTGATCCTTTGCATTCAGACCAACCCATTCCTCCCTGTAGTCCCTAGGAGCCCTCCAGGCCTGTTCCCACCACCCATCTCCCTTTGCATCCCTAGGTAGCACAGCCACCAGCTTCCTGGGGCCAGCATCTTCCCTTGGCTCTGGTCCCAGGCCAGCCCAGGCCCCAAATTCCCGAGACCGGCATCTTTCCTGGAGGAATCCAGACTTTAGGAGGAAGCCTGAAAGCTTCTGATCCTCATCTGACTTGGGCCTCTGTGGGAAACAAGAGGAAAGCAATTAGGCCACTCCAATATAAAATCAAAACAGAGAACCTGAAGCCTAGGCCAACCAGCTTTTCATGCCCAACA
This sequence comes from Nannospalax galili, assembly GCF_000622305.1. NCBI lineage: Eukaryota > Metazoa > Chordata > Mammalia > Rodentia > Spalacidae > Nannospalax > Nannospalax galili. The sequence goes on along the minus strand of NW_008351958.1, from coordinate 3,474,571 downwards.
AGTAAACAACAAAGGCACAGAAAGTTTACAAAAAAAAAAAAAAAAGCAGTCCTAAACTCAACAAAGGAAGGCTTGAGTCTCACACAAGAATCAGAGACTACAAAAGAAATCCAAATGTCAAAGTCACAGTGAAAAACTAATAACACGAAAAACCCAAATAATATACCCCTACCAAGTACCAATCCCCTAGAGATACCACAGGACATGGAATTCCAAAGAACAATTACAAGCACTATAAAAGAATTCAGTGAATTTAAAGAACACACAAACAAAGAAATCAAAGAACTGAAAGATGATAGGGATAAACTTCTGAATTCAGAAAAGAGTTAGAAATATTGAAGAATACTTGGGCTGAAATGAAGAAGGAAGTGAAACACTCAGTTAACCAATTAGAAATGACAGGAGAAAACCTCACTACTAGGATGAATGAAATGGAAAACAGAGTATCAAGACTGGAAGATAAATGGACGAACTGGACCACTCAAGCAAAGATTATGAAAAATTTAAGAAATCACAAGAATGGAATATGCAGGAATTGTGTGACACCATAAAAAGACCAAACTTACTAATCATAGGCATACAGGAAGAAGAAGAATCTCAGGATAATGGTATGGAACAGATCTTCAACAAGATGAAGAAAATTTCTCAGAATTAAAGAAAGACATGCCCATACAAATACAAGAAGCATATAGGACACCAAATAGAGAAGACCAGAAAAGAAACTCTCCACAGCACATCATAGTAAAAACACTAAAAGTACAGAACAAAGAAAGAATACTGAAAGCTGCAAAAGAGAACCAACAAGTCACACAAAGGAAAACCCATCAGAGTTACAGCTGACTTTTCAGTTCGAACTATGAAAGCCAGAAAAGCCTGGACGAAAGTATTCCCAGTTCTAAATGACCACAGATGCCAATCCAGATTACTATACCCAGCCAAAATGTCTATTATAGTCAAAGGGGAAAGAAAAATCTTCCATGACATAAATAGGCTGAAAGAATTCATGTCCATAAAACCAGCCTTTCAGAGAGCTCTTGAAGCAATACAAAGAAAGGAACGACTATACCCAAGGGGTTACAGAAAGAAGCTTAATAAAGGTATAATTATGGAAAGGCACAGCTATACCAAGAATGTGAACAGAAATAAAAATGACAGAAATCAATATACATCTTTCATTAATAACTTTAAATATCAATGGACTGAACTCCCCAGTCAAAAGACACAGACTAGTTGAATGGCTTAAGAAACAAAGCCCATTTTTTTGTTGTCTGCAAGAAACTCATTTCACTTTCAAGGACAGGTACTACCCTAAGGTGAAAGGATGGAAAAAATATACCAAAGGAATGCTACTAAGAAAATAGCAGGCGTTGCAATTCTAATGCCTGACAAAATAGACTTCACACTAAAAGTAATTAGAAGAGATAAAGAGGGCCACTTCATTCTGATCAAAGGAACAATTGACCAAGAAGATATTACAATCATGAACATATATTTATTAAACTCTTCATAAAAACAGTACTACAGGACTTTAGGACCCAGATTAATCCCAACTCATTAGTAGTAGGAGACTTTAATACCCTATTGTCTCCATTAGATAGGTTAACAGGACAGAATTAACAGAGAGACATCTGAATTAAACAATACCATACATCAAATGGGCCTAACAGACATCTACCAAATATTCCACCCAAGCATCAAAGAATATATTTTCTATTCAGTACCCCATAGAACTTTCTCCAAAGTCGACCATATACTGGGGCAAAAAACAAACCTCAACAAATACAAAAAGATCGAATTAATTGCATGCATTCTATCATACCACAATGCAATAAAGCTTAAAATCAACACAGGAAGAAACCCTAGTAACATGAACACATGGAGATTAAACAACAAACTCCTGAATGATGAATGAGTCAAAGGAGAAATTAAGAAAGAATTAAAGTATTCATGGAACTAAATGAAAGGGACAATGCACACAAAACCTCTGGGACATGTTGGCAGTCATTAGAGGGAAGTTTATAGCTCTAGGTGCCTTCATTAAAAAAAATCAGAACACAAATAAATGACTTAACGTTGCAACTCAAGACACTTGAAAGCAACAACAAATGAAACCCAAACACAGCAGACAAGAAGAAATA
>NW_008351958.1:3429985-3472336 GCF_000622305.1 Nannospalax galili | reverse complement strand
CTCTAAATCAACAAAATCAGAGATGAAAGGAGAAACATCACAATAGAAACCAGAAAGAAACAGAACATTATAAGGGAATACTTTAAAAACCTATATGCTGCTAAATTTGAAAACCTAAAAGAAATGGATGGATATCTAAAGGTATGCGAACCACTAAAACTAAACCAAGAAGCAATTAACAGCTTAAACAGACACATACAGAAAAAGAAATTGAAACAATAATACAAAACCTCCTGACTAAAAAAAGCCCAGGACTAGATGGATTAACAGCAGAATTCTATCAGGCATTTAAAGAAGATCTACATCCAATACTACTTAACTTAGTCAAAAAGATAGAAATGGAGGGAGAACTTCCAAATTCCTTCTATGAAGCCAGCATCACTCTAATACCAAAGCCAGGTATAGATACAACCAAGAAAGAAAACTGTAGACATATATCTTTAATGAACATAGATGCAAAAATTCTCAACAAAAAGACAAAAAAAAAAAAAAACCAACAAAACTTGCAAACCACATACAGACACACATCAAAAAAAGCATCCATCATGATCAAGTTGGCTTTATTCCAGAGATGCAGGAATGGTTCAATATATATATAAGTCAATAAACGTCATAAATCATATAAATGGGCTCAAAGACAAGAACCACATGGTCATCTCAATAGATGCAGAGAAGGCCTTTGACAAAATTCAACATGCATTTATGTTCAAAGTCTTAGAGGGAATTGGACTGCAGGGAACATACCTCAAAATAATTAAAGCCATATACAACAAGCCCACAGACAATATCGTTTTAAATGGAGAAAAACTGGAAGGATTCCTATTAAAATCAGGAACCAGACAAGGCTGTCCACTATCTCCACTCCTTTTTAACATAGTGCTTGAAACTCTTGCAAGAGTAGTAAGACAAGAGAAGGAAATTAAAGGAGTAATAGTTGGAAAAGAAGAGCAAATTTTTCCTTTTTGCAGATGATATGATATTATATATAAGAGATGCCAAAAATTCCACCAGAAAACTCCTAGAAATGATTAACACTTTCAGTAAAGTGGCAGGTTACAAAATTAATCTACAAAAGTCTGTAGCCTTTCTATATACCAATAACAAGCAATCAGAGAAAGATCACATGGAAACACTCCCTTTTACAATAGCTGCAAAAATAAAATATCTCGGAATAAACCTCACCAAAGACATTAAAGACCTCTACAATGAAAATTTTAAGTCTTTAAAGAAAGAGATTGAGGAGGACATCAGAAGATGGAAGGAGCTTCCATGCTCATGGATTGGAAGAATTAATATTGTGAAAATGACCATCCTACCAAAAACCCTTTATAGATTCAATACAATGCTAATCAAAATCCCCATGACATTCTTCACAGAATTGGAAAAAACAATCCCAAGATTCATATGGCAGCACAAAAGGCCTCAGATAGCCAAAGCAACCCTGAGCAGTAAGAGTAATGCTGGGGGGATTACTATACCAGATTTAAGATTGTATTATAGAGCTGACAGAGGTTTAACATCCAGAATATATAACGAACTCAGAAAACAAAGAATCAAGAAAGGAAGTAACCCAATTAAAAGACGGGCTAAGGAACTGAACAGAGCTCTCAAAAGAAGAAATAAAGGTGGCTAAAAATCATCTTAAAAAGTGTCAACATCATTAGTAAGTAGTGAAATGCAAATTAAAACCAGCTTAAGATTTCATCTTACCCCAGTCAGACTGGCTAAGATCAAGAGAACAAATGATACCAAATGTTGGAATTGGGGAAAGAGGAACGCCCATCCACGGCTGGTGGGACTGCAAACTTGTACAACCCCTATGGAAAGCAGTGTGGAGAACTCTTTAAAAACTAAAACTGAGGACTGGAGAGATGGCTCAGCGGTTAAGAGCACTGACTGCTCTTGCAGAGGACCCAGGTTCAATTCCCAGCACCTATATGGTGGCTACGAACTGTCCTTAACTCCAGTTCCAGGGGAATCCGGAGCCCTGTTCTGACCTCTGCGGCACTGCACGACATGGGTGCACTCACATGCAGGCAATACACTCATCCACATAAAATAATAAATATTTTAAAAAACCAAACTAAAAGTGAACCTACCATTTGACCCAGTTACACTGCTCCTTGGCATATACCCAAAGAACTCATCCTATTGCAGAGACACTTTGTACATCTATGTTTGTTGCTGCTCTTTTCACAATAGCTAAGAGATGGAAGCAACCTAAGTGTCCCTCAATTGATAAGTGGATAATGAAAATTTGGTTCATTTATATGATGGAGTTTTACTTTGCAGTAAAAAAAGATGAATAAATGAAAAAGAAAGAAAGAGAGAAACAGAGAAAGAGAGAAACAGAGAAAGAGAGAAAGAGAGAGAAAGAAAGAAAGAGAGAGAGAAAGAAAGAAAGAAAGAAAGAAAGAAAGAAAGAAAGAAAGAAAGAAAGAAAGAAAAAGGTATGTTCTACCTCATATATGGATCCTAGCATCAAATCCTTATAAATGAGAATGTATCCAGACATAACTACAGGAACCAGGGTAATGAAAAGGAACCAGGGAAGTAAAGGAAAAGAATCTGAAAGAGAGGAACAGTAGGAAACAGGCGTTAATAAGGGAGATATGGATAAAAATGGGGTTATTTTAAGGGGGGGAGGGAGGGTTATACAAGGAACCTTGGGGCTAAAGGGAAAGAAGGAGCTCAAGAGAGATGGAACCATAGGAGAAGGGTATTATTAAAGGAGAAATGGGAAAATGGGGGAACTTTAAATAGGGGTAACCATGGTGGAAGGATTAGACAATACAAGAGATAAATAATGCCTAGCTAGTTTAAAAAAAAAACAGAGCGAACCATATTAATTGAACAACCTACATGACAAAGTAAACATACAACTAGCTCAAGGAACATAATATATGTCTAGTCAAGGTTTATCTGAGAACCTTTGATCTTTGCCCAAGCTTTATCTACATGGCACATGGTAATTAAAAGTATCAGACTGGTGGAAGTAACCTTCTTGGATGTTTAACAGCCATACTTTGAAGCCTATACTAATTCGGTCAGAGGGACTTAAAGGACAGAGTTTGATTCTTGCCCTTCAAGGTCAACTAAATTCCAGGGAATTATGGAGCATCTCTCCATCTTTCAAAATGTCTTGTAACTGTGGTGAGTCACCTGTCCTCTTGATCAAGGAGGCCATGGAGAACCTACCAAATGGACTTGGAACCAGTATCCAGTCTACAAAGAGGAGGGTCAACACAAAGGAAAAATTTTCTCCATGCTTCCAAGTGAAGCCAGCCATGGTCCAGCAGGACAATTGACCTATCTTCACACAGATGGAACTGGTAAAAGAAAGGAACCAGGGGCTCCTCCCAAGCCCATCTGACCCCTGAGGTACAGATCCTTAAATGACCTTAAAAGTAAAAATAAATTGGTTTATCTGGGACAACTGCATGATCTTAAACACCCAAAAGGAAAGTATAACCAAAGATTAAAGGGATCAATATAATTCTTTAAGAGTCCATGTGTATAGCTAAAGGCTACATAACAAGCAACAATGCCAGACAGGAGATACCTTCCTTTGCGTTGTTGGCCAGGGTGGCCCAAGAGACTCCCAGACAGTAACCCAGCATAGAATTGGGGAAATAAACAGCTTACCCCAATCTTATCTAAAGAAATATTGGCAACTGCTTGCTGCTAGATGAGGAGAGCTGACCTTCCTAAAACAAGGAACTCTAGATAGGCTGATTAGATTCAGCATATGGACAAGCACTGGGAAATGGCTGAGGGCAATGACAACACAGTGGACAATAAGAAGGATGACAGAGTATATGGACTCCATTGGGGAGGGGGCTATGGGAGGGTGGCACTTGGGATGTGGGTATATAGATGAATAAGATTGTTTGGGATGTTGTGTATGAAATACACACACACATACACACACATGCACGCACACACACACACAATGAGTTATATTTGAGGAAGAAGCATAAAAATTTGCTTCATGTTAATTAGTAGATTTAAAGATCATTACTATTGAAATCTACCTGATAACTCTATATCCATGCTCAGGTGCCAAGGATCTCAGAAAGTAACCAACTGTGACTAGTAATAATCAGATCTATAGAGATTAGAGACACATGTGCAAACATCTATAAACATTTTCCAGCCATGGAAAAGTATACTAAAACATTTTTGTATGAAAAGTTTTTCTGTATGAAACAGTATATTTTAAAATGAAATGGAGATCTTTTTTAAAGGTTAAAGCCCCATTCAATTTTATGTCTTATGGGGTTTATACTGAGTACGATATTGTACAACTGTATTAATTCAACTGTAAACCTAAAAATTTACAGCCAATTTTAAAAGAGATACAGCTTAGCTCTGGAAATTTTTATTGAATATGTCAATGCTGTTGTAATGAAGTGCTTCTTCTAATTATGTACTTATTAAATAAATAATTTTTAAAAAGATACACACACATCTCAATTAGCCTAATCAAGATAATTTCTCACAGACATGGATGGAAGCTACCTTAATCTAAACAATCCTTCACAGACATGTCCAGAGGCTTGTCTCTTAAGAGACTCTCTCAAGCTGATAATCTACATTAACCATCACAGTAGGTGACTTCATCATTGTGTGGACATCACAGAGCAGGCTAATGAAAACCTACATGGTATGGGACAATAGCTGGATGTGGTCTTGATGCATGAAGAGGCACAGTAAGCGCAAGCTGTATTAGGCTGCTGCTGGTATAACGTGACACACTGTTTTATAGGAAATACTTTTCTCTAGATAGGAGGTCTCTTCAAAATAATGACAGAAAGTATAATATAGATGAATGTGGTAGTGTCTGCCTTTAATCTCAGCACTTGGGAAGGTCACAAGTTCAAGGCCAGCCTGGGCTACATAATGGGACCCTGACTGAGGAAAAAAAATAAAACAATAAAATGTATTGCACAGAAAATCCATAAATCAGTGAGGGTCAGGTATTGCTATTGCTAAGCCTTGTGTGCCATATATAATGGCAAATCCTATACTTTTCCATGGCTGGAAGTGTAGTTTTGTTTTAACTATTACTGGCATAAACATGAACAATGCATGGCATCGCCATGCGGCAGTGGCTGCAGCATCACCAGGAGATAGGAACTTTCCAGCTGTAGTGTAGTCTTCCAGGAGCACCCTGGTGATGAGGTGTATTCATACTCAGCTGAAACATCACTGTGCAGCCCATGTCTGCGCCTGGCCAGCCTCACTGAGAGTTGGCTTTGCTTTCTTACCTGATCACTACAGCACTGTGGGGAAGAGAGCTGAGTGGAAGTACAGAGATTTTGGGTCCAGACCTGGATTTATTGTTAAGGAGCTCATGAGTGTGTCGGCTTGCCTTAAGTGGCAATGCTGAGATCTGAACTTGAGCAGGCTGGATCTGTGTTGTGTTTTTACTTGCATTACTGCACTGCCTCCCAAAGGGGCACTGTCTGTACTGTTAACTCAGTGTCTCTGGAAAATTATACAGATGAGAAAAGAGTGAGTCCCAATTCTCCAATATATTAAGCCAGATTATAGCGTCATTTTCTTTTATTACTTAAAGAGATTTATCATCATTAAACTTCTGTGACATCCTCTTCCCTAGTTTCACAGCCTCCCCCAACCCCTGCCTTCCCCATCTCCAGAGCGCTACTAAAACAATCTTCCTGAAGAACTTCCCCAATCATGTGTCACACTGACAGAGTATTGAACTAGAAATCAGAAGGCCCAGATGCCAGCTCTGGTAGTGGTTCCAGGTTTTCATGAGTGGTGTGATCTTGGATGGTTCTACAAATGTTTCTATGGTTATAACATGAAAAGATGGATATAGTTCTTTCTTTCCTAAAACATTTATTTTTAATTATGTGTATGTGTCTATGTGTGGGTTTGTGCATGTGAGTGCAGGTGCCTGGAAAAGCCAGAAGAGAGAGCCAGAGCTCCAGAAGCTTAGAGTTATAGAGGTTGTGAGCAGCCTCCTGTGGGTACTGGGAACTAAACTAGGGTCCTCTGCAAGAGCAGGACAACTATGAACCACTGCCTTGTCTCTGCAGTCCCTTATTTTCCTTTTTTACTGCCCTTCCTTCCTTTTGTGGTGCTGGAGACTAAAATCTGAGGCATGCATGCTAGATAAATGCTCTACTACTGAACTGCATTCCCAGCCATGAAATGATCTAGATTCAAATATGAAGCATAGGTTCTGTTTTTCCAGGCAGCTCCCTGGAGTGCTGTGCTGAGGATTCTGAGCCTCTATGTGAGCTTATTGAGATGAGCAATGGCAGCCTCATGTGTCAGGAGGCAGTGATGTCCTGTATGCCGTGTATTTGCTTGTTTGGATGACCTCAAAGGACTTTCCTTACTGGAACATTTAATTCTTTACCAGTCTCTTGTTCAAAGCCACACATTGTCCTGCATTGATCTGATGCCAAATCCTCTCAGCCTGGATTGCAATACCATCCTTAATCCAGTTATTTCTAAAGATTCCCTAACATGGGCTCTTGATCTAAATGTTCACTGATGCCAGAGTTTCAGAGAAAGTGTTGCTTGAAAATGAGGTGGCTCAAAAACTATGCCACTGCTCAAGAGCTGACTTATCATTTATGTGAAAATAGCAGAAAGCTATTTTCAATTGATTTACTATGTAGAATTACAAACACAGTGTGGTGGTGTGCAGATATGATATGTAGATGTAAGAGCTTTAGGACAATAATCAGATTGCAGGGGAACATTGTGAAGATCAGTAGCACTTGTTTAAGTTCAAAATATTTTGTGTTGTCATTACAGAACATATTGCTTTAAGATGGCATATCAGAGTGGGAAAAGAGATAGTCTTTTTTCAATAGTTAGATTTTCTGGGCTGCTTTCACTGTTCTTGGGCCAGATGACTCAGCTTCCTATCTGTGAACTGAGGGTAAAGCACTACCACTTAGGTTGCTTTAAGAACAGAATGAAACAAAATGCAAAGGACTTTGGACAGCAGCTGTTTGAGGAGGCTAACATGCTATACCCTTGAAGGAAGGGAACAGAGAAGATGGCATTTTCACTGTATGGAACATGTTACCATCAACAACCGGTTAGCTGGATGGCATTATAGAGGTTAGGGCTGCCCCAGCTCCTCAGTACCCACCCTGATTCATGTCCTCCCAGAGCAGGCACCATAAATTAGCACTCCAGGATGCTGCCCCATGCCTACACTAAGGACAGGTTTAGAAAGTAGAAGTGTGGGTGTGAAGTAAGCATGTTACAATGATGTCGATGATGTTTTTTATTACCCCGGTCTTCCCAGTTTTAAGTGGAGAAGAGGAGAATGGAAAAGGAAAGAAGGAAGGGGAAGGAAGGAGACGGGAAGAGAAGGGAAAAAGTGATGGGATGACTGAAGCTTTGAAGAATATCTGTTTCAACATTAAATTTAATTGAATATTGATCCAGGAGGAAAATTTATGAAGAAATATGGCTCTGTGAGGAAGGTCAAGGACATTAAAGCCTCATACAGACTCCTGAATGCAAATCAGCAGAAGGCCACACTTGGAACATTCTCCAAAGAGGGAAAACAAATTTCCAAGTGCCCTCAAGTGTTTAAGTATCCCCTTCTTCTCCTGTTGTTGTTTCAAAACCATCGCCACTGATTCTGGTCTTGATTTTTATTTAAAGACAAAACTAAAATAACTGGAAAACTTTCCATGGGAGCTGGTGCTGCCCCCACCCGGTGTATGGTTATTCCATTTGTGATTTTTTTTCTTCAATAAAATAGCCTCAGTTTTCTGGGAAACTGCTGATGGTCCTCATCCTCTACATGTTGTGAATAGAGCTGCTTTCTAAGAAGTGCATCCTGTGATGCAAGACGAAATAGTACTCTGCGGAGAATTTGAGAAGGTCTGCACTCTGTTGACCATGGTACCGTAGTTCCTTTCATGCCCCATGCATGTGAGGAATCTTCTAAAAGGGACTCAAACACACCGTCTTAGCCCTTAGAAGTGTATTAATTATTAACAGCATTAGAAGGTTTTAGGCACCACAAATGACCACTTTCCTGTGAAAATTTCTCTGTTTTCTCATAACCTATCCCTAAACTTTGTAACATTATTTTTACTTTCTTAGGCAAAGTAAAAATATTGATGGCATTTATATTCCACTTTATAATTCAAAATACCCCCAATTAATACTAATTCTATATTTAAATGGAACCACGTTAAACAGTCCTTTTGTCCCTTTATTATGGCTTATTTGCTTCTGTGTTCTTCATGTTGGCATCCCCTATCCTCCTGAGTTTCAGCAAATAGATTTTTTTTTAAAGAAGAGCTCATAAAAGTATTACCTAGGCTATTGTGTGTTGATCTTCTTTCTTACATTTATTCTCCTTGTTTAAAATGTTTATGTTATAAATAATAATAATAGCAGTATTTGCCTATGAGTCACACAAAAATCTCTTTGTAGTCATTAAGAATGTGGCTCAACCAGAGGATGAGGAGGAGGGCTGTGAAATGCTGTCCTTTGGACATAACATGAAGGTTGCTATCATGAACTCACAGCAATTGAGGTCACCTGCACGAGACCTGCACAAGATCAAACCAGTTAAAATTACAACATGGTTGAGGGAGGGGCTCCCAAGGCCCCTTCCTTAGCTAACGAGATATTGGCAATTGATGGCTGCTGGGCGTGGCAACTGGTAGGTTGCCCATTGGCCAGTGGATGGCCCTGCATCCATGTACATACAGGCAGTTCTTATCGGATTCGGTATGTTAGAGAGAGAGGGGAGGAAGAACATATAAAATGGGGAGGGGGATGTGGTGGAGAACCTGGGGAGTTGAAGACAGAGAATGGGGATGAATATGATTAATATACATTGCATACATGTAGGAAATTTTCAAAGAATAATAATAAAAACAAATGTGGCTTGTAAACCCTACCAGCCATGTCAGTGTAAATGAAAAATAGACATGGGGTTATCTGGAAATGGTCCTTAAAGGACTCTCTTATCTAATGGAGTGAATCATGGCTTCCATGGAAAAACAACGAGATTCCAGAGGAATTTATGTCAGCAGAAACACTTCCAGTCTAGACTGAAAAGGACAGAGAGAGCAAAAAGTGAAAGATGCCTCCAGACTTCAAGTAACAGCCCCTAGAAAATGGCCCAGCTTCCTTTTATGAAAAATGAGAGGTGATCCAGACAGTGAAACAGTGAGCCACAGAGGCCGCCTCCCTGACCCCAAGCCTAAGTGGATTTTGTTCAGTTGACTTTTCTAATGGTTTGGTGATTGTTTTTATCTTTTCTATTTCCTACTGGTTTGGTGGGGTGGGAGGTATATGCATGTGTGCTCACCCATGTATGCATGCTTAGAGACCAGAAGTGTAGATGCTTAGAAGGCCTTTCTCTCTCTCCACCTTATTTTATTTTATATTTTGGGTCTTTTGAGACAGGGTCTCCCTGTAGTCCCAGCTGGCCTGGAACCTGCTATGTAAACCAGGTGGGCTTTGATCTTGCAGATATCTGCCTAGCTCTGCCTCTTAAGTGCTAGGACTAAAGGTGTGTACCACCATACCCGGCTCTATCTTATTTTTTGAGAGAGGGCTTCTCATTGAACCTGGAACTCACCATTTCAGCAAGATTGGCTGGCTGGTCAGAGAGTCCCTAGGATCTACCTGTATTTGCCCCTACCCCCATTCATTGCTGGCATTATAGTTGCATCCCACTGCACCATGCTTGTGGGATCTGAACTCAGATCCTCATGCTGACACCTAAAAACATTTTACCCACAGAGTCATCTCCCCAGCCTCCATTTTCTCCTTTTTTGAATAGCAATGCCTAAAACTCATATCCTATGATTGTCCTGCCATTGATTTTAAGGGCCAATCCTTTGATAACTGTTGTTTCTTTAGTTCATAAGTCCACAGATGGAGATAAATTGTGTCCTAGGGTGACTTCTACCTAGAGGCTTACCCATCCCCTATTTAGATAAGTTAGATGATGACATTTGGGACTTTTGTGCTGATGACATTTGGGACCTTGAGTTGATGTTGTAGAGTTGAGACTTTGAGGGACCTGGGATAGGGTTAATTATTATACCTATGGGACAGACATAGATTTTTGAGGGCCACAGTGTGGACTGTAGAAAGTAAATATGTGCAGCAATTGTATCTTCACATTCTCATACTTAGAACCGATGAGTGTGTTATGTGGCATAGAAAAAGGGAATTAAGGTTGCAATGCAACTGAGGTTGCTAATCAGCTGGCTTTAGGATGGAGAGGTTAGTCTAGATGATCTCAGTGGGTCCAATCTAATCATACGAGTCCTTAAAATTGTGAGAAGGGGGATCAGACAAGCAGGGATGGCTGCATGAAAAAGGACCAGACTCACCACTGGGCATTTGAAGATGGAGGGAAATGGCTGTGAACAGTGAATGGAGGCAGCCTGCAGGAGCTGGAAAAGCCAAGGAGGCAGATTCCCCAGTTTCCCAGTAACTCAGCCCTGACAACACCCAGACTTCAGCCCTGTGAGACCCTCCTCACGTCTCTCATCTACAGATCTGCAAGGTAACACCTTAGTGTTGTGTTAAGACAGGAAACTTGTGGTGATTTGTTATAGTGCTGATACAAGACAAAAGTATTTAATGTGTTCCAGAAACACCCAGAAAGCTTATTAAACTACTGACTGACAAAAAAAGAATTTCAAAAAGCACTGGGGGTGTGGCACAGTGGCAGAGTGCTTGCCTAGCATGTGTGAGGCCCTGGGTTTGATCTTCAGAAAACAGAAATGCTAAACAGATTGTTAACTCCCACCCTCCTAAGCTCCTTACTCAGTAGATCTTGGGAAGGGTCTGAAGCTTGCATTTCTAACAAGTTGTCAGGAGATGCTGATGCTGCCAGAATTTTGACCACACTGTGAGACTCTCTGCCTTACCTAACTTAAGTCCTTAATTGGAGCTGCTACTAACACGTGCCATTTTGTTTATTTGACTCCTCTTTGTATGCTTTGACTTGAAAAATCCACAAGCGAAAAGAGGACTTGAATGCATGGGTACTTTGAAGCGATGATCACTCTATGAATGCACACAGCAGTTTCCACAAGTCCGTTTTCTTCCTTGCAGCATGTTTATGGGGATGGGCCCCTATCAGAGAGATCAGCAGCAGCTTGTTCAGGAATGCAGTTAGAGATAAGAGTGTCTGGATAGGTTCCGTTTTTATGGCATTGGCTGGACTCAGTGGCACGCATCACTCAACATGGCAGTAATCTTTGGCACGGAGCTAAATGGAAGAGTGACTTTGGAATGACAGCATTGATCTTGATTTTAAACTGAACCCAGGAATCACCGAGTTCTCAGGTTTCACTGCGTGCCTGGTACTGCACACATCCTTCAGGGCTTCTCACTGTAAACAGGCCTTTTGAAGCTAAGAAAGAGTTCTGTATGTGGCATGGACTCAATACCAGGCACAGCAGTAGACTGTACAGATTTCTTGCTGTTGTCAGGTGTCCTCAACCCCACTTTGGAAGTAGAAGCTTGGGAAGAACAGACAATTGTACTCTTTCATTTTTCAAAGTGTGTTCATGTCTTTCATCTCATCCTGCCTGTCATAGATATTAATGACAAAGCCAGGAAGAGAATCCAGCTTTCCTGAACCCTAGCCCCAGGTTCTGCTGGCCTTATGCTCCTGCAAGGCTTTGATCGCGACCTCTAGATCCATGTCTGGAGTGTTCTTCCATCTATAGGGGAGACACGTCTGGGGGAGGGATTAGACAGACAGATAGAGATGGAAATAGAGGGGAGAGAGAGAGAGAGAGAGAGAGAGAGAGAGAGAGAGAGAGAGAGAGAGAGAGAGAGAGAGGAGAGGAGTGAAAATAAGAAATGAAAAAAGGAAAGATAAGGGGGAAAAGAGAGAAGAAGGAAATGGGTGTGGAAGGCTCTAAGGGTAATTTGGAGTCAAACTTTCCACATCAGAGCATTGGGACAATAATCTAGTTTCCCTGAGATAAAGGTGCTATCCTAACCAGAGAGAAGTGGGTGGGGCATGAGCAGCTGTACAGAGTATTGCCCTGTCCTTCCTCCTGGGCTCCTCACCCTGCAACCGCCCCCCAGTGTCTTGGTTTGACTCTGCTTTTCTCCCCCTCCCCCTTCTCATTTTTTGTTGACAGGTCTGAGAGAACGACGAGGAGGAGTCACTGTGTGCTGCCCTTGTGCTGCCTGGGAAATGTCAGGATCCAGAAATTCACCACTGGACTCTCGGGGACTGGGCCCAGAGCTCTTTCTGGTAACAGCAGGTGGAGATGGATGGAAGAGGAAGTAGGAAACAACCCTTGCAGTTCTAAGAGGTGTCTCAGCTACTGCAGGATTTAGACCATAACATTTTTTGACAAGAACGTGGGTCACTGTGCTCAGGCTCAAAACGGCAAAATGATGTGGTCGAGGCTACTGAATGGAAACATGAAGTCACTCATGTAAGTATGCTGAACAACCGTCCGAGTGACAGGTTAGGGGATGCTGGAACTGCAAATGGGAAATGCTGGTCAAGTGTTTTAGCTTTCAACATCTGGAACCACCTAACTTTAAGCTCTTTCCTACTCCTCACATGTACTTCTGTCCTTTGGACCCATGTGGAATTGCTCAGGGCAGCTGGGCCCTGGGTCCCAGCACCTGGCACATTGCAGGTGCTTAATGGGGAAAAGAAGATGTTGGAGACAGAAGAGCAGAAGGCCCAGGCAGAAGTCGCTTGACCCATTATTTGGCAGGGGCTGAAGTCAGGGATAAGATGTGGCCAGGCTTGAGGCCTTAGGATTCCTCAAAACCGAAGACTCTCTGGTTCTTATGCATCAGAGAACTTGAGAAATGCCGATACTTGCTGCATCAGAAGGGAAATTTATCAAAGATTTATAGTTTTTGTCCAGAGACTTATAAATAGCACCATAATTATTTTTATCTTAAGCTCCAATCTTTAGAATGTTCTCATTACTTCAATTCTATTTCTATAACAAAACAGGAAACCAAAAGTTTAGTGACTCTTACTGTTGTGATGTTTTATGAAATTTAGATAATATGTTTTTAGAATCCCTAAGGAAAATTAACTATATCAAGTAGAGCAAATACTACCAAAACATCAATTGCCTCGGCACAGGTTAAGTCATAAAAGGATCAAAATTTGGGTTTTTCAAATCTTTCCATAATACTTTCCATAATTCTGAAAACTCTGGGGTTGTTGATAAAGCTTAAAAATAATTGCCTATGATGCTAATGTTTAGTTGTAAACAAATGATTTGAGATTCTACAGGAGAGAGAGGGAGAGAGAGAGAGAGAGAGAGAGAGAGAGAGAGATCAAATACCGTAAGTATAACAGAAAAAAAAGCTTGAAAATAATCTTTATTTCTAGCAACTGCATTATTTGTGGAAAGAAGAAAAAAAATCAAAATCTAATATCACCAACCATTACAGATACCTCAGGTTTCATGTTCTTGATAGAAAACTGGGGACTAAGTGTATGACTTCCTGGTGCACTGCAGAAATTTCATCCCATGGAAGCCAAAGCTATCTAGGGCTGTCTAGAGATTTCTGTGTGGATTATAGTTTCTGAGGGTTGAGGGACTAGAGGATTGAACCTGATCAGAAATGTTAGAGTGACTGGAGAGATGGCTCACCAGCTAAGAGCACTGGCTACTCTTGTAGAGGACCTGGGTTGGGCTCCCAGCACCCACATGGTAGCTGACAATTGTAACTCCAGTTCTAGGGGAATCTGACCAGCGTAGCCATTCTAAGACACAGGTGGGTTTTCATACATGCAGACAATACACTCATACACATAAAATAGTAAATAAAAATTTTAAAAAGAAGTGTTACTTGAATATTTGGGAAGGAAGTTCCCAAAAGAAAATGATGATGTGAATGTAAGTAGTTTCACATACCGCTGAGGAACCATCCTTACAGAGCTGGCCTTCTGTGACAGTCCACAGCACTGTGCAACAACCCACTGATGGAACTGCTGATCAGAAACAGAGAAGAGCCTCAGGTGGTCTGGAGCTCCCTATCATCTTAGGTTGGCCCCAATCTCACAGGGATTTGCCTGCCTCTACCTCCCAAGTGCTAGGTTTAAAGGTCTGTGCCACCATGTAGCAAGTATTCTTATCAAAAACTTAAAGTTTAAATTTAATCGAGTCTTTAGATATAACTTACAGCTTATAGGAAATACGGTGGATAAAAGATCTTGTCAAACAACAGCTTATGAAGCCTTAGAATAATGTAGAATATGAGACTGTCTGTAACACATCTGCCCATCTTTTCAGAAGTCAGTGGCCTAGGGAACATGGCATGTGTGTTGATGTGGAAGAACCTGTTGAAGGTTATGAGGCTAAGGATGCAGAAAAAGCACACACAATGTGGGATCTTATTTGGGTCTTGATTAAAATGACTGTAAACAAACATTAGGGGAATAATTGAGAAAGGTAGGATACTAGATATTCTGGAATTCTTGTTAGAATAGTGGCTTTGTAAGAAGGTATCCTTAATATTTGGAATTGTGAAATGAACCATTTAGGGATAAAATTCACAGGCCCCTGAACCACATCCAAGAACCCAGGTTAAGAAGTCTGAGAGCTGGAGGCAATGCCCACATCATAATCTCAGGAGGGAAAGGCAGAGGATCAGGACAAAAGGGTCATTATGAGCTGTTTTCTTAAGTGTCTTGGAATGTTGGTGGTGGCAAGTTGCTAAACAGAGAAATCCTGATGATTTAGAAGAGAAAGGGGTGGATTTCTGGAGATATACTGAGTAGCCAGACAGTATTGTGATCTGGTCCAGGGCTTGATACTCACACTGGCCCTTAGAGTCACAATGGCCTACAAAATGTTAGCTACTGGTCACTGGTTTTCAGTAAAGAAAGTATAGAAGTTGAAAGTATATCTTTGGAAAACTTTATAACATTTGACAGAGTAAACTTATTTATATTCACAGAATACTTTAAAAATTGGGGTGAGAGCTGGGCATAGTGGCACACGCCTTTAATCCCAGCACTCGGAAGGCAGAGGCAGGTGGATCTCTGTGAGTTCAAGGCCAGCCTGGTCTACATAGTGAGTTCCAGGCCAGCTGGTGCTACAGGGAGACCCTGTCTCAAAAAATACCAAAAAAAATTGGGGTGGGGTGGTTTACTGGACATAGTGGCACATGTTATAATCCTAGCATTTGGGAGGTTGAGGCAGGAGGTTCAGCAATTTGAGGTCAGCCTGGGCTACATAGTGAGACCCTTTCTGAGAGAGAGAGAGAGAGAGAGAGAGAGAGAGAGAGAGAGAGAATTTTTTGGGGGGGTACAATGTTGAGGATCAAATTTAACATGCTTAAAAAGTCCTCTAACAGAATACTATACCCCAATCTGAGATTTCAATTTTTATTTAGTTATTTAGTTAGTTTGTGGGTTGGTTTTGAGACACTGTCTCATGTAGTCCAAGTTTGCCTCTGAGTCAGCCAAGGCTGGCCTTGAACTCCTGATCTTCCTGACTTTCCCTCCTAAGTGCTGAAATGATAGTGTGGACCACCACGCCTAGATGTGGGGCTTCTTAATCTGGGTTCTTGGATGTGCTTCAGGGGCCTGTGAGCTGCCTGAAATTGTATTCCAAGTGTCATTGTACACAAATACACACAAACACATCCATCCCCTTACACACGTGTTAGAAGCTTCCATCAGATTCTTGCAAAGGTCCATGATCCAACAAAACATGAAGAGCCCTTTCCCTAGCATTGCTGTGGAGCAGGCCTCCCCACTCTGCTTATAGACACCTGTGCAGAATCTTCTCCCTTCACAATTAAACTTCTCACGTGCCAGGCCTAGCTCTGCACAGTTGTGTGCCTCCCTCACCTTCAGTAATAAAAATACACATCTTTGGTTAGCTGCTTGAAGAGAGCTCTTAAACCAAACATTTCTACAAAATTCCTCCTCCACTGTGATAGACACTCAAACTGGGTGAGGGGCAGAGTTGTGGGAGCTTCCTGAAGCCTCAGGCCCATCTCTGTTCTGCCAGGTTGGCAGACTCCTTTTGAATAATCCTCTTGGCTTTGCTATTCACCACACAATTAACTGTTGAAACAAATTCCAGAAAGCACATCAATTATTACTAATGAATTCCAAATCAAATCATCCAGAACTACAAAGGCCCACCAGATGTTTTAGGCAAGGAGAAAAGAATGGGTGGGAGGCTTGGTGAGAGGAAGGATTTTTTCCCACCGCTCCATTAACTTGGATCTGAAAGCTATAATTTATCAGGCATCCTATATAAGGAGGCATCACACATATTTGAAATATGTCTTGGAGACTGTTCTAACATTAATTTCATTGTGGGATAATACTTTATATTGGTATCATACCTAATGATAACTTTTCATACCTCTTTTACATATTGCCAGAAGACAAAATTACAATAAATTTAAAGGTCTTAATTACCTTTTATTTGTGACTTTAATTTCTGGCAACATCTTACTTTCAAACATAGAAAGGATGTGGCTGTGAGTCCAGCAGAAGAGGTTGGTCTTATAAACAGAAAGGGCCCAGGAAGGCAGAAGCCTAGATGGGACAATGTAGAGACCCCTTCAAAATTACTTTTCTTTTAAAGCAGAGGGTCCTTTCTTATCATCCTCAAGTCTGGCTTGTTTGAAGTTTGTCTTTTATCTTTCTGTTGAATTCTTGGAAGGTCAGATAAACAACTTAATTTTGGTTTTGTGGTATAGAACTCAGCATAAATGATTTCATTTTAATTTGGTCTATTGAACCCAGTTCAAGAGCTCAGAACCAAACCAATAGCTTCCTATAAAATTTAGTAATAGGACTGGGGAGATAGCTCAGTCACTAACATGCTTACCATGCAAGCACCAGGACCTGAGTTGACTCAAAAAAGCCAGCTGTGATGGCCTGTGCAAGTAATCCCAGTGCTGGGGACATGGAACAGGCAGATCCTTGGAGATTCTCGGGACAACCATCCCAGACTATTTTATTAGCTCCAGACCTATAAGAGACCCTGTCTCAGAAAAAAATCATCGTGGATGGAACCAAAGGAATGACATTGGAAGTTGTCTCTGACCTGCACATGCATGTACCTACGCACATGTGCACCTGCATACACATGAGCACAGATACACACAAAACTTACTGTTTTAGTTTGTTCTCTATTGCTTTGATAAAGCACTGACCGGACCCAACTTGGGAAGGAGAGGGTTTATTTGGCTTATACATCTGATTACAGTTCATCCTTGAGGGAAGCCAAGGCAAGAACTTAAATAGGGTAGGAACCTGGAGGCAGAAGCCTGGAGCGGAGACCACAGAGGAACACTGCTTACTGGCTGGCTCCTTTGGCTTGTGCTCAGCCTGCTTTCTTATGCAACCCAGGACCACCTACTCAGGGGTGGTACCACCCACAATGGGCTCCTGTATTACTCAACAATCAAGAAAATGCTTCATAGACATGCACCCAGAGAATAAGTGATCCCCTGCTAATAAACTATTTTCTTCTACTTATTCTCATCTTTAAAAAGATAAAATTTTAACTCTCTGTGTGTGTGTGTGTGTGTGTGTGTGTGTGTGTGTGTGTGTACAGGTACCCCCAGAGGCCAGGAGAGGGCATCAGATCCTCTGGAGCTAGAGTTACAGGTGAGTGTGAACTACCAGATATGGGTGCTTGGAACCGAACTTGAGTCCTCTTTCAGTACATCAAGCCACAGATCTATCTCTCCAGCCCCCTTTTCTTCTCTTTATGCTCACATTAAATACCCATATATTTCCAGTGGACCTTGGTCATTAAAACTTGTGCTCTCAGATGCTGAAGTGAGTGAGAATTAAATTTTCTCTCCCCCAGATTATTTGTTTAAGTGCCAGATTGTCTTTAAAGGTAGGTTAAAAACATTTTATTTATTATTTTATTTTACGTGTGCATGAGTGTATTGCCTGAGCCTGCATGTAAGTGCACCTGTGCCCTCAAAAGTCAGAAGAGAGCATCAGATCCCCTGGAACTAGAATTATGGATGGTTGTTAGCTGCCATGTGGGTGCTGGGAATTGAACCCGAATCCTCTACCAGTGGTTAGGAACAGCCAGTGCTCTTAACTGCTGAGCCATCTCTTCAGCCCCTAAAGGTAGATTTTTAATTTTCTGAAGAACTCATTTTATTTTTTAATATTTTATTTATTGTTTTTAGGTGTATGTGTGTATCGCCGGCATGTAGGTAAGTGCACCTGTGTTGTGCAATGCCCGCAGAGTACAGAAGCGGCTGTCAGATCCCCTGGAATTGGAGTTACAGACAGTTGTTAGCTGCCATGTGGGTGCTGGGATTTGAACCTGGGTCTTCTGCAAGAACAGCCAGTGTTCTTAACCACTGAGCCATCTCTCCAGCCCCAGAACTCATTTTAATTACCGCCAGAAAGGCCTACATGGAAGGAGTGCCCCAGCAGCTGCACTCTTGCTTGTCCTATGAAAGGCTGCTGAATGAGGTTGCATTTTTGTTTGTGGGTGCGTTTTATGCTGCATTCCAGCCCTACAATGTGTTTGATTTATAAACTCTAAAAATAAGACATACTTTAGAGAAAGATATGGACTTGGTTAGAGTGAAAGCAATGGAATAAACAATCCCTTACAATCACTAACATTCCAGAATCATTTCCTAGGGTGATTATCAAGCCAAGAGCTACAAAACCAGTGATCTTTAATTTGCACTACACAAATCTATTCAAAAAGGGGAAAACCCTCCTCTCCAACATGAGAACATATTTTGCTGGTTTTCAGCTCTAAGGTCCACTCTCTAATCATACATACTTTTTGGAAACTGTAAGTTCATAAAATAATCAGACTTATGCCTCCTTGTTTTCTTTCTCTCCTTCCTCTCTGTTGTACTTAAATTAATTTTTATTTTGAAATTATCATTATAATCGTGCACAATGAGTTTTAGGTGTTTATATTTAGGCTACCTTGAATTTTTAGGACAAGAAAACTAGGGCCCTGGGGGCATGGCTCAATGGTAGAGCATTTGCCTATCACACATGAGGCTCTAAGTTCAATCCCAAAACCAAATCAAACCAATCCCCCAAAGGATAATTTAACAAAAAGCATGTATTTTCATCAAGTTTTCTTTAATAAATATCACAGTTTTTCCCTCTTTATTGGCACTAGTATCTAAATACCATTCTTTATTTTATTATTTTTATTTTTTTATGTGTATGAGTGTATTTCCTGCATGTAGGTAAGTACACCCATGTTGTGCAATGCCCACGGAGGTCAGAAGAGGCTGTCGGACCCCCTGGAACTGTAGTTACAGATGGTTGTTAGCCACCATGTGGGTTCTGGGAATCGAATCCAGGTCCTCTGCAAGAGCAGCCACTGCTCTTAACAGCTGAACCATCTCTCCAGCCCCGTACACACCAGTCTTGAAATAACCCAAACCCAGTGTTTCTCTAGCATTACGGCTTTGAAGGACTGGCCCATGCCCCTGAGGAACAAGAATGTTGAACAAAGGCACCAAAGAGAACTCTGAAACCATCAGAACCTGGCACTGGAGGGCCCCTTTCCATAAAGTAATTACTCAACAAACTCTTATTGAGTGTCAAGCACATTCCAGGAGCTGGATTTCAAAGTTGAGAGACAGTGCCTGCCTCAAGGATGAGCTAGTTCTGGAGAGGTGATGAGTGAATGTGGAGTGCAGCCTTACAGAACATGTACCGAGAGGAAGAGATGATAGTCCTAATAGCCCACATTTATTAAATGCTTGCTGAAGACATGCTGTAGAATTAATATTGTGCACAGGACTGAGAGACCATGAAAAAGAGGTAGGAGTAGTCAGAAAGACAGAATATTTCATTATATATGAGAATAAAGTAGCCCCATCCTTGCCCCTCAGGGACGTGATGGAAGAAAAGTGGTAGTGTGGTCCAAGAGACGGGGTCAGCATCAACGTCAGGCTGATGAATGTTGTTTTGTTTCATTACCTCATAAAACCTGAAATGGCAGATGCTTCTGTGCCTGCCTTCCTAGCCCCCTGAGCCTCACTCAGTTTCACCTTCGCTCAGGCAGTGATGTGAGGTCAGGGACAGGCCAGGATGTCATCAGTTGAACGAAATGCCATCTTATCCTCCACAGCAAAATGCTCGTTGACCTACTTCACAGTGGGTGCTAAGCAGTGACACCAGCTTCACATCTGCAGAGCTGGGTTAGAATCCTGGTTCAGCCCTCCAAAGGACTGGTCGTGTGGCCCTGGGGGAGATAAGTAACTGAGTTCATTTCTTTCTCTGGGAAGTCAGACTGAGAATGTCTATTCTGCAGGCATGCAATGAGAGATTAATGAAGTATGGTACCCAACATGTGATATTCCAGACTGACAGCTATTGTCATTATGGAGCCTCACCTACAGTGACAGCCCAACACACTGGTACCTGGGACTCAGAATCAGATTCCTGAATTCACTATGCAAGTGTGTGTGTGTGTGTGTGTGTGTGTGTGTGTGTGTGTGTTTATGTATATGGTATATTTACATGCATGCATGCATACTCACTCATATACTTTTTGATGTGCAGGTGTGTTTTGTGTGCATGTGTATCCTGGAGCATAAGAGAAGGGAAATAATGTTTTTGTTTGCCAACATCTCTCACCCTTTGCACTATTGATATGTTGGGCCAGATGATTGTCATGGGGATGGCTCTGTGTATTACAGGGTGTCAGCGAACACCCTGACCTCTACTTTCTAGGTGCCCATAGCACCATCACCTTCCCATTTGTGACAACCAATGGCCCAAACATTGCCACATTCCTTCCCCCATACGAAAAACACTGTTGGTGGAGAGCCATTGCTCCAAGCGTTGTGTTTTACCCCCCTTTTTGCTGCCATATCACAGAGATGGGAATGATTGTTACTGAACCTGTGTGAGCCCCAAGTGTATGGAGGGTTTCCAACATCCCTGTCTCATGCCCCCACCTCCAAAACCAAATACTAAAACAAAAACATGCTTCTAAGGGCATGCCTTGCTGAGGTTACTGTGCGTTTTCGCCACACTCTTACCAACACAGCCCACTTGTTTTGGTTTGTTATTTAGATTCTTTTCATTCATTTGTTTATTGTGTGTGGTGTATATATGCGAGGATGCTGGCTTGTGTGCCATGGTGAACATGTGGAGGTCAGAGGACAACTTTTGGGAGTCAATGCTCGTCTTCTTCCATGTGGGCTCGAGATCAGACTCAGGACATCAGACTTGGCAGTAAGCACCTCCACCCACTGAGCTACCTTGCTGGCTCCCTTTTGTTTTTTAAGGACTAAATTCTGCTTCCAGAACATTCTTACCCTCCACACTTTCTGACCCAGACACATGTTCCTCCCCTTGACGAGGAAGGCCCGTCCTCTGCACCTGTGCTCTGTGACTAGATAGCTTTTCTCTTCCTGCTCATCTGGGAGGGCTCCTTTTTCTCCTTCTGTCCAGAAAAACACACTGGTGGCCTCCTTCTTGTTGGTCAGAGTGTCTCTGTTCCTCACCCCCACCCCAGCTGAGAGTTCCTACATCCTTCCTGCCCACACCCCCACCTACAATCTCATCTCTTTTTCACAGAACATGTTCCAAACACAGCTCCTCAGGGACATCTCTCTTAACTGTCTCGTAATGTCTCTTCCCTCCTGCATCTTTCCCACGATCATTCCTATTTACTTTCAATTTAAAAATTCTGAGATGAGCATCATTCTTAAACATGCCTAATAGAATAATAAGCAATTGTCATTAAACTCGAAAAACTGTACTGATTTCTGGTACTTTTCTTTCTTTCCTTTTTGGTCAATACACTTTGTTCTTAATTTCAGAAATAAAATGTTACCCAACAAACATCCAAAATATAAAAGTCCTATTCATAAGGGAAAAATAACTTACATGAAAAAATTCTTGGGGCTGAAGCTGCAGCTCTGTTAATAGAGTACTTGCCTAGTTTGCATGAAGCCCTGGGCTGATCCTTAGCACCACATAAAATTGAGTATAATGGCACAGGGCTGTAATTCCAGCACTTGGGAGACAGAGGCAGGAAGAACTGAAGTTCAGGGTTATCCTTGATATGAGGCTATGGGTTTTTGTTGTTGTGTTTTTTTTGGGGGGGGGATACATGTACCTGTGTGAACCATGGAGGCCAGATGAGGTCCTCCTGTCTTTGCTCCTCGCAGTGCTGGGTTTGCAAGGGGGCATGGCTATGCCTAGCTTTTTATGTGGATGCTTGGGATTTGAGCTTACATCCTCATGTAAGCACACCAAATATTCAGCCTCTGGGCCATCTCCCCAGGCCTTCCTACATGGGAGTTTTAGATCCAGTCCCTGTCTCAAAACAAACAAACAAACAAACAAACAAACAAACAAACAAAGCCCCCAAACAAAAACAAAACCCAAACCATCTTGTTGAACTTCCTAAGAGAAGGCTAGGCCAATGCAGAGAGATTCAGTTGCAATAAAGTTACAAGTTGTTCGTTTACATTATCCTAAAGTTCTGGTAAAATAGATAAGCAAAAATGATCATGAAATGTCTGAGCTGGATTTATGCTGTACAGAGGTGCTTCTCATATTCATCTTGGTCATACACTGTGCGCTCTGTGTCTACTCGTGGTTTTTAAGAAGTCTGCATAGCTGGCTGGCTATTTACAAGGACTGTTGAAGATCAGACATGAACCACAGAGCCACACCTGCATCCTCAGCAGTTTGCTCTCCCCATGTGTTGCTATTTTTGCTCTCTGTTCCAAATCAATCTTGTTTTCTACACTTCTCCCGCCCCCACCTTTTTTTGGGGGGGTCTGGCATTTAGCTGCCCCATTACTGATTCTAGTTCTGTGTAATTTAGGAGGGGGAGGGGAAGGCTTAAAGGAAAGCACTAAATAAATGAGGGAATAGAAGTGGATAGAGAAAGTGAAGGATTGGGGGGAATATGGTATATTTCAAATCCAGGACCATGTTATGTCGGAACATATTTGTGTTTTGGGTTTTCTATTACATTTATTACTGAGCCAATAACATTATCAAAGGCTTCTTTGCATACTTTCAGGGAGAAGTTTGGGCACACCCTCTACTTAGTAAGTTCAGCTAGGAAAAAGGGAGAGGAAGGGCTTACTTAGTATATTTATAATGACTTTTTTTTCTTCTGTGTTAAAATATAGATGACCATTGAGCTTTTATCTGTTAAAAAATTCCCTAGTGAGCATTCCGGTACCCTGGTTCTCATTAAGTTTGCATCTGGTGATGCATCTATGAGCCATCAGCATGGATGGTATGAACAGTCCACGTGCTCTCTTCATGGAGATCTTTGTCTCAGTACTTTGAAGAGCTTCTCACCTCTTCCTTACCTCTCCTCCATCATCGATCCCATTCATTAGTGGAAACTCACACGTTTCTCCTGACACTTGCCCATATCTCCCCAAGGGGGGCATCCTGCTGTCAACTTAGATAATATTTTAACACTCTGAGCTCACTGACTGTCTTGAACACATTTCAGTTCTGCACAAAGCAGATCATCTTCCTGTCCTAATTAATATCTTTGCAGAACTTTGCAACATAAATTGACCTGAAGACCACCTTTAAGAGATTATTACTCAGGCAAAAAATTGAGCTAAGGACTACTTCAATCCAATCCTATTTTCTTTCCCAATGTGTGTCCAAGTTGGGCTTAGGTAAATGCCAGGTCTACCATTTTTTCCTGTGTGATTTGGAGCCAGGTGGCAGTTTTTCTTCTCTATGAAATACATTTCACTGATTAGTAATGAAGATTAGATAAGTTAATAAACATTAAATACATAAAAATTTAAGGACATAGTAAGTATATAGTAAGGACACAATAAAAGGTCTGTTATTATCAGGACTGTGTTAGAGACTACATGCAAAAGAAAGTTCTCAGCATTTCTGTTGTAATACAGTCAGTAAGAGATATATGTTCTAAAAGAATGAGTCAGGATGCTGATCTACTTTGTCACTAAAGTTAGAAAATACCAAGTATTGGGCTAAGAAGTTGGTTCAGTTTGGTAAAGAGTTTGTCCCACAAGCATGGGACCTGTCTTTGATCTCCAGAATCCATGTGAAAAAAAAAAAAAAAAGCCAGGTATGGTGGTGTGTGCCTATAATCCCAGTGCTGGGTAGGCTAAGACAGGGGGATCCCTGAGGCTTGTTGGTCACCTAGTCTAGCCAAATCACTGAGGTCCAGGTTCAGTGAGAAACTCTGCTTCAAAAAGTAATGTAGACATGTTGGGGCCACAGCTCAGTGGTAGAGCGCTTGCCTGGCATCCATGACACCTTGGGTTCAAACCCCAGTATTGCCTAAACAAAGAAACAAATAAACAAGGTAGGAAGGATGGAGGAAGATACCTGATGTTGACCTCTGGCCACATATTTCCCCCCAAATGTCCTCCCCACAGAAATATATATATATAAAGTTTATATATATAAAGTATATATACAAAACCAACAACTGTAAATGGTTTTGTAAAGCAACGAACATCACTTATTTTTGAGACAGGGTCTTCCTGTGGCCCCAACTGGCCTGGAACTTACTATGTAGACCAGGCTGGCCTGGATTTCATAGAGCTCCACTTGTCTCTGCCTCCCGAATGCTGGAATTAAAGGTGTGCACTAGCATGTTCAGCCAAATGAATTGCAAACAACTCAATTTAAAAGTAGGCAAAGGGCTTGGAGAGACGTTTCTTTAAAGATGCTATACAAATGGCCAACAAGTACATCAAAAGATGCTTAGCATGACTAGTTATTAGAGAAATGAAAATTAAAGCCACAACATCTGGGGACACAAACTTGACTTCATAGGCCTTAACGTATGCATGAAATCCAGTAGGGGGCTACTGGAGGTGCAGATAGGGGAGGGGGTCTAAATATGATTAAGATATATTGTATGAAATGCACCAAAATTTGGTAAAAAAAAAAAAAAGATAATTCTTCACAGGGCTGGAGAGATGCCTCAGTGGTTAAGAGCATTGAGTGCTCTTGCAGAGGACTGAAGTTTGGTTCTCAGCACACACATGATAGCTAATAACCGTGTAATTCCAGTTCTAGTGGATTTGATGCCCTCTTCTGGTCATTATGGGCATTTATATACACGGGCAAAACACATAAAAATTTTAAGAATAAATAAGTTTTAAAAAGATATCTTTTCACACTGAATAGGCTAGCTACAATAATCTAGAAAAGAAAATAACAAGTGTTGGTGAGATTATGGAGAAATAGGAGCTCTTGTGCATTGCTGACAAGATGGTGCCAAAACAGCCTAGCAGCTCCTCAAAAACGTTAATGTGGCATATTCATGCAATGGATTATCGCTCTGCAAAAAAGAAAGTGTAGTACTGATACATATGACAATGTGGATAAATAAAATGAAAATTATGTATTGTATGATTATATTCTTGTGAAGTGGACTGACTTCATAAATCCATAGAGACAGAGGCTGGAGGAAAGAAAGCGTCAGGAATAACAGTGTAAGAGGTGCAGGTTTCCTGGTGGGTGTGATGAAAATGTTTGGAACTAGACAAGGCAGTGGTTGCACAATATTATGAATGTACTAAATACCACTGCTGTCCAGCTTTTATTACTCCATCGCCCCAAGTACTGTGGTGGTTAGTAAACGTTGTTCATTTTCTTCATTATCTGTGCAGCTCAACAAGACCAAACTGCATTGAGTCTGTCTTTGATGTCAGTTAGCTGAATCATTCATATTAAAATGGCAAATTTTATGTTATGTGAATTCCACCTCAATTAAAGAAAAAAGATGAAATGAGTCATACACTTACCCATGAGGGTCATCTTTCAGGGCATTTGACATTGAGCATCAGGTATATTCTAGCTGTTTTCTTAGGTATGAGCCACATGCTGCTTAATAACAGGCACACAGTCTAAGAACTATTTCATTAAGAGATTTTTGTCGTGTGAGTACCGTAGAGTATGCTGACACCAACTTAGATGGCTCTGCTATACTAGGTGATACGGTCTTATGGGACCATTGTCAGATATGTGCTCCATCACTGACCAAAACATTGTTATTCCGTATATGATTATCTCAACAACCTCAGGAGGTTTGGAGGAAATGCTTTATTTGGAAAGCAAATGAAACTGGAAGCAAACTCTGGGCTTTGGGCTGCTTTCAGAGTCAACTGCATTCTCTCTGTCATAGTGGAACAGCCCAGTGTGGGGGGTAGAGTTGTTTTTGCAATGATGGCTGACCAGGCAGGAGAATAGGTATGCCCCAGTAAGGCACAGGTCAGGTAAAGCTTACCTGGCAGAGAAAGGAATCGTACCAGACATGGAAAGACGTGAAAGGAAGTGTTGGCACTTACTGAAATTTTCCAATGTGGTCTCCAGAAGACATTGGAACAGACACCTCTAATGTTTTAATCCGGAAATGTAAGTAGTGGGGGAGTGGAACAGCAGATTGGGACAGTATGTAAAGAAAATGGTATTTGGGAGAGTGGCGCTTTCTGTTCATTTTGTACCAAATATGCCATAATTATCTTTCCCCTGGGCACAGACAGCTCTGTGAAATAGAACTGACTTCAAAACAATTGTGTAGTGATTCCAAATGTCCCCTTTTCACTGCCAGAAGATAACTTACGAGGGCTCTATGAGTCCTGTGGCCTTAACCATAGAAAGCTTTCCGCTGCCCATGTCACATTTTCCACCATGCCCCATCCATTCATTGGCTTCTGTTTAGCTGCCCTTGGCTACACTGATGGTCCACATCACTCCCAGTGTCCAGTCTCCAATCTCTGTTTTCTTGTTGTCCAACTTTTATTTCTCTATACAGCCCCCAAACTCTACTGGTGACTAACTGTCCTTTATGATCTGTCTAGCTCATGAAAACCCATTGTGCTGTGCCTGGCTTTGATGCTAGTGTGGCTGGCTTCTTTCCAGGTTAATTATTGAAGAACTTGCCTTATTATTCAATATTAATTACTGTGTGGGCTTCAGTGGAAAAAATGGTCCTGAGATGGAATGTGACATAGTAACAGGTCCAAACCCTGAGCACCCTTCCCACAAGACAGAGTGCACAGAGCTCTTCAGTGCTGGGGGGAATGGTGCAATGCTTGTGGGTACCTTCAAAAGACTGGAGTCACTGGGATGCCTGAAAAATTCCAGGAAGGGCAAAAGCACAAGGTCAAGGAAAATATAGGCATAGGCAGTCCTGAGATGGAATGTGACATAGTAACAGGTCCAAACCCTGAGCACCCTTCCCACAAGACAGAGTGCACAGAGCTCTTCAGTGCTGGGGGGAATGGTGCAATGCTTGTGGGTACCTTCAAAAGACTGGAGTCACTGGGATACCTGAAAAATTCCAGGAAGGGCAAAAGCACAAGATCAAGGAAAATATAGGCATAGGCATGGCAAGGGCAGTAAGAAGGCAGTGACTCTTAGATCACCACCTCTAACTGAACGTAGTATTCATGTAGGCTATAAGTCGTCACTTTTCAGGTATTTGCTTCTTGGAGGCACCATGGTTAAGACTGTGAACTTGGGAATCAGGGAGTGTGGGTTTTATTTCAGGCTCTACTTGAAACCTGGTATCCAGTTTCTTTATGAGGAGATAACTAATCATTTTTGCTATCATTTCCCGTCTCTCCTTTCAGAATTTCTTCTTTTCTATTTTACGGAACTCAGCCTGAGTCCTGAGATGCTTGACTAGAAAGAATGATGTGATAGGATCAACCTTCATTCAGTAAGCACACAGGATGGGGAGGCACACAGGACCACAGGAGACTGGGAAGATCTTGTGGGGACAAAAACAACAGTAAGCAAACAAAGAAGTGGATGAAAACCAGGAGTGAGATGGAACCTGAAAGCTGACCTGGCCAGGATTTTAACCCCAGCACTCAGGAAGCAGAGGCAGGAGAACTGAGGATTTAAGGTCAGCCTGGGCTACAAAGAGAGATCCTGTCTTGATGATAGCAACAACAATAATGACTTTGATTGATTATAGAATGCTCTAATGAAGTTCAAGAGGCTGAAGGACTTCATGATTATAACCTTCCATTCTCATATAATTATTTATGAAAATAAATCTTTTCAGTGATTACATATAAAAGAACTAAAATTTATAATAATCTTATCATAACAATAAATATACATATCCGTGGATATATGAATTTTTTAAAGTTCCAGATAACATCATGAGAGCTATTTGAGGGCAACTCCCATAGACTACCCTAGGACCTCTCACTTCTGGGGATCCCTTCTTGAAGGTTCTATAAGTAAAGAGAGGCACTTATGATCTCACCTCCTCTCCTGGGACTGCAAGACTGACTGGGGGTTGCCCTAATTAAGAGCCTCTTGTGGTTTTCTTTATCTCATCCACATGCTCAGCTGGACTAATTATTAAAGGAAAAGGACCATGGTTTTGGTGAACAGCCATATAAGCAGTTTATTGAATAGTCAGATCTTGATTAATTACAAACAAAAGTTCAATTTTTCATCCAGTTACTGTCTTTAGAAGTACACAATCAAATCATACCAAGGCTTTTGGGTCATTTGAAACTTTTTAAAAATGTTGGGTCCAATCTAATCTAAAATGAAGCCTCTGGGCCTATATTATTCCACTGAAAGTTTCTCTCTTTCACTACATAGTTTAATAAGAAAAGCACCTTTGACGGGTGCTCCCACTCTCAGATGAGGCAATGGGTTCTCTAATTCCAAAGCCATAAAAATATGTATTTAAAAGACTTGAAAAATTTAGTACCCCTCACACTTAAAATTTTTTCACATCTAACTTTTAATTATCAATGTAATGAGATGAGGAATGCTACTACTACATTATAGATATTGGTGCTAAAAATAACACATTAATCTTTTTTTATGTATATGAGTGTATTGCCTGCATGTGTGTAAGTGCACCTGTGTCGTGCAATGCCTTTGGAGGTCAGAAGGTGTCTGATCCCCTAGAACTGGAGTTATGGACAGTTGTTAGCTGCCATGTGGGTGCTGGGAATCGAACCCAGGTCCTTAACCGCTTAGCTCTAGCCCCAACACTCACATTATTCTTAAATCTATCCATTTAACTACAAATAGTAGTGCTATTTTACATTCACCACCATCAGCCAGTTGGTTGGCAAACCAGCAAGTAGCTAACTAGAAACGAATCTGCAGTTCATGGTAAAGCTCTTCCCTAGTGGGGAAGTTTGCAGTTTTCCTTTGTCTCCTCAGATTTCAATTTCCATTTTGTTTCTCCCTCAGAATTTTATCCTGCTATCTTGTTATGCCTGCAAGCTTTTACTATCATCATTTTTCTACAATAAAAATACTCATATAAATGTAAATGTTTTGACTTTTTTGCTCTCTGAGACTTAAAATTTTTATTCTGGAATGAGTTCTCAAATATTATTAGAAGTCAATTGATCAACAATGCATATAGTTTAAGTTTTTCAGATATGAACTATAAAGTTTTACTGGAAATGTGTGTTAGGGAGCTCCCAGCCTCTCCCCAGATCCAGCCTCACCATGGTGCAGGCTGATAAGAGTGAAGCGGAGCCCAGGAGATACTGAGTGGTGACAGAGACCTAGACACCTGCTGCATTTCAATTGCTTCTCAGTTGACTACCTTCTCCCAAGAGTCCCGGGGCCCTACCTTCTTTTAGTCTCTGTTTCTCATATTTGTAAACTGGAGTAAATATAATATATGTCCTGTTTTCTTCTTAGAGTGATAGAAAGTTTCATTCACTATACTGTAAAATGACAGATGGAAGTTTAGTTCAGTGGTAGGGTACTTATCAGTGAGATGTCATAAAAATGCTTGGTATGTATTGAGAACAAAATACAATTGCTAATTACTGTTATTAGTGATAGAAGGAAATGCCCTTTCTGAAGTGTAACCTGCTTTATATTACCTTTAGACTTAATGTATCCCCCAGGTATTAAAATAAATGCATTTCTAAAGGAAAAATATCAAAGGCCTTTGGGATCCTTGAAGTAATCTTTAAAATAACTTTAAGGATTCTTAATGAACTTAAAATAGCCAGTGATGACTTCAACGGGAAGTTAGTTCAGGTCGACTTCCAGTTTGGGACCACAACCCAGGGAAAGCCATCCACCAGCCACTCACCAAAGAATGAGTTTGTGAATCAGAATCACACCCTGTGTGTATACACCAGGCAGCTTCTGGTCTTAGGAGTCTTTCGTTCTGGGCTTTTGAAGGGTGTGCACTTGGGGGAAGAGGATGTGTATCATAAAGAGTAAACAGATACAAGGGAAGAGCAAGGATGGGAAGAGGGAAAAGGAAAACTAAAGCCACAGAGTGTTTGAAGTTTCCCCATCTTGACTATATCAATCCAACCATCCAATCCCCTGGAGAACCAACAAAATGAGCTGGGCTTGTTTGCAGCCGTCTGGGTAGGTCCCTGCCAGAAGTGGAGGTGTGGCAGTTCTCCCCCACAGCCACACCTCAGCTCAGCTTTGAAGTTGACCTGAATGATCCTTTCATTGAGTTTTCAATATTGCTGTGGCTATAATTTAAACTTGAAATACGAACAAAGTGTTTTTACTTTTGAGTAAATCCCCTGTGAGAGGAGGTTCTCTGCATGCAGATGGCTTCACTCTGTTCATCCTATCTCAGAGAGAGAGAGAGAGAGAGAGAGAGAGAGAGAGAGAGAGAGAGAGAGAGTTTTGAAACCATCTCTCCACAGAGCAGGCCAGTAAAACATACACTAGGGCTCACTGCTGGGGTCAATGACAAGATCATTTTTAAGTTTTTTCTGCTTCCCTCCCTCCTTACTCTTATTTTTTCATTGTCGTTTCTTCTTCGTTCTTTCATAGAAAAACAATTTCATAGAAAAACACAGCTAAGCAAAAACTCAACAAATAAAATGAAAATAGGAGTGGCCTCACTCAAATTAATCTCAGGTAGAACATTCTTGTGACTCAGAATCAATCAATCAATCAATCAATCAATCAATCTCAATCATCAATCCATCAGTCTTTCTCATTCTCTTGCTCTCTCCCTGTGTGTGCATGTGTGTGTATGATGACTCTCCTTTTCTCCAACTTGGTCCAATTCAAAATAGAATCTTCCCCCTTGTTTCCTTCATTGATGATACTTGGGCTTCATTTACGAGTAGCTAACTCAGACTATGCAACACAGCATGATTTTCAGGTCAGCATTATTTCAGAAGGTCAGTCCTAAAGTTTGGGAAGGTGATAAGGGGTTAAAATTTTAAAGTTCTCAGCCCATGCTGCTATAGCTGGTTTCTGAGTACACTTGTCTTCTTTCTACTGACAAAGCGTGATTGGCCATCATAAACTTCCCTCCTCAGCCCTCTCTGCCCTCACACTTTCCAAGAACCCATTGCTCGTGTGCTACAGAACTCTTGGAAGATTCTCCAGGAGGACTGTGTCTGCTTATGTACACCACATCAATGCTTTATGGGGCATTCGGTAACACTCCAGCTTGCCCTCAGTCATTCTTGGAAAAGAGGAAAACTTTGATAAAGGGATGAAATGGAGTGAGAGGGAGTGAAGAAGAGAGACTCAAGAGAGAAAGATAAGGAAAAATCTGACTTCTGCGTTTTTCTAACTTGGTGGATACTCTAGTAGCAAGGACCAGAACCCGACTGAACTCAGTGCACACACAAATATGCACACCCAGAGGGAGAGAGAAGAAAGGACTATCATAAAGGTCCAATGGTCTTGGAAGTAATAGAGCCTAAAATAAGGAATAGTGGGTTTGGGCAGTTGGAAATTTAGAGAGTCCCTCTTTTCTTTCTTTGTCTCTTTACTTCCTCCATCTCCAAGCAACATCTTTGAATCACTTTCTTGGCACTTGTCCTCAAATTATCACAAATGTCACAACAACTCTGTTCCAGTCCTCACTGTGTGTGAGAATTGTTTCCATTTCTCTTATTTCAAATTTTCTAGAATAATGCCTCTCACTGAAGTCAGTTGGGGCATGAAAAAATTGAAGACCCCATTCAAAAAGAGTTTCATCCCTGTTCATTCAATCATATCTATTATCTCTAGAAAGAGTGAGAGTGAGCAAAAGCAGAAGAGCAGAAGCACATCCAGTATATCTCTAAATCTGTCTGGGCAGATTATCAAGGCTGTTGGCTGGTTGCCTTTAGGTCAAGAGTCACCCAAAAGCACTGAGCTGTGTTCCGGGTGGATGGGCTTCAGCATCATATGGGACCATGTGGGGCTGTGATCAGAACAAGCCCATAAGACATACTTGTTACAGAGCTCCCGTCAACCCATTCTTGATTTGCCTCTAAAGAGGTTTTTAAATATTGAGTATATTTAGTGTTTTTATTTTATGTTACATGTATGAGTGTCTTGCTTGCATGTATGTAAGTGCACCCGTGCCATACAATGCCCATGAGGGTCAGAAAAGTGTGTCAGATCTCCTGGAACTGGAGTTATGGATGGTTGTCAACTGCCATGTGGGTGTTGGGAATTGAACTGGGGTCCTCTTCAAGAACAGCTAGCTAGTGCTCTTAACTGGTGAATCGTCTCTCCAGCCCCCACTAAAGAGTTTTTATAAATGTGAATAAATAAGATTGTTCACCCCAGCTTAAAACCCTTCAGTTGGTCCCTTAAGATCAAATCCTTAACATGGCTCATATGGAAAGGAAGATAAGGATATAAACAGAGGAAAAAATAGAATAAGAAACATTAAAAGCAAAACTGAATAGTGGGGACTCCTGATTCTGGTTTCACCGTTGTGTAACTTCTGTGACCTCAGCTTCTGTATACAGTGAAGATAAGCTCTGCTTTTCTCTGTCTTAACATTCTGAATTTTGTTGGTTCATCACTCTAATGCTGGGGGCAGAGATCCATTCCAAGGCAGGGAATAGGATATGATTGAGGCATCATAGGTCATAAATGTTGCATTATTCAGCTTTCTATCACTATAACAAAAAAGCTGAGATAATTAACTTACAAGGAAAAAAAGTTTCCTTTCCCTCTTGATTTTAGAAGTTGTAGCCCATGGCCAGGAGGACCCATTGCTGTTAGGCCTGCAGTGAATGGGGATGTTGGGTGACAATGGCTGTGAGTGTATGGTGGAGCAAACTGCTCCTCTCATAGACAGGAAACTAAGGAGAAAGAAGAGGTCAGGGTCACATATCTTCTTCAAAGGTGTGCCCCTAATGACATCAGGACAACTCAAAAGGCCCCACTTCTAGATATTGCCAACTCACAGTAGTGCCACCCTAGGTACCAGGCTCTTAAAATACTTGTGCCTTGGTTCCTTCAGGGGATAGTCATCTGAATTATAGTGAATAAACTTCCCTCCTATTCATTGCTAAGAAGTAAAATTGAGAAAGCAGCAACTGTAGATGGCTCTATATACAAAATTCTGATCAAATCATGACGTCATAAACAAAAAACCACACTGACATGTTTTTCATGGCTTCTGATAATATAATCAAATGGTGTAAGTAACAATTAGCAACCTGGGACCATTTCTTTGAAAAGAATAATTCTTAAGTTTGCTTTTTGAGAGTATCCTGGTTTTGGCTTCATGAGTGTACGGTAAAAGCAAAAATAATTCAGCCCCCAAACAAACTTCAGGAACTGGTACAAGTGGAGATAATGTGCAACTAACTACCAAGAGAAAATTGAGTTTCCATGGTGACTGGGCACCTTGCACTCACAATCGTCATTGGGAGGGTGGATGAAATAGTGTGTCAACAATTTGCTGGTTGGATGGTTATAGTGACTGAGGAAGAGGCTTGAGTTGCAGGTCTTTAGAGCAAGTTTAGAAGCACTTCATTCACTCCCATGGAACAATGTGCATGTCCCTGGGTCAAATATGGCATCCCTCACTTTAACACACCTGACCCTTTAACAAACTCAGTTATCCACAGCATTGCACTGAAACCTGTAACTGGATGCAAGACTGTGGAGCGGGAAACCTCCAAGTTCACTTAAGAGATGGGGGTCTCTCTTTTTTTCAAAAAGTTAATTTTGTGTGTGTATATGTGCATGTGTGCATGTGTGTGTGTGTGTGTGTGTTTCTGTGTGCCCAAATGCAGTTGAATTTCAAAGCTTGTGACCTTCTTGCCTATCCTTGCATGTTCCTACCATAGGGGCGCCCATTCACAAAGGTAGGTAGAGGAAGAAGAACAGAGGGGTAACGAGAATAAAAGATCTCCTGGTGTGTGAGTAACTTGGAAGAAGAAATGAAGTTATTATGAATTGAACTGTGTTTCCCCCAAAGTCATATGTTGAAGTCCTAACCCCAGCACCTCATTATGTTACTTTTTTGGAAAAAAAGGTCATTGCAGATGTAAGTAGTTAAGTTAAAATGAGGTCATTTGGAAGGGCCATAATCCAAGAGATGGCCATTCTAATAAAGAAAGAAAATTTGGAAGCAGGCATGCACACAGGAAGAAAGCCACTTGAACATGAGGAGGGGCAGCTACAAGTGAAGAAGAGAAGCATGGGGCAGGTCCTTCCCTCGGAGCCCTCAGAAGGAAGCAGCCCATGACCTCTCACTCTCAGATTTGCAACCCCCAGAATGGAGCCAATATCTCTGTGTCTGAGCCACCTCATCTGTGGTACCTTGTTACTGATGTTCTAGCATACAGATACAGAAATGAAAGGGATAGTATGTGCTTGTGAAAGAATGGTTTCCTGAAGTGAATCCATTGAACTCTGTGGGTGGTTCTCAAGAAGAAAGGCGAGAGGACATTGGCTTCGTTCCTGGCACCAGCCAGCAGATGGGGCTGTCGATTGGAACAGCTCTCATGAGGGAAACATGTTAGTCTAAGTGAATTTTCCAACTTGTCAAGAGTTCCCAGGCAATGGAGCTAAGTAACCAGAATGTAATAACTGTTGAGCATGCAGATTATTGCTAAGCTGTGGTCCAGAAGCCTCTGTGATTTTTGGGAGGCTCAAAAAGCAGGGACTTGTGGGTACATAGGGTATAGTGTGGCATGAGGGCATGGAATTTAAACTTTTGCCATCTCTGGCTAAAATGCGAACTGCTAAAGGGTTTGTAATTTGGCTGTGCTGTTCTGTTTGCATAGCATCTTAGATAAAGTTGGAAAATGGTTTTTCTGGCTTGGAATGGTGGCGCATGCCTGTAATCTCAGGACTCAGGAGGGCAGAAGGAGGAGCATTTCAAGTTTCAGTCCTGGTTGGGCTACATAGCAAGACCCCGATTTAAAAATGTTTTTCTTTATAATGATTTTATATCCTTTTAAGTATGCCAAAAGGAAATGTACATTTAAAATATTTCCAAGTCAACAAAAGTATGTGGAAAGCTCGCATCTAAATCTTTGAGTATTTGGGAAATGGTTCAGTGGGTAAAGCACTTGCTCTGCAAGCATGAAAATTTGAGCTTGAGTCCCCAGAATCCATCTAAAGCTGGGGGCTATGGCACATGACTGTAATCCCAGTGCTCCAGCAAGATAGAGGCAGAGACAGAAGAATCCTCGGAAGCTTGAGGAGCAGCTAGCCTGGCACATGTGGCGGTGAACATTGGAGACGCTGTCTCAAACAAAGTAGGAGGCGAGGACTCATGGTTGTCCTCTGACCTGCACAAGCATACCATGGCTCACATATGCCTGAACTCTTACATACAAATCAACTCATATACATCCACACATTATATATATACACACAAACACACACACACACAACTTTTAAAAAATCTTTGAAGTTAGCCAATTGCAGCAACACACCTGCTATTCTAATACTTGGGATGCTCAAACAGGAGGATTGTGAGTTTTCGGCCAGTCTGGGCTACATTATGAGAACCTGTCTCAGTCAACTAGTCAGTCAGTCTTCGAGGTCTGTTCCTATTTATCTTGGGCTATAAACATCAAATATGAATAAATTCCAATATAAAAATATCTAATGGTGACAAGACTTGTAGAGTTTGCTAAGTGCCCCAACTCACTCGAGTAGAGAATAACAAAATCAGCTATAGGAACCCAGTTCTTCCACCCTCCAACTCAGTCTTCTCTATCATTAATTAAACAGTTCAGAATTTAAGAAACTGTCAGTGGACAATAACAATTCTTCTTGTCTTTGATCTTTCAATAGCCTATGCTCCATTTCCCATTTATTGTAAAATGTCTATAAAAATGTAATAGAAAGCCAGTGGTTAATTCTATAGCTGTTTTCTGAGTTGAAAAACTCTTGAAATCATGCAGAACTGGCTTGAGAGTCTATAATTTGGACAAGTTATTTAACATCACCAAATCATGATTTCTTCAACTATGAAGATTAAATAGTACAAGCTCCAGTAAGATCAGATATGTTAAGCATTGATACAGATCCTTGGCATCAACGATGTCTTAACAAATGGGTGCTCAGTTAATCCCAATAAATGAGAGTCTTTGGAGGCTTAGCCTGCAAAGAACATGTTTTCTCTCAAGTAAATATCTGGGTTCAAGGTCAAAGTCATAACATGCAGCTATGGGCTGCCTCCACGCCCACACAGGGCTGCTGGCTGGTCAGGGAGTACCCTCACTTCCCACATGCTTGTTAGAAGGAGATGGAGAAGGAACATTCCTCTCCCTGAAGCAGCACATTTCTCTCTGGCTTCTGTGGCCCCCTCTTAGGACTTTCTGCCCTTCGCTGACACAGAGTTTGTGTGTAGGAAGAAAGAACAATTGGCTATAAAGATTCCCGCTGTAGATCAGATGCTATTTTACTGTAAAAGGAACAAAATTACATGACTTCTTTAATGGTAACCAGATGATTTTCTTGTTTTCATTTTTAACTTTTGCTTATAATTCCAAAGAATTTCTTAGCATCACACTTGGTACTCTTTGTAGCTTTGCCATCATAAAAAATATTTGAGGGCACAAGGACTCTGGTTATACCTTTTTTAATTTCAGAATTCCATTATATACGAACCCTTTATGCATAGATGAATGCATTCTGGTTTACAAACTGTGGAGTATATATTGAGTCACAGAATTTCAGAGATGGATGCACTGACTAGGGGTTAGTAAACTTTTTCTGTAAAGGCCAATGTAATAGTTTAGGTTTTGTGAGTCTCACAGAAACCCAGGTTTTCAGTGGTTTCAATGACTTAGCTCCACCCTGGTAACATGAAAGCAGCTGTAGATGATTCTGGCACATGCTACAGTTTATATGTGTCCTCCAGTAGTTCATGTGTTAGAAACTTAATCTCCAGTGCAGCAGCATTAGCAAGTTTGACCTTTGAGAGGACTTAGGTCATGAGGACTCTTCGTGCATTAATGAATTAATGGGTTATCATGGAGACGACTTTGTTGTGAAGTGTGCTCTCTAGCTCACTTGCACTGCCTCACTGTGTGATGCTCTTCACCACATTATGATACAGCTGAGTAGAGGAGAGTGCAGGAGAGGAGAGGAGAGGAGAGTGAATGAAATAAGCATCTATTCTTTATAAATTGCCCAATCTGTGTTTTACTTCTAGCAACAAAAAACAGACCAAGACAGAATAATGAGTTTCAATAAAACTTTATGGTTACAGCATCATGGGGACCTGCAGGTCATGGTGACTGTGGCTACTAGAGGCTCCTCACAGCAAGGACACCGCACACAGAGACCAGAAGTCTTCCTCACACATTTTTAGTTCTGCCAGTGCCTGCTCAGCCTACCAGTTACAGCTGTGAACCTCTGCAGACTTACTGTTTGTCTTGTGGGTGAACCTGGCTGCTGTATTTTCTATGTACTTGAGAGTGTTAGTTTAACAACAGAACCAGTTTGCTTTCTAGGCTGGTACATGCTATCCATCTTTGCTGCTGGAGCTATTCTGATGTATGGATCAGGCTGTACTCTTAATGACATGTGGGGCACTATGATAAAAAAGGTTACAAGAACGGCAAATTGCTCAATTATCAATGGAGACATCTCAACTTTCCTATCCTTTGTTTTTCCCAGGAGACACTGACCTTGGCACTGTCTGGAAACAGCAACCTAGTTCTTGTCACCACCCACCCACTGATGAGAATAATTCCATTCTGGCCTCAGTTAGGTTTAGGGTTAATTTGGTGTGTGTGTGTGTGCCTCTGTGTTGTATGTGTATGTTGTATGTTCATGTGAAGGCCAGATGTTGACAGTGGATGTCTTGTTCTATTGCTCTCCATCTTGTTTTCTGAGACCGGGTCTCTCACTGAACCTGACTCTCACCAGTTAGGCTAGATTGGCAGGGCAGCAGGCTCCAGTGATCTTCCATCTCCACCCCTACCCCCAGCACTGAGATTACAGATGTACATCACCATGCTTGGCTTGTTCGTGAGTGTATGGGAACCAAATGCAGGTCCTCCTATTTGCTTATCACACACTTAACTGAGCCATGTTCCCAACTATATCAGGTTGATTTTTGATTAAATCAAGGGAGTGCTACTTGGATGGTCTACTGTCAAGCATGCCTGCTTCTTTATTTTTTGGATTATGTAGCTACTGATATACCACACTGTTTACGTCCATCAGGACAAAAAGTAGGGTGTTCTGGCTTGTCTGGCCATGCCACCACTCTTCCAAGAAGACACTAAGCAGTGATTCAGTGGCTTCCATATTGCCACTCAGAGGTGCTGAGCCTGTGGGAGCAAACAGTGACCGACTCTCCCATACACTGTTCTGGTTGCTGGAGGAGCAGATGTCCATAGACCTCAGGAATGTTGGGAAGAATTTACTTCCAACTGAACAATAGGAATAATCATTTCTGAAGGGACTGTCCTCTAGAATTTGTGGGAAGAAAAGGGGATAGATGAAACAAACAAGAAACAAAGATGGAATAGAGACTAAGAAATAAACATGATGTGGTGGCACATGCCTACGATCCTATTTCTCAGGAGACAGAGGCAGGAAAAAAATGAAGTTATATCATTTGTAAAGAAATGTATGTAACTGGAGATCTTACTAACTAAAATAAGTCAAACCCAGGAAGACAAATGCTACATGGCTTCTCGCGTATGTGAATCTTACACATATATATGTGCATATATAAACATATATATGTTCATATATATACATATATGTTGATATATCTGACATGAAAGTAAAAGCATGAAAAACAAATGGACTATCAGGAGTGGAGAACTGATTAACTATGAGTCAAAATATATCATATACTTGAAAGAAAATATCCTTATGAAATGTATCACTGTATACAAGAAATATATGCAAATAATTTTTAAATAAAAAACGTTAGCTAGGAATTCTGAAAATAAATGCTTACAACACCTATAATCTCATGATCGCATCTTTAGATGTGAATGGATAACCTGTTATAAGAACCAGAAAATGAAGATTATTTGCTTGGATTTAAAAAATATATTTTTTATGTAAAGAGATAACACTTGCATTACTTTACACTTGGTTTTTGTTTCGTTGCTGTTGCTGTTGTCTGGTGGAACTGGGGATTGAAGCAAGGCAAGCATGTGTGGTACTTCCAGCCCACCTTACGTTTTGCAGCACACTTGGATGATTACCAGTATTGGTAACTTGCCCATTTTGTGGAAGGGGAGGCTCAGGGGAGGCCAGTAGCCTTCATGGTGTCCTGGGGTGGGAGTGTTCCTTCATTGGAGCCAGGCTAAGCATGAGATGACACTCAGGCTGAGGGTCAAAGGTGAGCAAAAATGGTCATTCCTCTGGATACTGTGATGGAGGAGCTATACATGTAAACAATCATTACAGCATATTTTCAGGGGCATTGAATAATGGTTAAAGGGAAGGCAGAGTATGTATGGAGCTGAGTAGACAAAGACAATTTTGAATTTGGGTTTTAAAAATCAAAATTGAGCTCAGTGTAGTGGTGCACACCTGTAATTCCAGTACTCAAGAGACTGAGGCAGGAAGGTTATGAGTTTGAGACCAGCCTGGGCTACATAGTGGGATCCTATCTCAAAAATGGAACCATAAACAGAAGATCACAATTAGGTTACTATTAACACTTTCCTTTTCTAAAATCTTTCTTAGTTCTTTTTTTTTTTTTTTTAAGATAGGCTGGTTTTGAACTTGGTATTTAACTGAGGGTGACCTTGTACTGCCTCCCTCCCAAGTATTCAGAATACAGACTTGTATTACCACATCTGACTCAGTCTGTTCATTTTCTCCCTGGAGACTTTAGAGTCAGTCACCAGAAAAGTTTCCAAGAACTTTTGAGAAGCTCCTGCCTTGTCAGGTTTAGTGCCTACTTAGTTAACAATGCCAAAATATGCAGAAGGTATCCAAAGACTCTTGTTTAAGGTTGTGTGCAACACAATTAGAGCAGTCTTTCCATAATACCTGAAAAGCAGTCGAGGACCTTCCTACCAAGGTCTATGCTGACTATTTTATGTCTTTGATCCTAATCATTAGATAAATGAAGCATGGATATGAAGGTGATAAAGTAAATGTTCTGGTTGCTGGTTAAAGATAAAGTCCTCCTCCTCCTCCTTCTCCTCTTCTCCCTCCTCCTCTTCCTCCTCTTGTTCCTCTTCTTTTTCTTCCTCTTTCTTACAGTTCTCAGAATTTTCTTTGTGGAGAAACATCGTTTCCCTCTTTTATTATTTGGCACCCCTAGCTCTAAAAATGGGCCAGGAAAGTTAATGTCATCCTATGTCTATGGGCCACCCAGAGTGGTCCAATCGGAGCCTCAGGGATCAGAGTGGTTATTCAATAGATGATCTGGTTTTACCTTTGTCTTTCCTAGAGGTGAATGAGGACTCATGTGAAGCCAGTTTGAGATCTTAACAAGTCAGAGGAAATAGCCTGTGCTGGATAGCTTTAGTTGTCAACTTGACACACCTGGGGAGAGGGAGCCTTAACTGGTGAATTACCTCCATTGGACTGGCCTGTGGCCATGTCTTTGGGGCATCTTCGTGAGTACTGAGTGATGTGGGAGGGCCCCAACCCACTGTGGATGGTGCCACCCATGGGCAGGTGGGCCTATGTTGTGTAAGAAAACAGGTTGAGCAGGGACCAGGGGAACAAGCCAGTAAGCAGCATTCTTTCATGTCCTGTGCTTCAGCTGCCTCTAGGTTCCTGCCAGAGTTCCTACCTTGGGCTCCCTCAGTGATGAACTGTGACCTAGGAGATGTAAGCTGAATAAACCCTTTCCTCCTCAAGTTGGTATTGGTCAGAGTGTTTGTCACAGCAATGAAGAAACAAACTAGAACATAGCCAGAGAGTCACAGGGCTTTGAGTGACACTCGAGTCATGCTTGTCCCTTCTAGTTTCCTTGCCCCAATAAATCCTTCTAATAATGTGTACCAGCTCCTGTTGAAATTTCTGTGGCTTAAGTCAAAATTAATAAAGAAAGAAATGACAAAATTATTCAACAGAGGTGGTAGGTAAAGTGAAAAAGAGCTCCAGTTTTCAAAAGAAAAGTAGATTTGAACAGTAGTTCTTCCACTTACTAACTATATAATATGAAATAAATGATTATAAACTCTTCAGCTTTCAGCTTCCTGATCTGCAAAATAAGACAAGAAAGGATTAAGGGCTCAAGGACCACTGTGGAAGAGGAGATAGAAAGATTGTAAGAGCCAGGGGAGGAGGTGCATGATCACATGGAAATAGTCTTACAGGCTCCTAGGACCTTGCTCATACAAACTCACAGCAATGGGGACAGCATGCACAAGACCCACACAAACTCAAACAGACAAAAACCCAGCAAAGTATGGAAACAGGCAGCAGGCTCCAATCTTAGGCAAAGAGCTATTGGGAAGCTGATTACTGCTAGGTGAGGAAAAACTGACCTTCTTTAAGGGAGTGACTCTAGACAGACTGACTGGACCCCAGTGGATGAACTTGCACTGAGGGACATCTGGGAATGCTAACTTGACTTGATAGGCCTTAACATAAATGAAAGAATGCATGAAATCCAGTGGCGGGATGGGGAGTATGGGAGGATACCCATGGGGAAGGGGGTGTAAAGTTGATTAAGATGTTGTATATGAAATACACAAAAATTCAATAAAAATATACAAAAAAATTAAAAAAGTGTAAAGATAAGAAAGGATTGAATTGGATAATGTATGCATGCCTAGTATAGCTCCTGCTGTGTAAAAATCGATTGGTGATTAGTGGTCATTAATGGATTTGTGCTCTAGCCAAAAGATATTATTAATATTTTCCCATAAACTATTGTTCCAGACTGTCCTGGTTTGTCTTTCCATTGTTGTGACAGAACACTCTGACCAATACCAACTTGGGGAGGAAAGGGTTTATTTAGCTTACATATCCCGGGTCACAGCTCATCTGGGAGCCCAAGGTAGGAACTCAGGGCAGGAACCTGGAGGCAGGAGCTGGAGTACAGGCCATGGAGGAATGCTGTTTACTGGCTTGCTCCCCTAGCCT
This sequence comes from Nannospalax galili, assembly GCF_000622305.1. Lineage (NCBI taxonomy): Eukaryota > Metazoa > Chordata > Mammalia > Rodentia > Spalacidae > Nannospalax > Nannospalax galili. Next base: position 3,430,107 of record NW_008351958.1, on the reverse strand, counting down.
CTACTCAGCCTGCTTTCTTATAAAACACTGGACCACCTACCCAGGGGTGGCATCACCCACAGTGGTCTGGGCCCTCCCACATTACTCAACAATCAAGAAAATGACTCACAGACATGGCCGCA